>NC_058413.1:107170652-107493876 GCF_002201575.2 Neomonachus schauinslandi | reverse complement strand
AGAAGTATTTTTGTTCTGTACAGAAGAAGATGCTCTGTTTGTTGGGACACTGTTGGCTAGTGAGTTCGCTAACCATGTGGACAACGGGGGGCGGGCAGTTACAGTCAGATAAGGAGTTTTGCCTGGAAGACAGCTTACCAGGCGTTAACCTCTTCCTTTGCTCTGAGGGGGATGGGAGACGGGGCGGGGGGCAGCTAGGTCTCAGCCTGACTGAGAGCCACGGTCTGTGCCGCTCTCACTGGCCATCCTGCCATCTGTGGAAGGTGATGTTCAAAGACCCTCATGCGGTGACACCTGCCACACAAATCAGTTTAGTCAGCGTGTCAACGTGAAAGCCCATCTTTAGAAATCTATTCCACTGGGTCCAAGAGACATCAGCTCTTCCTGGGGCTAAAAAGGGTGAACCACGCCCCTGTAAATCCTAACTTAACCAAGCAGCATTTCATGAGGATGGGTGGTCAAAGCGAGGGGGAAAAGAAATTTCCTGAGGGACTCTATCAAAATGTACCTGTCTCCTATCTCCTTCCTGAGGCCCAGCGGAATCTCTGAAGAAGAGACTGTATGTAAATGTTACAGCTTGCCTGGATATTCAAGTAAACATGCACTGTCTCCCCAGCACTTTTCAGAGTTTCACCTGACACCTGAAGACAGGAGTAAGCAGACTTTTTTGCATAAACCACAGTAAGGAAAAGGCAAATGTTTGTGGGCTTCATTCTTCAGAATTACTTTTATGAGAAAGTGCAATATCTACAACTGTGTTTAAGCATGTTTAAATGTTTGATTACTGCTTGCTTGCTTTTAAGGCTGCTGCTTTCTGAATACTGATCGCAGAGCTACAACTTTTAGCAAATTATGATGAGATCTTGTAGATTTGAGAAGAGGTGGGAGAAGAATGAGTACTTTGGGAATGATGAGTTGCATTTTTACTAGAGGGTCGTCACCCCTTTTCCCAACTATAAAATTACCCATGAAGGGGTTCCTAGGTGGTAAGAGGAGAAGGGAGGCCACCATCATGGCAGGTGGTTGAGAGGGAATGTAGCAGCTCTCCTGAGAGAGTCAGTGGTGAGAGAATTGTATTAAAAACATGTTGCAACTTTCAGATTTCCTTCAAGAGTCTTAGCCTATAACAGAGATAGAAATGAACAGTCTTACTGCAACCTATCTGGGAGGCAAAGGCAGGGGGACCTTTAATCCATCTTTTCAATTCCTTTCTCTCTTCCCCATCTCTCCCATTCTTTTGGTGTGTCAAGTTCCAATGTCACGTGTCCAGAGGCAGCCTGATGGTGGCAGCAGTTTCCAAGCCTCTTTCTGGCAGTGAGCAAAGGGATGACCAGAATGAGATAGTGACATTATTGGTATGCTTTATTGTTTTTAAAAAAATGAGACTCAGATTCAGTTGCCAGGTAAAATACAGGACACCCAGTTAAATTTGAATTTCAGGTAAACACCAAATAATTTTTTAATATGTTCCATGCAACATTTGGAATATACTTTTCAAAAAAAAAGTTATTCATTGTTTATCTGAAATTCAAATTTGAATGAGCATCCTGGATTTTTACTTACTATATGTGACAACCTTACACTCAGACCTCATTACAAAGCTAAGCCATGACAGAGCAGGTAAATGACATCCAGAGTTTGTACTCACTCTCCTTAGTAATAGTGCCTCTGCTGGGCCAGAGTTCATAAAGATCAGCATCCTTGTGGTACCCATTCATGCCTTCTGTCCCTAGCTCCTCTTGCTTCCCCTGAGCCTCCCATACTTTCCAGAAAGGGAGACTGTGGGCTGGGGTTTCAGAGTCAGCTGTTCCACTGGTACACCCAGAATGGGCACCTGGACTGCTGGGAAAGTGCAGAGGAGCAGAAAGGAAAACATCCAAAGCACACTTTAAATATCTCACTATTTTGCCAAGGACCAACTCTGTCACATTAGAATTTTTCCATTTACTCACAAGCACTTGTGAGTTTATATTGTGAGCCATCATTCCTTTGTTTCTCCGTAATATTGCCCATTTGCTTTCTCTGCCCTTCCCCATATAACATACAGGGATTCTTTCAGATTTATTTCATAAGCACACAGATAAACCAGACTCCATGATATGTTGCGAACAATTGGCCATGAAGAATTACAAAAGTTTGACTGAATGGAACCTCTAGAAACTCTTTTCCAGTCATCTCATTATCCAGATTGGAACAGAGACCCAGATAAGTTCTAACTTGTCCTTCCGACTACCTGCTGCTGTCTTCCAGTGTGATGTAAAGGAGCATGCCACCTACCATCACCTTTGTCCTTTTAGGAAATTTATATAATCATTATGAACCTTTTTCCTCCTTATTGAAGCAATGATAATAATACCCTACTTGGGTTTTAGAGTAAATTACATAAGAACATGGATATCAAGTGACTAATACAGAGTAGAGACTCAATGTTCCCGTCTTTCCTCTCCTTCTCCCTTATAGGACCATGTCACAGCTACATAATGTTACAACCCAAATTACAACTCCAGGCTTCCAGTTCTTACCTTCTCTCAAAATCATTCTTCTCATAAACAGATAATTTCATAGATTTGGGACAGGAAGATTAGGGTAGAGTGCCTTAGTTCTTATTTAAAAGATGATTACAAAAGAAAAAAAATTAGGAATGACTAGCTGGTCTCTTCATGTAGGCTAGAAAATAAATACCAGAGTTAGCCTGAAGACTGAGACATGCCATTTTTTATAAGGGTAGGGAGATAGGAAGGAAGGAGGGGACAGCATAAAGCCACATCTGGCCTATTCATATTCAGATAATGGATTAATTGGAGGTCCTCAATAAGAAAGATTTCATCCATTATATAATTTATATTTAGCAATGCTATGTAGAGCTTAAAATATTTTCAGGAATTGAACGGTTGTAATAAAATTCATGCTGTTGATACTGAATCACTAAAGTGCCAAGAATAGTTCTGCAAAATAAAGAAAATTTCTAGAAAGAGTTGAAGGCAGAAACATTCCTGCTTTATACTTTACAAATGGCTCTAAATAGATAAGCATTCAGTATTTTTCCCCTGGGGGGAAATAGTATGGGGACACTTACTTAGTTCCAGCTCTAGGTGGGCTCTCGGAAAGCCCCAAACCAATAAGGTCAGTAAGCATGTAGGATCAGGAGTCAGGTTATAAGGCTTTGAATGCAGACTCTGCCACTCACTAGCTATGTAGTATTTGGACACTTTACCTAAGCTCATCTAACTCCTCGTTTCTTTATTGGTATAAAGTAAGATTTTAATAGTGTCTGTTTCATAAGACACTGTGAACAATCCTCTCTTCAGAAAGTGCTGAATGCCTAGTATGTGCCTCGCCCTGTACTCAAAATGTTGAGGAAACATGAACAACACAAAGTAGGCATTTATAGACTATAAGAACCATGGAGGAAACTGCAGGGGAGGAAGACTTTTCACTTCTTCCCTTCTAGGTTCCTTGACTGCCCTAATAACTAAATTGACATAAAACATTGACAGGAGAAAAACAAATTTAATTTTGAACATACAGGAGCTCATGGAAATATGAGGCTCAAAGAAAGTAGCTTTTATACCTTTTAGTGGACAAAAGAAATAAGCTTGGGATTGGGGTAGTAAATTAGTAAAGAAGTGACAACTGACTCATGTAACGAGTTGTCCAGTGGAAGGTCTAACTTTAGCTATTGCTTGAACTTAGAGCCTGAAACTCTGTCATCAGAACTCTCTTTCCCCCTTTCTCAGTGAGCCAAAAAGATTGTTGGTGGCCCCAGACTCAACATATCTACCTGTTCACTCCAACAAAGAGTTTTTTCTTAGTGCTGGAGCACAGAAGTCCCTGACTGGCCCAGCTCAGGTTACGTGCTGATCTCACAGTGATACTGTGGCTGGGGGAGCGTATCGTAGTTTATCCAAACCTAGGTCCCATGTTCACGTCGATGGGGTTGATGGTGAACAAGATCTACCCCATCCTTGGTAGAGACTCCCCATGAATTGACAGATTTTCCATAGCAAGAGGAAGAGGAAGAGCTAGACGAGAATATATGACAATAGATGTTCACACTAATTGCCATGCACTTATTTCTGTATATATTGCATGCATTCTTAAGGATCTAAGGCTGAAGAATGTATCTAATTTTGTTGTTCCCTTTGTGTATACACTTAAAATGATGATAATGGGTAGCATTTGTTATTTGCCTACTATCTGCTTCTCCACTAGGAATTTTATATTTGTTTTCTGGTTTGAATCCTACAACAACCTTAACCATTATTACCACTTTACAAATCAAGTCACTAAATTTCAGAGAGGTTAATTTGCTCAAAGCTACACAGAAAGCAACAATTGCTGCAAAAGAATTTACCCTACTTAATGGTACACACCATGTCATTTTAATTTCTGTAAATGGTCACTTTACACATGATACTGTCATTAATACTCTGAGCACACATCGAGAGTAATATCAACAATAATGATTAGCAGATGTATTATGAAATAAGTAATAATAACATTAATTACTAACATTTACTGGACACTTACTGTATCAGCCACTAATACTCATTTTCTCTAGAGCAGCCACAGTGATTATTTTTTAACTATAAATCATATCAGGTCATTCCCATTTAAAAATCTTCATTTATTCACTCTACACTCAGAATGAAACACAAACTTCTTACTGTGGGTTAAGAGGCCTTGCTTCCCTCACTAACCTCAGCTCACATCCTCCCTCCTCTTATTCATTTTTCAACACATTGAGCTCTTTTTCAGTTCAGCACATTTATACTTCCTGTTTCATCCTCTGGAAAGATTTTTTCTTTTTTTTTTTTTTGGTTGTTTCTTGCAGGGCTGTTTCTTTCATTATTCAGGTCACAATGAGGCTTCCAGGACCACCTATCTAAAGCAGCCCAACCCCCCTCCAGGACCCTTACTCTCTCTCACGTCTTACTTGTTTTGAAGGGGTACAGAATATGACACCCCAAAATGTGCCACCTTGGCATAGTAATTATTTTGAATTAAAGTTATTTAAGGAACAGCCAGCGCAGAAAGACTGACCCTTCTCTGTCCCCCTGAAAGGAAGAAATAAATCTCCATGTGAAAGGTATCCTCCCTGTACCAGGAGAAAAGAAAACAGACATTCTTATTGCCAGAAACAGGGAATTCAAGGCTGAGAAGGATGTATAAACAAACCTTGTTCCTCCTTTTGGCTTAAACTGGTGTCATGAATCAAAGATTCCTGTCTAATAAGCCAATGCAATTTAAAATCAGTTCTGGAAGTATATGCATTCATTTTGGGCACAAATTTGCTGTTCTCCAGAGCAAATCCTTTACTTGGTTTGTAAAGCGGCCTTAGAAAGATATCAGCTAAGATAAGAAGGGTCACTGTTAAGATTCTTTCATCCCATAGAAAGGTAAATAGAAATGTCCTTCCCTTCCCAGAGCCCTCTGTTCTTCCCACTCTTTGTCTGTCCTCTCACCTGACTCCTGACCTCCTTCACATGTCACATCACTTCCATTTTGAGAGCTCTCTGGGTCCTCTCTGTCATCCAGCCCATCTGCTGTTGATGCTGCTCCAGCTGCTACGGCTGAAAGCTGAGTAAGAAACTTTTCGATTCACTAACAGGTATAATTAAAAGGGGTATATTAATGAAAAATGACCAAACAAAACAAAACTTGTGTGGATGAATCCTAAGAGAATTTCTTCTTTCTTATTTCCAAAGCATTGGCAGAGTTGGGAGTTTGGCAAGCATTCCTGCTCTATCTAATTTTTCAGTAAATATTTTAGGAAGTCAGGTAGCTTCAAGGAGCATATAATTTTAGCGGGAAAAGATCATACCTTCTTATGAAATCTGTCACTTTAAAGTTGATTGAGCTTACTAATGTGCCAAGATATTTATCCATGTTTCTAGGAATGACTTAATTAAGATACAATGTCTCCTTAATGCCCAATAACCCACCCCCATACCATGCATACCCCTCTAGGTGTGTGTGTGAGACCAATGGATGTAGCAAGAGTCAGCATAGCATCATGGGGAAAACGTAAATATTGGATGTTCTATGCATAGGGTCCCTGCCCACTCATCCTAGGTCTATGACATTGGGCCAGGCACTTGACTTCTCTGACCTTTACTTTCCTACTTAAGAAAATAATACATACCCTTTAAGGTATTTTATATTTAGAAATGCTGCATGTGTGATTTCTCATCGGGTCTTACATATTATAAGTGATCAGTAAATACTGATACCTACTTTATTTTTCTGCTCAGTTCTAGTTTCCTTGGATACAAACTAAGAAAGCTCATGAATGGATAAACAAAATGTGTTCTGTCTGTCTACCCAAACAGTATTCAGCATAAGAAGGAGTGAAATACTGACATGTGCCACAACATGGATGAACTTTGAAAGTATTATGCTCAGTGAAAGAAGCTAGAGACAGGGGCGCCTGGGTGGCTCAGTTGGTTAAGCGACTGCCTTCGGCTCAGGTCATGATCCTGGAGTCCCGGGATCGAGTCCCGCATCGGGCTCCCTGCTCGGCGGGGAGTCTGCTTCGCCCTCCGACCCTCCCCCCTCTCATGTGTTCTCTCTCATTCTCTCTCTCTCAAATAAATAAATAAAATCTTTAAAAAAAAAAAAAAAAGAAGCCAGAGACAAAAGGCCACGTATTGCATGACTCCACTTAGATGAAATGTTCAGAATAGGCAAATCTATAGAGACAGAAAGATTAGTGGTTGCCAGAGGCTGTGAAGAAGAAGGAGTAAGAACTGGCCACTGAACTTTTTAGGGAATGATGAGTATTTTCTGGAATTATAGAGTGGTGATAGTTGTACAACATTGTAAAATACTAAAAATCTATTAATTATATACTTTGAAAGAGTGAATCTTACCGTATGTGAATTACGTTTATTTTTTTTAAAGATAACATGTTCAAGAAAAGCAACATCACTGCAATGCTTGGATAACCAAAATGTTATGGAATATTTATAGATTTTACCTAAAAACATTTATCACATTCAAATTATTTTTAAATATAGTGAAATAAATAAAAGCAGCTTCTTCTCCTCTCAAAAATTTCCCACAATAACAAACAGCAAAATTAGAAAGAATCATAAAGCCCATCATTGGTAAAACTAAAAAACAACAGAAACCTTAAAACAAAACAATTATTTATTTATAAAAAGTTTGCCCAAAGTGGTATCAAGCACGGTTGTGGTGGAAGACAATGTAGAAAAGATGTCAAAGCTGCAGATCTCAGAACTAGAAAACCAGGTGTCTTTAAGTGAGAGGCACAACCAGAGGTGTAACCTAAACTCTGTGCATGTGACAGTGGAATAGCATACATATCATGGTAGTGAGGCCTTCTCTGCACTCAGTTTGGGGACTGAGGAGACATTGCTAAGTAAGGACTGACACGGTCTATATTTGCAAGGAGTCAAATCCCCGTAGCTAGCAGAGGAGGGGTTCTGGTGGAGAAGAGGCTTTACATTGTCAATAATTTAGTATCTCTGTTTCTCCACTGGATGGAAAGAAGTACAAGGTAAAGAAGTACATAGGCAAAATCCAAGCTATTTAGGAAAATTTCTGCTTTCCTAGAAAAGAGCTCCACCCATCCCTCTCTAAAATATATTGCCTACAACTAGCTACTTCAGGAAAAACTGGTCTCCTTCAGAAGTTAATAATCAAAAAGGGTATATGGGGGAAGGGTGAAGAAATGGATGAAACAAATAACAACTAAAAAACGTGCAACAACAAATTGAGTCCAGCAAAACTTACGGCAAACATTTTAACTTGATGTAAGCACTTAAATGAAGCAAGAGCACAAAGCAGAGATATAGATTCTCAAGACCAGAGTTCAAGAAAGTAGCATGTGTATGAATGAATGAATGATTGAATGAATGAATGAATCAAATCAGACTGTATATTGCTAAAAGTATAGTAGCATCCTCAAAAGTGAGCAAAATAAAATGGTTACACTAAAGATTTTTAAGAAATTAGGTAGCAAATTGCAGTTACAGAAGACAAACCCAGAAAATCCACCAATGCATAAAATTAGAGTCCCAAGAATTGGGAGGAAAAGGTGGTGTTTGGTTTGGAGCTTGATGAGTTAGAAATGCCTTTGCCACCCTTATAAGGAGATATCCCTTAACGGGTTGGAAGTATAGGCTGTTACTCAGGAGAGAGGTGAATGTAACTTCATGGTTACATTGTTTTCACATTCGAATAGTGGCCTGGATAACCTACTGCATGACAATAACCTGCATGTCACATTGGCTGGTGATATTTCCGTCCATTATAACCATTTATGTAAATATTGATGTAAAGAGCAAATGTTATTTTTCTCCACATATTCATTTAACATTTTACTACACATAATAATAGTGACCGATAGTTCAGATGGATAACATTCTCAGAATGGGCACAAACTTTCTTGTCATGAAGCGCAGAATGCCTGCCGGGAGCAATTTCATGAAAAATGCAATTCTCACTCGCCGACATCTTCCCTTCACGTGCACAGGAGAGGGTATGATGGAGACCAAATGGCCAAAGGGCAAGCAGCAGGACAGAAAAAGCAGCAAAGGAGGGCTTGTGCTAATAGCCCCACATAAGTGACCTCCACTCGGTGATGTCGACGTGCGTTTGTTTAATACAGGCCTCTGAAAATTGCTCCAAGTTTGATAGGGGATTTTAGAAGTCATATATTTTAAAACTAAACTCTTCCTTGTTTTTAATCTAATTTTTTATGATTTTGTAAGAAAGCCAAACTGTGTGAATTAGGTTAGATTCATGTCCGTGCATTTTAGACAAGGCAATTTAGGACAATGGAAGAAACTTTTCCCTTCATCTTTCTAAAGTATATGGATTAAGGACCTAAAAAGCAGCCATTCAAGTTTGGATGCTGTCAGTTTATTTTAGTATATAATTTGTCCCTTGAGTATGGTGAAACATTTTATGGTTTCTGGAAGAACTAGGGCAGGTAAGGGTAGAAAAATAGAAGTGGATTGTTATATATTTATTTGCTTGCTCTGATTGTCAGACAGGGTAGAATTTTAGAACTTTGGTCTGAAGTCCTACTATCTGGTGTTGGATCCTGGCTTTCCCTCTTACTATTTATGTGACTGTGTGTGAGGCAGTTAACATCTCTGTACTCACTTTCCCCATCTGTGGAAATGAGAATGATCATGGACCGATTTGGGTGACACTTAATTCTTATAATTAAGTCATAGCAGTGCTCAGCATATAGCATGCCCTCGATTTTTTTTTCAGTTTTTCCAAGTTTTTATTTAAATTCTAGTTAGTTAACATACATACTCTAATTAATTTTATATTTTATAACATGCATACATTATTATACATCATCATATGTAAGCCTCTCGATAATATAATGAAGTAAAATAGATATGACTATCCCTCTTATGGGTTGAATTGTGTCTCCTTAAAAAGAAACGATATGTTGATATCCCTCAGAACTTGACCTTATTTGATATAGGGTCATTGTGAATGCAGTTAGTTAAGATGAAGTCCTAGGGTGCCCTTCCTCAAATATGACTAGGGTCCTATAAAGACGACAGTCATGTGAAGACAGAGACACGAAAAGAGAATGTCATGTGACAGCAAGGACCGAGATTGAAGGTATGCAGCTCCAAGCTAAGGGACACCAAAACTATCAGCAAATCAGCAAAAGCTAGGAAGAGGTAAGGAAAGATCCCCTCCAGGCTTCAGGGGTAGCACAGCCCTGCAGACACATTGATTTTGGACTTTGAGGCTCCAGAATTGTGGAACGATACATTTCTGTTGTTTTAAGCCGCCAAGTTTGTGGCACTTGATTATCACAGCCTCAGGAAACTAACACAATCCTCATCTTGCAAATAAGGAGATTCAGGCACTGAGAGGCTCATCCAACGTCACACATTTAGTAGGCAACGGAACCTATGTGTTTTGTCTCTTTCCATCATCCCTTCATTTGCGTACCTTCCACCCCATGCTCTTCCAGCTAACCCTTCCTCACCCCTGCCAGGTGTGCCCATGTTGAGTCTTCCATCCGAGGGAAGAAATCGTCTTTGTTGACTCTTCCTCCATATCAGACATCACAAAGGGCAATGTTCATATGCAGTCGTCTCGCAACCTGAAATAAGTTCTCCTTTTTCCCTCCATGAAAATCCTCACATTTCCACTGCCAAGTCAAACACCCCAAATCCATGTGTCTCATCTACCTAGTCAGAATTACTCCTTTCTTCCTGCTCATTTCCGCATCCCATCAGTCCTTATTCCATTTAGCCCTCATGTCATTCATTTGTGTCTGTAGGTTATGAGTAGCCTGTAGCAGTCTGTCAGCCTTGCTGAAGATTAAGTTTCTTAGAGTCAGGACTAAAAATATAATAGTCCTTTAAGGAACAATAGACTAATACATTGGAAATTTTATTTAGACCTCACAATTCTGAAACATAGCTTTTGCTACATATGTTTATGCCACATGAAATCTCTCCTATTCTCCAACCCGGAAATTGAACAGTAGACCATTAGGGATGGAAGGAAGATGTGCAAGATATTATATGAGGCCTGGACTTCCAGTAGTCATTTTTCTTGTTGTTGTATTTTAATTGGCTCTCCATTTACACCACTGTTTAACCCTCTTCTTCCACCTTGGGCCTCTGTTCAATTTGAAATCTCACTGAATCTTTAGAAGGCCCTGAACTGAGAGCTCACTTCAACTCCATACTCAGTAAAATGGTAAAATGGAAATTTAGACTCAAAAGTTGCATTATAGAAAATGTTTTCAGAAAATAATATGGTAGAAAAACAAAGGAAAAAGTCAAAATGTCAATGATTTAATTAAAATTGTTTTGAAGCAATTTAATTTCAGAAGTATCACTCCTGAAGACATTTCAGGTAGGTCTTACTAATTTGAATTCTGAAATTTTTACTTCTTATATGTAATTTCTTCACAAAATTTATGTTAAGAAATCACACACATTTCATCTCCCCCTCCAATGATTAACATAACATAATAAAAAAAATGTATAAAAAGAAAAAGAAATCACACACATGTGCACACAACACATCACATTAAGCCAATGGATGGCACCACCATGACTTACCGTATTAAGCACAGTCTGGCTGATTTTACTGCCGCTCTGAGGTATCCACGTAATGCAGCAGAACTACTGCATGTTGCAGATGAGCTAGTCTCGGCTGTGTTAGCCATGAGGTTCCCAGAGCTTGGAAAATCCTGTGCTATTGAACAATTTGCATTACAAAGGGATGGTAATACCTAGAGTTTAAGTGGAACGGAAATGCTTAGCTTTAAGCCAAGCCATCCCTTTGTAGACATAATGTTATTTTAACTCTTGTAGCATCTTTCATTCTTCAAGGTAATAAGGCCCTTGACAAATAATATAAATATTGTTTCATGACTGGTTTGCGATAATAACCAAGATAAAGTTTAAATGCCAGATAGAAGACTTTGCTGGGAGTGCTGCTTCAAACCTCCTCCAAAGGAAGGCAGAGTGGGACTTTGAGAAAAAGAAGCTGAAGTCCATTGACCTTTCTGGTTTCTTTTGGTTTGATTTTAGAGGATTATTTCTCAGTGTGGGAAACTTAGATCCATACTGTAAGTGTTTATGCCTGTGCACATCAGGGCCCGATTTTAAATTCTTGGGAAGGAAACATGTTTTAAACACTTCTGCACGTGTATAACATTTAGCATAATGTTGACAAATAGTAGGATCCTCAGGAAATGCATTGATTTTTTTTTTTATCATATTTACTCACATTGTTTTTCTATGTCCTTGTGAGCTTTCGTACATTTTGTTGTGTTTTGGTAATTGAGTAAGGTGTGACGAACTGGAATTTAAAATATCTTCTTCATATAATAATATGGTATAATAGTAGGGAAAAGGGTGAAACCCTCTAAAAAAAGAAGATGGAGCTGTTATGTCCCGAAAGTATGTAACCCAAATGGATTTTTTATGGGAGTGTATATTTGGGAATTACTTGTAAGGCCTGCCTACGGTATAAATGTTGAATAAATATAGTTTTGTTGGTCAATCCCTTTCTCCTACCTTTTAATACAAATGATGCTTCTGAACATTTATACTTCCATAATGTTCTTAGTAGTCCGTGCTTTTCAGTATTTATAGGCTGCCCTAGTATTTCCTGTCCTTTCAGAATGACAGTGGCGCTGGGCAGTATATTAACTCTCGGTTCAATCCCATTTCATATTTCCCCATTAATCTTGTTCAGGATTTCTGTCAGAATCTTCTCAAAGGCATTGTGATAAAGCAGGATCCTTATCACTGCTTACAAAACTTCATTTGGAATGACAGTGTCCTTTGGCAGATTCATATATGTCTTCCCAACAGATTTAACCAGCGCTAGTTTTGACTTATTATAGCACAGATCTTAAATTGCAGAAATAATTAGTTGCAGACCATAGAAGGGGATTTCTTTTTTTCTTCTCTTGCTATAATCATCTAGTTTCTTCTACAAGAACAGACAAGAATTCTGTGGTTATTAGATTCTTGTGGATAAAATAAGATACTAAACTAAAAAGAGAAGAGGTCTAAAAAATGGGGGAGAGAGGACAAAACAAATTTTCAAAACACGGATAAGAAGCTTGAGGAACTGCTGGTGTAAACTTGAGAAAGCAGGTGGTGGAAAGTGTTTTGCAAGAGTGAGCGGAGCCAGCTGATGGAAATAGTAGAGGTGTCATTTTCCCAGTATTATTGTATTTACTGCTATCTTGCTTGAAACCTCATCAGTGACTCTAAAATTAAATGTTATTCTCCAAGTCCTGGCATATTGTGCAAAATATAATAGTACCTATGGGTATTGCAGCTGGAGCTGACAACAGTTTAAGGCTCCAGATAACTGTTAAGTCCTACATGGTTTAAGTCTGAAGGATGTTTCTGACATAGGATTTTTTTTATTATTTTAACTAATACATGAGTTACAGGCTGAATTGTCACCCCAGAATTCATATGTTGAAGTTCTAGCCCACCAAACCTCAGAATGCAACCATATTTAGAGATAGGGTGGTTTAAGAGGTGATTAAGTTAAAATGAGACCACTAAGGTGGGCCCTAACCCAGTCTGACTGGTGTCCCTATAAGGAGATTTGGACACACAGAGAGACACCAGGGATGCATAGAGGGAAGGGCATGTGATAACATAGAGTAGCCATATGCCTGCCAAGGAAGGAAGCCTGAGAAGAAACCAAGCCTGTAGATATCTCAATCCCAAACTTCCAGCTTCAGAATTGTGAAAAATACATTTGTGTTGTTTAAACCATCCAGCCTATGGTATTCTGTTATAGCAATCCTAGGAAACTAATAGGGCATGCATATGGTTTTAAAAGTCAAACAGTTTAGTTAGGCTTCTGCTCCACCCCTGCTTATCCCACTTCCCATATCCCAAAGGTAACCACTTTCAGCTCTTTCCATTGTTGCTTCTGGTATGTATCTCCTTATATTTAAATAACACTTCATATTATCTCCTAAATTTTTCATTAGGCAATATCTAATGACTTCCTACTAAGGAAGTCTATCTACTATCTATCTTTCTATCTATCCCCCATCTTCACAAGATACCCCCATCACAATATTTGGTGTTTTGATTTCTATGCTTGTTGAAATATTATTCATAGTTGAGCCATGTAGAGCACCATGGTTCTAATTGTACAATATTTTTTCCCCTGGAGTTAATAATTGCCTCACAGATTGTGTCCAGATAACAAGTTAGTTATCTCCCCAGGAACATCTTCCAATAAACCAAGGGTAGCCTCATTTTGGAGAGATCTCTACAGTCATCTGAAGGCTAATGATCTACTTCCAGTGTTTCCTTAAACACATGGATCCCTTTATTTCATGCCCCATCTGTGATGGTGGACGTGATGCCATGGTCAGTATGATGATGTGTCTAGGGAGCAATGGTGGCATTTTGAGTGGTGTAGGCTCCATCAGCCCTTCATTCCAGTCTTATCAGAAAATGGGACCATATCCATTGTTAGTCATTGAGACCAGTGAGTGACTCAGTTCAATCAGCAACCACATTTTTTTTCCCCACAATTCGTCGTCTCCAAGAGAAGTAAGTATGACTAATCTAGCAGGTCTATAATTTTCCAAGTGTCAGACCAAAAATCCAAGCCATTGGCAACTGCCCATGAGTCAATAAAAATGTAACAAAGTTCATGAAGGGGAACATTAGCCAGTGCTATGAGAATGAACTTGAGTTCTGTCCACTGAGTAAGGTGACCACATCCATTTTTAATTCCACATGTCTGGCAATGAGTCTGTATGGATGCAGCATTCCAGCAGACAGGATTGGGTTTGAGCCTAACTGAAATGCCAGTGAACGAGGCCCAGGCATTTAGAAGAACTGCAGTGAAACGGAAATAAAAAAATATATATATGGAGACAAATGAAAATGAAAACATGACAGTCGAAAATCTTTGAGACACAGTCAAAGCTGTTTTAAGAGGGAAGATATTAGCAATACTGGCCTACCTCAAGAAAGAGGAAAAATCTGAAATAAACAACCTAACCTTACCTTAAAGAGCTAGAAAAAGGAAACAAATAAAAGCCCACGCCAGTAGAAGGAAGGAAATAATAAAGATTAAAGCAGAAATAAATGAAATAGAGACACAATAGAACAGATCAATGAAACTGGAAGCTGCTTCTTTGAAAAGATCCACAAAATTGATAAACCTTTTAACCAGACTCATCAAGAAAAAAAGAGAGGATTCAAATAAATAAAATCGGAAATGAAGGAGGAGAAATAACAACCAACACAAATACAAAGGATTATAAAAGAATATTATGAAAAATTGTATGCCAACAAGTTAGACTACTAATAAGAAATGAACAGATTCCTAGAAATAACCTTCCAAAACTGAATCAAGAAAAAAATAAAAAATTTGAACAGACCAATTATAGAGATTAAATTGAAACAATAATCAAAAACTCCCAACAAACAAAAGTCCAGAACCAGATGGCTTCACAGGCGAATTCTAACAAACATTTAAAGAAGAGTTAATACCTATTCTTCTTAAAAATCTTCCAAAAAAAATAGGAGAGGAAAGCTTCAGATCCATTCTACGAGGCCAGAATTACCCTGATACCAAAATCAAACGCTACAAAAGAAGAGAATTACAGGCCAGTATCTCTGATGAACATAGATATAAAAGTCCCTAATAAAATATTAACAAACCAAATCCAACAGCACATTTAAAAAATGATTCACCATGATCAGGAAAAAAAAAAAAAAAGAAACTTGTCTGTGCATCATCTGTGGTTTCTGATTAGAGTTTGTCTATCTCAGGAAAATCTACCCAAGAGGGGCCAAAGCTCCCTTTCAGCAACCAACACCTACTGAAAAAATAAATAAATAAATAGTCTTAGACCTTTTATAATCTTCTGAATGGATCTCAGTTTGTCATGTAGACTGCAGAAAGGGCTGAGCCTGATGATGGGGCTGTTCTTCCTTAAACATCACATGCCCTCCCTTAGTCTTCCAAGCGAACCAGTTGAGTTTGTAATAATTTATTTGGTTTCTGCCTGTGGCAGCCACAAATTCCTCTCCTTTCTCCTACAGTGAGAATGCCCGACTCTAAAACCATCATGTAAAAGGCAGAAAAAACTTCTTCCCGCACAGAATGAATATTAGTAATGCGTGGTACGCTGGGGCAGACCTGAGACCGGATACCAGACTGTTAGGGGAGTCTCCCATTGGGAATAGAGTTAGCAACAACCAGGGCACTGTTTGGGCAGCTGTCTTTGAACCTACTTCCGATTACCCCTAAAGTGGATGATCATTTACTGTCTGGTTGGCCATACAATTTAATCAATAACTTTGCTCCTGATTTCTGTGGATTTCCTTCAAATCCTGTCAGTCAGCCTGTGAGACCCTTGTCCTTCTGATTGTAGAAAGCCATATCTCTCAGCATCCCATCCTCATTGCCAAAACTGTAAACAGTTGTAAGGGGTCTGAGATTTTACCCTATCTGTAAGCTAAGCAGTCTTCCTGACACGTTTTCATGGATGCTGGAAGAAGGCAAAAGTTTCTTGATCAAAGGTGAGGGACAGTTTGTTACTCACAGCCCCCACAGCTATAGTATCATTTCATGTCATTTGCCCAAGCCCTAATTTCCAGAAGCTGAAACAAAGAGGGTCAGGTAACACAAGCATACACAGTAGTTTGCGTCTAAAGAGAGGAACCCTGAGCTTTGGGATCCCGAGTCTTTTATCATGGGCAGTAAGTATGCCTGCCCCTATGCTCCAGAGGGAGACACCATCTTGATCTTCCAAAACTATAAACAAATCCACCTTTTGCCCCAGAGAGAGATACTGTCTCTGTTTTCCAAGGCTGTTTGCTGTACAAATATCCAGGGAAAGATAGTCTGGGACAAAGGTGGTCAGTCTCACAAGACATACATAAGTGTGAGAGGCCATGAAGAATTGTCTCCCAGCAATTGGTGCAAGATAAACAGTTGTTCTAGAATTAATTGTTCTGAATAAATTGTTTCAAAATTCATGCCTTTCATTTCTGGGAAATGTCCTTACTGTTTCTTTGGTAATGTTTTCTTCTGCAGTTCTGTCTCCCTTTCTAAAGTCCCGATTATTCGACATGGTTTTTAGGGTTAATCTTCTCATTTTCTTATGTTTCCTCTGTTTTTTCTCCTTTTCTGTCTGTTCTACTTTATGAGAGACTTCTCAACTTTCTCTTCCAACTCAGTTACTATATTTTTAATTTCTGCCATCATTTTAAAATTTTCTAACTTTAGGTTTCTTCTCTTAAGTTTTTGAATGGTTCTGTTTAAAACTTACTCTTTTTTTTGTTTCATGGGTACAGTGTTTTTTCCTAGTTCTCCGAGCATACCAGTTGTAATGGCTTTTTATCTTCCAAGTCTTCTGTCCCCTGCATTGCCATGTTTCCTTTAAGTTCCTGTTGGTTTCTTTTATTCTCTATTTTTAGTAATCATTAAGGCTTTCTTGAAATCTGTGACGTCCCTCACCTATTCAGCCTTCTGTGAGATTGAGAGCACCAGAAATCAGACTGGAAGCTCTTATTGGAATAGCTGGAGCTTGTCAAGTGGTTGGCCTCACTGTGGGATAACGGAGCAGAAACCTAGCTGTTCCTGCTCTCTGGGTCTTTCCTCTTGCATTAGTCAGTATCCCCCAGAGAGAAATCATCAATCTCTTGCTTATTGCCAAAATTTTTGGAGATGAAGGGACTGAAATTCTCTACCTCTCAACACATAGACTTTCACGTCACCCGCTCTGTTGAGTTCAGTACCCTTACCCACAGCTCTGCTGGTGTCCTCCCGGCCAGTGAACCACCTGTCTCTTGCCAGGATTAAAGAGAATCTGGATGCCTGACCCACTCTCTTTCTGTTCCTTAGCCCTACCAGTTTTCAGCCTTCAGAAGTACCAGACACCTCTAAATCCAGAGACATTCTGGCATTTTTTCAGCATTAGTCTTGATTCTTGCTTCTTCCATTTTAGACACACAGCTTTCAGCTTTCTCTGCTGGAATGAGTGTCACCGCCTGTCCATGTGCTTTCCAGCTTCCAATCATTTCTCAGTATCTCTAGCCTGCTCTCATATCTTTGCCAGCTTTCTTTGTTTTTGTGGGCTTTAACCTTAGTTTTATCTCATTACAGAGTCATTTTAATTGGATTTCAAGAGGAAGCAAAAATATACATTTGTATCCAATCCACCATATTTAACTATGAAAGACTTTTAAGGAGATGCAAAGAAGCACAATAGGAATGGACTCTCACTTCCCATAGGTGAAATGGGGATTTCCTGTGTTAACCATGCATCATTGTTGATAAAGCTTCAGAGATGTCAATTAACGAAGTTTTTGAGATCAGCCATTGTTTTCAAATGACTTAGCAGAGTAACTAGGCTGCCGCTTTAAAGCATTTGGGCTTCCGTAATTCCAAAGTGTCTGCTTAATATCCTAACAGATGCCCAAAACATTCACTCAAACCAAAAATTCGTGAAATACGGCCATAGTAAAATAATGACATTTTGTCATATACCAGTGTTAAAAGTAATTAAAGAATACAGTTTAGGTGATAAAACGAACTTTATTTAACCCTTAGTGAAGTGGGCTGTCCTTGTTCCCAAGGGCGCAGGGCAGTGCACAGTGGGGCAGAAGATAGGGAGCTTTGATAGGATAAAGAATAAAAAAAAGGAAGGAATAAACAGAAAATGAGTAAGGAACAAGGAAGTAAGTATAGAGCCTAGACTTGGCTTGGCCTTTGAGGGCTGGCTGATTGGATGTACTGTGTTTGAGGTCCAGCAGAGCATTTTCAGGGACAGGAACGTTCTCTCAAAGTTTTGGTTTGCCGAGTTGGCGCCCCAGACAGACATGGCTCAATCTTGGGCCTAGAAATGTCTTTCAACACAAGATACCAATGCTAGTGGCATTGTCTAAATGGTATTTGTTAAGTTACATTGCTGATTGATTCCTAATTAAGCAGAATAGAAAATATTTTGCAGAAAAATTCAGTAAACCAAAAAAATTACCCTAAAGTTGAATTTTATTTCAGAAATTTTCTGTTATAGCAACTTGTCTTAAAATCAATCTACTTCATTTTGTAAGTTTACTAAAATATTCTGTAATTTTATTTTACAGTCAGAGGATAATAGAGAAGAGAATGGTATAGCTATTCTGGTACTGCTGTCTTTCATAAAAGGGATCTATAATGAGAACTAAAAAAAAACTGTTGAAATTTTTTCCATTCATCAGTGCTTCATAGCTAGAGAAGAGATAGAGCTTTATGATATTACTGCTGATTATTTTATGATTTTCATCATCAAAAGGACAGAAGAGAAATTAATGGTGGTACCAAAAGGAAAAATATGCATTTATAAAATCTCCTTACCTTTTATTATACTTCACAAGTATTTTTAAGTCAACAATTTCTAGTTAAATCAATAGAGTATTAACTAAATTTGCTCTCTTAGGTATGCAGAGATTAAATAATGCCAAAAAAACTTGGCATGTCTCAGGTGTAAAGAAGAATTTTAGTGCACATATTAGAAGACCGTGAGGCAAATGCTTCTCACATGTGGCACTTGGTTAAGGTACCGTCAGTGAAACAGGGCTGCACTTTTGGTTAGAATGTCTGTCGTGACACTCTTTCTAGTCATTAAAAATAGACCTGCAAGATTTTATTTTGTTCGGACAATTGACATCACAAATGTAAATTAAATCAGATGAATAATTTTTAAATACAAGTGAAGGGGAACAACTCTGGCTATTTCAAACATATTTCTCTTCCTCCTCCACAGAACTTAATTTGTTTCTTAACTAAGGGAGTGCCTGTAGGCATTTGTAGAGGGAAATAAAATCTCCCAGCCCGCTCTGTTCTGTGCAAGAGCCCCTGCATTCACGGTGAATCCAGAATGATTTTTAAAGGTGGACCAATGACGTAGCCAACATACATTTCTTAGGCATGAAAACCTGTGCTCGGCACAGGAACCACCCCTGACCCTGTGTGTGGTAAGTATCCAGGTGGTTCCACAGGTTGGAGACCCTCCCCACACACAGTTGGCAGTTCCTGCCCAAGACAGCCAAAACCAGTATCATCCGAAGCTACCAAAATGGGTGAAAATCATATTTAGTAGAACTTGTACTTCCTAGTCACAATTCAAAATAAGGAGAGAGTTAAACGTGACATTTTGCCAAGTGAGCAGACCCTCTAAAAGACGAAAGGCTGGTAAGACAAATCCCAGGGTTTTCATAAAGCGAGTAAAAGGCTTTCAGATCTTCAGTTTTCTGTGCTCTCTGGTCTGATTTTTCACGCGTGGCGTCACGGAAGTTTCAAAGGGCCCTAGCAGAGTCCTGGAGGAGCAGTTTATCTGAAAGCGTCACAGCCTCCCATCTTTGGGGGTTGCTTCTTGTTCCTGCAGTGTCACAAGATGTGATTTTTGACATGGAATTGCTTATATTCAGCCACTTAACGTCCTCCAAACGTTCAGAGACAGTTTTCAGATTTAGCACCGAGCACAGCTTGCTGATATTGCAGATTGAGAACTGGAGAATGCGGAGGAGAGGTGGAGTTCCCAGTGTTCCCAGGTGTATGTGCAATAGGCTGAAGAGTTGAAGAACCACCTGGTGTAATAGTCCCCTTTACTGTGTGCTGTGTCAGGTGAGGCCGAAACGTATAGACACAACGCTTGTGCACGCACACACACACGCACACATGCACACACATACTGCGGATCTCTAATTCTCAACAGATCCCATTATAACCCTTTCACGGATGAGAATAGTGGAACTCTTAAAGGCTTCATAACGTATGGAAGACCATCTAGTTAGTGAGGTGGAGACAGATTCACACTGACAGTATGTGTAAACTGAGGATCTGCAACACCAGGTCCCTTGTAAGCTGATGTCCCTCGTTCTGGTAACGCAAGAGCAATAACCAGCCCTTGAGCAGCAGCTACACGGACTCGAGAAATGTCTCCTAATGTTTTGGCTTCTTAGTCAGTCCCCCACAACTTGAGAAGACTTCGGAGGATGGCTGTGGAAGGATTTTAATTAGGAGCCTCATCTGCCAGTGACAAAAGTAGCAATGACTGCTGGCTTCCACGAGCAGCCCCTGCAATTGTGGGAGCAAAGTGAAGGGACTTTGCCAGGTGGCTTACGGTGAATCATGATCAGCTGCCCACAGGGAATGAGCCCTAGTGCTGGAGGGACCACTGCAAGCGGCCCAGTTAGAAGACCTACTCCCCTAGTCTCTGTCATCGTGTACTCACAGAGGTGCTGCCGTCTGTTTGGGGACCTGTTTGAAGGAGAGGGAAATATGTATCTGATGCATTGGGACTGGTTCCACTTTCTTTCGATAAAAACTGAAGGGAGAGAAGCAGAAAGCTCTTTTATCCGTATGTACGTCTAAGCTTCAAGTTATGGGCTCAGAGATAGAGAAAAGCATAGGGAGGGCTGAGTCGGGGACATAGGACTAAGCATCCGCACGTGTGGATGAGAATGGAGGAAGGGTAAAAAAGAGGCCCTGAGAAATGATTTTAGTTGCTATGAACTAAAACTAGCAGACTCTAGTAGACCTGGTTAAAACCAAAAGCAATGACTGAATCTGATTGAGAGGGTAGAAAAGACATTTTCAAAAAATTGCTTTATTCCTCTCCTCTTACTCCTCGCCCCTCCTCAGAAACCCTTATACAATCCCCATTTCCTACTGTGTGAAATCCAAACTCTTCAGCCTGACAGCCAAGCTCTCTCCTCCCCACGCTCTTAATGATTACCCCATTCTGTGTGTCGAGAAATTCAGTGGCAACTTTTCTAACTGGGCAGCGAGGGCACAGATTGGTGTTTTAGAAATATCGGTGGCAGCAGATGGAGCATGTATGAAAAGAAATGAAAACTCCAGACAGGGGTTCACAATTCAGAAAACGTATGTAGTGGTTTAGACTCAAAGATGAAAAGGATGTGAGCGCAAATAACCAAAGTGAGAATGGGAATTGTGTTGGGCTTGGTTTTCAAAGGACTGACCAGGACTTATCACAGTTTTCTCAGATGCAGAATCACTTGTCTCCAGGCTCTCTAGATAAAACCTGGAGAAGCCACATGAGATGAGGACGTGGAAAGAGAAAAGCAGACTCCTCCCTCCTGGCTCACAGCGCCCATAGCGTTGGTGACGGGACTAGTGCCATACATGACAAGGTACATCTCAACAGACAAGTGACCAGGCGTCGGGCTCTTCCTGTGGAATGTCAGGGTGGAAGAAGTGTGTGAAGCTCCACAGTCTTAAGTGTTGTTCACTGGAAGTTTTATTCACTCAGTTGGACGGGTATAACTTATAACAGGATAACCAGAAGCTCATATTATAAGACCCATTGTCTACATTTTCTACTCAGGATCAGATCCTGTTTTCCTCGTCTCTGGAGCATTCTCTTCTCTTCTTCTTTTCTGTTATTTATCCATGGCCTTAACAGACAGTTTTACTAAATATTGCTGAGAATTATCTTCGAAACGATTTCAACCAAAAGCATACATACCACTTTTAGCTAATGGTCTTCTTTGCCTTTGTCTTTGGCTCTTTAAAGAGATTGGCTAAATGCACATTCATGTGTGCACACACACTCTGTTTTGCTTATCTGTCACTGGGCAACAGACCACCCCAAACTTAGTGACTTAAAAAAAGCATTTATTATTGTTAATGACTTTTTGTGGTGACTTGCTCAGTTGGGCAGTTCTTCTGCTCCCTGTGATGATGGATTGGGCTAGAAGGTCCAAGATGGCTCATCCACATGACTGGCAAGTGGATGCCAGCTGTCAGTTGGGATCTCAGCTGGGTCCATTAACCAACATGCCTTGGTTCTTCTCTTTGTATCTTTCTTAAAACATGGCAGCTGGGTTCTAAGAAGGAGTGTTTCAAAAGGACAAATTCCAGTATTCAAGACCTAGCAAGTCTTCAGTTGCATCTTTCTTGGTAATATCCCTTTGGCCACGGTAGTCACAAGATCCACACAAATTCAAGGGGAGGGCAGATAAGTTCTACCTCTTGATGTGAGGAGCAGCATGAGCTTATGGTGAGAAAGGATTGCTGAGGGCTACCTTTAGAGATTCTTTACTGAACACATGCACACACGTGTGTATAAACAGTGTTAAAATATATATTTTTAAATTAAACATAAACCTCCCGCATTATAATTTTCACACGTAAAATTCCATACTCAGACACTGTCCCTGACTTATCAACTGAATTTATAACCATGCTAAAGTGGCATGAATGTTTAAAACACAGTGGGAGCCTCTGGTAATTTGAGAGTTGTCCACAGACTCAGCTGTAGAAAATCAAGGAATTAGTGACCATTGAGATAATGAACAGGCTGTTGGGAGGGCTGCCATGATTGGTTATGCGGCTTGTACACTGCACAACATTGGCTCCATTCACAGAGTCTACTGTATGAACGCAATTAGCTGAGAGAGAAAAATCAGAAGAGAAAGTAGTGCAAGGGAGATGCAGGGGAAGGTAATGAATTCCATTTTGGACACACTGGGCTCGAGGTGCCTGTTCAGCATCCATGTCGAAGTGTGTGGTGGATAGAAGGAAACATTCATTTGGAGCAGAGTAAGTCAGGGAAATAGGTGAGATCGTCGAAGGACAACAGGTTTGGGAAGAAGAGGAAGAGCCCGAAACAATGACCTTGTAACGTACGAGGCGGAGTGATGGGAGTCAGTGAAGCGTTGGGAGACGGAGCGGCCAGAAAGCTGCCACCACTGACTGTGTCTGCTAGGATGAGACACATCAGTGAAAGCTGCTAAAAAAAAAAAAAAAAACATAAGAATCTCTACTTAAAACAGGGGCAATTAACTTTCTATCACTGTCTTTACACAAGCTCTCTGAGCTTCCCAGAGACAAGGCGATAATTCACAGTAAAGCTGCATTTTCTCTCTGACTTTCCTCCTGCTGCAGAGTATCAAGGATGACCTTAAATAATGGTGAGTTTGCCTCGTGTCGTGCTTTCCAGTTTACAGAACACATTCACTTCATCTAATTTGTTCTCTCCCATCACCCTCTGGAGTACGCAGGGCAGGTATTAGCACCTTCATTTTACAGGTGAGCACACCGAAGGCCAGAGCCGTGATTATTCCCAGGTGGAGCTCTGTCCTCTGACTATCACTTCAGTTCTCTTTCTACGGAGCCGCTCGATTACATTAAAGATCAAGTCCTTGCTTTTCATTCGTCCATGCAGACGCCCGGGGCTGTCTACACTGGGCGTTTCCCGTCTCGGAGTGAAGGGTCCTGGCAAGATGTGGCAGCCGCTGGGACTCTAGGTGGCTGACGTCTGCCCCCCCCTTGTTTTTGTGGCTGTGCATTCCCCTGCCTCTCTTTCTGTGGCATGACTTTCAGAGGGTATGTTACTTTCTTCCACACCGCGAAGAAAATTAATCATTTCTCTCTGCCTTTGGGAATGAATCTGCACAAAGCTTAAAAAACCAGGAAATCAGACATGGGTTTTATTGATAGAATGCCTTCCATTATTTTTTCGCCTCCCAAATTTATGTAATTATAAAACATATCCTTAACAGTTTAACAGTACTGTTTCTGTCCAATTCCCACATCTTTCAGCAAAATCCTTTTTTTAGCACTCCCCCATCAAAACTTTACTCTGAAGTTGTTCACTGCTTTACCCTGTATTTCTAAGCAGAGTGCTTCTTTCTCACCACTTGTGCAACAATATTTATTGAATGCTTAGCAGGTATCAGACACTCTGTAATATTCTTGAGTTACAACAGGGTTATTACCTGAAAATAACTGGTGTTGATATTGGCTGAGCATTATTTCAACTATTTCTGGATAAATATAGATCAATTTATAAACATATCTATAGATTTATAGACATTTCCTATAAATTTTTAGACATATTTTCATACCCCTATTCCATATCTCAGTCCTTCCATCTCTTTGTAGTACCTAAATTATTCAAGATAATCATTATTAACCTTATAAATTAATTTGTGAAAATATAATGAAATATACATATCTATAATTAAGAGGGAGAGAATGGAAATAATCTTACAAAACTGAGTTCAAACAGTAATGCTATTTTTACATATAAAATTAATAATTATTCTACTTGAGGGCTCCCTGCTAGGCGGGGAGCCTGCTTCTCCCTCTGCCTCTTCCCCTCTCTCTCTCTCTGACTCTCATGAATAAATAAATAAAACATTTAAAAAAATAATAATTATTCTACTTGAATGCCTTAGAAGGTAAGGAAATATGCAATTGATGAACTTCCAATAAATTTCTTTATGATAAATGATATTACTTCCTACAAGGCTTTTTAAATAGGAAACAAAGACTGAACGATCTCAAGAGGCTGGAGTGATTACAGTTGTTTTTTTTGTTTTGTCTTAGCTACATGTTTCTATTTTGAAAGCTGCTAACCGTTCTGTGTTATATAAGATATGGAATTCCTTAATTTTTCTCCAGCCATCTTTTGTGTGTTATATTATCATTATTTTTTTTGCTAGTGATTTTTTTTATTATGTTAATCACCATACATTACATCATTAGTTTTTGATGTAGTGTTCCATGATTCATTGTTTGCGTATATGATCAACATTTATTACATTTATTTTGTTTTTCGATATAGTTCGTGCCCATTAAGTCTCAATTATTTATTTTAATGGAATCCGTGTTCATCAACAATCATTTTACTTTGCCTTTTTATTCCAAAATATTTTACTTCCTATATTGATTAGTTGATTGTGTCAAGATGGTCAATATGTAAAGGATAATTATGATAAAAATTAATTGCCATGACCTTGGAAATACAGGATATATTATGATATGCCGGGAGGAACAGCTAAGAGTAAATTATAGTTAGATAGAATGAGAGGAAGAACACAGGAGCCAACACTGTTCCTGAAGTTGCGGTCTTTTATGCCTCCATGCCATATACGTACACACACACAATCCATCCTGCATATCTCAATCATCTAGTCTTTTTTTAATATCTCCATTTCCAAGATAATAATTATTAACATGGTAAATTAATTTGTGCAAATATAGTGGAAGACCAATGGGAAAGGATGTAAGGACAAATGGGATTTCGGCGCCCATATTTTCCCGTTCACACCGCCCATACCCCTGGAGTATGTGCTACGAAGTTCTGACAGTTCCCTGCTGAAATTAGCACAGACAAGCAGCAGCACTCTACAGAGAGTGACGTGGTGGCCCGAGGCTGTAGTTTGGCCCCACCAATGAGGTGTGCTTTGGAATAGCAATGCTAGTGTTCTCTGTGGGAAGCATGCTAGCATTTAAGGATAAGAAGTGAATCCGAGAAATTATGGGAAAATGTGGCTTTCACCTAGAAATATGTAGTGAGGGCGCCTGGGTGGCTCAGTTGGTTGGGCGACTGCCTTCAGCTCAGGTCATGATCCCGGAGTCCTGGGATCGAGTCCCACATCGGGCTCCCGGCTCAGTGGGGAACCTGCTTCTCCCTCTGACCCTCTCCCCTCTCATGCTGTTTCTCTCTCTCTGTCAAATAAATAAATAAATAAAATCTTAAAAAAAAAAAAGAAATATGTAGTGAAACATAAAGAGTTATTTAAAGAAACTTTCAAATATGAGTATTACTGTCCTGCTACATAAAGACCTTTCCTTGCCACCGTGCTGTGTGGCCCGAGCTGATAAGTTCAGTTCCCTGTGGGTTCAAACAGACATCCAGGCCTGGAGCATGCCTGCAGCAGGTCGATGTACTAACAAAGAGCAAACCTATTCAGGCTGACTGTTCAAATGTCAGCCTGCTACAAATAGTCTCCAATAAGTTTTAACATCACCCTAGTAAATACAGTGTTCATTAGCAGAGTGCATTTGGTTCATGAGTTCTCTGATCAGTATATGGATAAGATAGGGAGATAATTCAGATTTCCAATTCTTTATGTTTTGTTATAAAATACAAAGTGAGCCTAACATTCTAGAAATGTGAATATGAAATTAAAAATCCTGAAGAGCTGAAACATTTTATTCCTTATCCATATCCTTTATAATGTATTTAGGGGCACCTGGGTGGCTCAGTTGGTTAAGCAGCTGACTCTTGGATTCAGCTCAGGTCATGATCTCAGGGTCTTGAGATCGAGCCAGCTTGGACTGTATGCTCAGTGGGGGAGTCTGCTTGAGATTCTTTCTCTCCCTCCCCCTCTGCCCCTCTACCTGCTCACATGCTCTCTCCTCCTAAAATAAATAAATAAAATCTTTTAAAAAAAGAAATATATTTAACAATTTAATACTTTATTTAATTTTATTATTAAACATCGTACTCTAATTATTTAGAAATGTGAGCAAAACAAATAAGAGATTAATTACATTGCCCCAAGTTTAAGTAGAAAATTTTATTTATCAATTAAAATATCCTATGATCAGATGTATAAAATTTGATTTATGCATGAGGGATACATCTATTGCATGACATTACCTTTACTAATGTTTTTGTAGAACACTACATTATAAATTGAACAAAGGTCCAAATCCACTAAAACACAGATGTATGTGATGTGATATTTATTTAAATTATACTCTGCTGTGATTTTCCATTCTCATCCTCTATTATAATAATTAAGAAATAATGTTATGAATGCAACAGCAGGCAGACCCAAAATGGTAATGAAATGTAACCATGAATATCTAAGTAAATATCTGTAACCCATGGGCTTTTATTAACTGATTATTGTACTAAAACTTGAGATTAATTAACAGTTGAGCCATTTGGATTCCCAGGTGATACGTATTAAATGCCATTATTCTTTTATAGTTTTCAACCAACATGGAAAAAAGTAAAAGTCATTCGATTTAGAAGAGCAGAGACCATTGCTGATACTTGAGAGAACAGCGTCAATTAAAGTGGGAGTTAGAAATGAAGTGGGCTGCAAGAAACTGAATCCAGCAGATAAATCCTAGTCATTTGAGAAATTTAGTAATGAAAGAAAGAAGAAAAATAAGGCAATGATTGACTAGGTTAAGAGGGGAAAGGATAAAACAGTTTATTAAGAAGAAAGGGGCGGGCGCCTGGGTGGCTCAGTCATTAAGCGTCTGCCTTTGGCTCAGGTCGTGATCCCAGAGTCCTGGGATCGAGCCCCGCATCGGGCTCCCCGCTCAACGGGAAGCCTGCTTCTCCCTCTCCCACTCCCCCTGCTTGTGTTCCCGCTCTCTCTGTCTCTGTCAAATAAATAAATAAAATCTTAAAAAAAAAAAAAAAGAAGAAGAAAGGGGCTTTGAATTTGAGGGTAGAAGGTACAGAGCCAATAAAAGGAGGCGATTTTTAATATCTCGGAGAAGAGGATAAAGTGATAACAAAAATGTGTTGTGAATTAACAGAATTTCAGTTCAGTAATTGTTTCCTTAGCTCTTTTTTTTTTTTTTTTTTTTAAAGATTTTATTTATCTGAGACAGAGAGAATGAGAGAGACAGAGAGCACGTGAGAGGGGGGAGGGTCAGAGGGAGAAGCAGACTCCCTGCCGAGCAGGGAGCCCGATGCAGGACTTGATCCCGGGACTCCAGGATCATGACCTGAGCCGAAGGCAGTCGCTTAACCAACTGAGCCACCCAGGCGCCCTGAGCTCTTCTTAATAGTAAAGATTTTAAGCCCCTAGGCTGGTAGAGAAGGAAAGTCATTAGTCCTGACAGCAGGGGACTCTTGAAGGAGTGATTTTATTGTGTTCCCCTCCCCTCTTCCCTTAACCAGACCCAGAGCAAGAGAGAGGGAGGAGAGGAAGGAGAAAGTCCTGGATGCTGACTTGCTCTATTCAACTCATTCATCTTGTGGGCAGTAGGGGGAGGAGCTAACGTTGGAACCACCTCACTTAATTTCAGTGAGAAGTCTGCCCATGGGGACGTTAAATTTGGGGGTGGCTGACTCAAAGCTTTTAGCCATTGAGCTGGGAATAACCGTGGGTGAACAGGTGATATGAGGAGCATAGATCAGCTGATGGTAGAGTTCCAGTCCTCCCCATCAGGCCGTCTGCCGTCTGTTGACTCTGCCTCCCTCCCTCCTTCATATTACCAGCGCTGTTCTTCACCTAAGGCTTCAGCTTCAGAGCCCTCATTGCTAATACTGTCTCTGCAATCATAGTAAGTCAGTGACACCCAAACTCAATTTCCCGTAATAATCACTTGGGGAGCTTGTGAGACCCACACCAGGAGGTTCAGATTCAGAAGGTGTGGTGTAGGGCCCAGGCATCTTCTCTTTTAACAAGCACAGTAGGGTATTCTGATGTAGATGATCTGAATATCACACTTTGAGAAATAGTGCACACACACACATAGAGTCCTCATCTTTGTACATCACTTAGGACTGTTTCTCAAAGTGGTAACTTTTATTCTATATTTTATATGTATGATAATCCATGCTCCAAATAATATTTGCATAGTACTCTTGAAGTAGCAGCAGGATGATTTCAGGTGACAGAGGTAAAATTGGTGCTTCCTACTAGGAAGGATGTTCCCACAGATACCTTACGACCACACCAGATCTTCCTGTGCTGGATCCAAGATCGCAGCTAGAGTCATGGGCGTCAGAGAGAAGGAAATATACCTACTCCTTCCATTAGTGAAGAAAGGATAAAGAGCACAGCGTAGATTCAAGGTTTGGAGAGTACTTAAAGGATATGCTTACAGATGCCCTTTATCTTCTCAGGGAGAACAGCAAGCCCAACTGCTGAAGGTGAGATTGGTCCATGACACAGGGACATTAAGTCAGAAATCAGAAGGGAAGAGAGAGGCGACACCCCATGAAATTCAGTCAGGAATCAATGAGTGCGTTCTGTACTATCATGAAATAGGTTCTCCCAGTATGAAGAGATTTTTCAAATCACGAATTCCTAAATTTTCTGTTTTCTTATGTTCTAGTAGGATATTTATCATTATTGTCTTTTAACTGAGTTGAAAATATAGCAGATTTGCATGTTAGCACATTACAATTTCCAAATAAGGACTCTCATCACGAGTTGCAGTCTAGGTGAGGAAACATGACAGTGATTAATTGTTTCTATTACAATCACTTATCTTCCCAATGCACTCGTAACGGGGCTTGAGAGATAAAGCCCACTCTGTTCCTCTCATCTGAAGGCCCTTTATTTAGATTGGTTTCAAAATTATTGACCTATTTCTGGCAATTTTAAAAATTCACATTAAGGTTTTGATCATTAGAATAAATTAAACTTTGATAAGAAGCTGATTACAAACCTCAATAAAAGGTGAAGATAAAAAAAGAGTAACACTGGCATTATTTTCTAATAAAGATGAAATCACCTAATCAAATAATTATGGTTTTCTTTTTGTGAGTTAAAATATTTTCAGTTTTAAATTGAGACCTGGAAGTTCCATTTCTACAAAGTAAGCAGTCAGGTGAACCTTCTCCTCCATGATAGTGTGGCGCTTCTGCCTACCCGGGAGCAGAGGCCCCTTTTATTCTGTGTAAAGTCGTGGGGTTCCTTCTGCTGTAGGGTTTACAGACCCACCTGCTACTTTGTAGTTGCAGGTCTCATACTCCCCAGGCTCCCAGGTAAATGCCTGCCTGTGCAGTTCTGCTTCTGGTTCTGGTCCTACAGAATGATCTAAGGAAGATCGGCTAAACAAAAGCAGAAGCGCTTATACTCATCTGACCCCTGAAGCCATGTCCAATCTGCCCGAGGCCGGAGCGCTGCAGAAAATACCGGCTCTCTCCTGAGGACAAGACAGTGGCTACCGGCAGACCCCCGAGACCCCCGAGACCTGCCCCCTCCATGAAACTGACATTCGGGCTCCGCTCACAGCGGGCTTCTTGGAGACCTGCTCTGGTTCTTGCTCCCCAGCTCTATCTCATCTGCTTCCTTGGGTCTCCCGTGCCCGCGTACCCATCAGACAGGTCCTTCCTCCTGCCCCATCCGCGTGCGGGCCTCCTCTGGCCTGCTGTCCACTGCCCTGGCTCCTGCCCTTCCTTTCTAATGTTGGGAAGACAGACATATGGCAGATTCTATTCACTCTACAAAATAAGAGAAGTTATTTTCATTGAACTTTCACAGAAGTGTATCTGGAGCTCTTGAATTATATCTACTACTTTCTTCTGCCTGTAAGTCAGAATTCTAGAACATTTTAACAAAAATACCATTTAATGTGAATCCAGCATATCTAATCGCATGCTGTTGACCAACAGCTGTGAGCAAATAGAATTTCTTAGGGGTCTTCCATAATATGCATAACAGTTTTTATAATTACTGTAATTATTGTCTTCTAGAGAAATGTTTCTGCAGTATATTTTTAATGAGAATATAATAACTATCATAATCATCCTATAAAAAAGTTTCTAAAGTGTATCTTTAAACAGAGTCAACTTTTCCTAAGTTACTTTATTAATATTATTTTCTTACAAAATTTCCTTTAAGCTAAAGGAAACGTTAATCTGGTCCTATCTTATCTAAACTTTTTACAAAAGCTGAATTAGTTAAGTGTGCAATAAGTAGGCCTTTTAAGATTGTTATTTTTGCCAAAACAAAAATTACATGTTTTAAAACAATTTAATAGTTGACAAGTTGTTATAGATAGATATTATTATATTTCAAACAGTTTTTATTTACTTTGAATAGTAGATTAAAGTGCCTGAGTACTTTTATTTATTTTGAAGTCAATACATTTTTATTTTAATAAATTGAACTGAAGTTTTCTGCCAGACTCTTGGACACAAGCCTTTTCTCACTGATGCTATTTAAAATCTTTAATAACCAAATTACTACCCACCACACAGTGGGTCATTACGGGCACTAAACTGTAAATACTCTCTCTCATCAGTGCTCCCAAAGTACATTATTTCTGTTTAAAATTTCAAAACTGTCCTTCAAATCTGACAGCATAACTCATGGGGAGCTTAATAAGTATAATATGATAGGGGAACATGAAATGGTTTGTTTTGACAGAAATCTCCAAATATGCCTGTAGCATGTGTGCACAGCATTTCTGGATGCCCTGTTAACAGCATGATGCATTCTGACGCACCAACCACATGATACTGGTGGTAAAGATACTGTGTTCCCGTACACCTCCGAGGTTTGAACCGTGCAGTTTCTTTGCTGTATTGCAGCAGTCACCAAAATCCTTCGAGGAGGCTCTCAATTTCCACATATCTTCTGTAAGTTTAACTTCTGACATCAAAAAGTACAAACATCTCACAGACTCAAAATATGGTGAAAAATGTGCATTTGTTATAAAGCCGGTCTTCTAAAGAAATTGGAATCGGAACAGCTCCTCCATTTCAGTGTGCGTGTAGTTTCATCTGTTATTAACCAAAAGGTTTGACCTTTCCTTACATTTTGGGCTTTTTCATAATCAACCACCCTAAATCCTCAAAAAATACACTACTGCCCTCCATGACTTATGGAAAACTCTAAAAGCAAGCAAAGGAGTCAGCCTGTGTAGGCTGCTTATTTATTAAGAAACCCTACAAATTTGAATTTCATTTTGGGCTTCTTTAAGCTTCCAGTTTATTCCGTGGCAAAATCCAGATGATTAGCATTCCACCTCTGTGTTTTAATGGATTCTTTCCAACCCTCTTTTCTTCACAACATGGTTTCTCATTGGTAAAGTCAAAGAAGTGAGCATTCAGATACTTGAACTAAAAAGGGGGTGCAGAATAGATATACCCAAGAAAAGTCCTTAAATCTTTTAGCTTTCACTCTTGTCTCTACATATAAAACCTTAACCCCAGCACCTCTTCTTTCGTTTATATATCATATATATACCATATATATGGTATATATATGTATATACCATGTATATCTATCTATCTATTCATCCATCCATCCTGCATCTTTATCCATTCATCTGTCAATGGACACTGCTTCCATATCTTGGCTGTTGTAAATAATGCTGCAGTAAACATAGGGGTGCATATGTCTTTTCAAATTAGTGTTTCATTTTCTTTGGGTAAATACCCAGTAGTGGAATTACTGGATCATATGGTATTTCCATTTATAATTTTTGTGGGACCTCCATACTGATTTCCACAGTGGCTGCACCAACTTGCATTCCCACCAACAGTGCATGAGGGTTCCTTTTTCTCCACATCCTCGCCAACATTTGATATTTCCTGTGTTTTTCATTTTAGCCCTTCTGACAGGTATGAGGTGATATTGCACTGTAGTTTTGATTTGCTTTTCCCTGATTATTAGTAATGTTGAGCATCTTTTAATGTGTCTGTTGGCCCTCTGGTTGTCTTCTTTGAAAAAAATGTCTCTTCAGATCCTCTTCCCATTTTTAATTGGATTGTTTGTTTTTCTGGTGTTGAGTTGTGTAACTTCTTCGTATATTTCGGATGTTAACTCTTTATCAGATATCACTGTAAATATCTTCTCTGATTCAGTAGGTTGCGTTTTTGTTTTGTTTATGGTTTCCTTCACTGTACAAGAGCTTTTTGTTTTGGTGTAGTCCCAATAGTTTATTTTTGCTTTGGTTTTCCTTGCCTCGGGAAAATGTTTCTAGAAAAATGTTTCTATGGTGGATGTCAAAGAGATTGCTGCCTATGTTTTCATCTAGGAGTTTAATGGTTTCAGGTCTCACATTAAGGTCTTTAATCTATTTTGAGTTTATTTTTATGTAAGAAAGTGCTTGTTTCATTCTTCTGCATGTTGCTGTCCAGTTTTTCCAACACCATTTGTTGAAGAGACTGTCTTTTCCCCATTGTGTATTCTTGCCTCTCTGTCATAGATTAATTGACTATGTAATTGTAGGTTTACTTCTAGGCTCTCTGTTCTGTTCTATTGATCTTTGTATCTGTTTTTGTGCTAGTACGATACTGTTACGATTAGTACAGGTTTGCAGTATATTTTAATGATCAAGGATTCTTATTGCTCAAAAGAGCTAAGCTAATAGGAGTTCACATCCTCTGGGGCACTGTAGACTTCCTCCTCAGCTTTGCCCTGTCCAGAGTCCCCCAAGGACAATGACAGTGTTCTCAAAGAAATGAGAGGGGATTTTTTTTAAGATCCTTCTATGTCAGCAGCCAGCTCTTCCCATAACTAACTCTTTACCTTGGGCAAGTCCTGTCAGCACTCTGGCTCAGCCTTTGTCCACATTAGAAGTTTGATTAAATTGCTCTGTGATTCCTCTCAGCTGTAAAAGGCTTCGATTCAACACAGATTAGAATTGGAAGTGAGGGGGGGCCTGGGTGGCTCAATCGATTAAGCATCAGCCTTCGGCTCAGGTCATGATCTCAGGGTCCTGGGATCAAGTCCCAAGTTGGGCTCCCTGCTCAGCAGGGAGTCTACTTGAGATTCTCTCTCTCCCTCTGCCCCTCCCCCTGCTCATGTTCTCTCTCTCTCTCTCTCTCTCTCTCTCAAATAAATACAATCTTAAAAAAATAATAATTAGAAGTGAAATCTGTATGCCTGATAGGGTCACTTGATCTTCAAATCTACTAGTTTGTGTTGTTTTGTAAAAAAAATACCATTATGTTTATTTGTTAACACTTTTAAATTGGTTTGAAAAATATAAAATATGCAATAAACATGAAAATTCAATACATAATGTATCAGAGCCTATGATTGAATAGTCCCACATGTCTAAAATTTAATTTGGCTTTTTAGGAATAGAATCCATTGAACCCATTCCATTAACTTAAATGCATTACACTTTTCAGTGTCTTCCCAAACTAAGAAAGTTTGAGTTGATTTCCATTGGCATTCCAGTGCAATTCCAGTAACCTTGCTCTCAACATCCTGCAAACCCTGGAGATCCAGAATTCTCTGATCTCAAACACTAGATTCTAGTTCCTGACCCCAGTTCTAGACATCTCACAGAATTTCTTATTTATCCTGACTTTCTAAGATTAAAAAAAAGAAATGGAAGTGTTGATAGGATCACTGTAACTCCTCAGAGACATGGATTAATTAACGTCTGGCCAGATAAGAAGGAGAAGAGCAAAGAAGGAGACTCAGGACTGCCTGGACAACCAGAACTCTTCACAGACCATCCCTCCGGACTTACGCCTGACTTCTCCCGCTGGGCGTTTTTTCTGTCAGTGCTTGTTTGTTAGTTCTCAGTTACAACACCAGAGGAGTGAGGAGACTAGGAGCTGCATGTGGGCATTGCCTTCTTTATCTGTTTTCCCCCAGGACCCGCCCTGGGAGCTGGCCCATACATCTTGGCTTGCGTGCACAGTTCTGGTTTGCACCTGATAGCCTAGCGTAATTTTTAAAGATTTTTTTTTTAATTTATTTATTCATGAGAGACAGAGAGAGAGGCAGAGGGAGAAGCAGGCTCCCAAGGAGCAGAGAGCCCGATGCGGGACTCGATCCCAGGACCCCGGGATCATGACCTGAGCCGAAGGCAGACGCTTAACCATCTGAGCCACCCAGGCTTTTTTTTTTTTTTTAAAGATTTTTTTTTTATTTATTTATTCATGAGAGACAGAGAGAGAGAGAGGCAGAGGGAGAAGCAGGCTCCCAAGGAGCAGAGAGCCCGATGAGCCTAGCGTAATTTTAACGGTACCCCCTTTTACTATTGAAAGTATCTGAGTTTATACTTAAAATAAGCAGTGAAAGTTAAATATTTGGGGGCTAGAAAATTAGTGAGGTGTATATACACCCCCCCTTCCAATTCTTATAAAGTGACCAATCCACTGTGAATGAGTTGGAGATACAGGTGACCTTTGGCGATGCTTGAAAAGATTTTAGATTATGCCATGGATTATTGAGCATGCCAAATGGTTTTCTTTTTTATTCTTCTCTTCTGACCTCATCATATTTCAAGAGCCTCTTCAAATGGAATATTAAGACCCAGTAAATTATGAATTCTAGTGAGAGCTATGTTTTACAACTGTATATCCCAGACCCTAAACGCCCTTGAAGGGAATAAAATGAAAATTAATGAATTGCAGAGCAATTGTAAAGCAGGACCTTTTGCATGAAGAACAAGATATTCAGTAACAACTTTTAATAAGGTATTCATCCACTGCATAATGTAGTCTTTGTAACTTCTAGAATTTACAATACTAGGAAAATGCATTAAGAATATAAATATTTCTCCAAAGAGCCTAAAAGTTAAACTACTCCATGAACTGTTTTCCTGTATCTAGCATTCTTTAGAAACGGCATTCACTATAGTGCTATCCAGAGATTACTGCTATTATTATTAGCAGTGCTGTCGGGAAGCTATTACTGCTGTTTCTGGTGCTGCTACCAGTTCTGTTCCCACTCTACACACATGGGCATGTGTGTGCGCACACGTTATTCCTCGAATCTGTATAAGGAAATCTGTGTGCATCTCTACAGTTTCTAGAAGGCAGTGGGCAGGGCACAGTACAGTGTCCTGGTAAAAGCGTAGCTGAGGTGATGAGGTCGGACTGCCGAGGGTCTCCGTGCCATGTCAGGCTCTGCTCACTAGCTGTGTGACCTTGCTCCGCGTCTGGTAATCTGCTGCTGTTCGATAATTCACCCCCAAATATAACTGACGGCATTTTACATCACCTCCCGTGGTTCTAGAGATGGCTGGGCTCAGCGGGGTGGGTTATTCTCGCTCAGGGGTCTCCTGTGTCGTTGCAGTGAGGTGGTCATTGGTGTGGGAGTGGTCTTGAGACTCGTTCACATGTCTAGTGGATGATTGTGGCTGTCGGCTGAAACTTCATCCGTGGTTGTCAGCTGTCACCCTCCCCCCCACTTGTAGCCTGTGCATGGGCTGCTTGGCTTCGTTGCTCCATGGGAGCCAGCATCCCAAGGGGACCAGGAGGAAGCTGTATGGCTACAGTGATCTAACCTTGGAAATCACACAGTCACTGGCCTGCTGGATCCAAGGGGAGGGAACTTGGACCCCCACCGTTCAGTGTGGGAGGAGGCTCGATTTCATGTCCTGTGAGGACAGGAGAGAAGGGAGATTTTAGTGCAGCTCTCTTGGAGAACACTCTGCCACTAAGGTTGCTAATTCTGTTTCGTCATCTAAAAAAGCGTGGGTGAGGGGCGCCTGGGTGGCCCAGTCGTTAAGCGTCTGCCTTCAGCTCAAGTCACGATCCTGGGGTCCTCGGATCGAGCCCCGCATCGGGCTCCCTGCTCAGAGGGGAGCCTGCTTCTCCCTCTCCCACTCCCCCTGCTTGTGTTCCCTCTCTCGCTGTCTCTCTCTGTCAAATGAATAAATAAAATCTTTTAAAAAAATAAAATTTAAAAAAAAGTGTGGGTGAATGCCTACTACATTTTAAAATTGTTTTGAGGATTAAATAAGAAGAATCCACGTGAAGCCCTTAGCACATACATAGTAAGCACTCAGATGTTAGCTATAGTTTATGCTGTTCCTTCTTAGAGGGATTGCTTTCATTTGTCAAAGCAAAGAAGAAAGATAATTTCCTTAACTGTTCAGTGTGTTTACCTGCAAAATGAATGGTAAGATAATAATAATAAGATAATTCAAACAGTATTTGAATATTTTGGAAATCTACATATACTATTTCTTTTGTATGTATAATATTTCTTTGTCATTAATTCTAAAATTTAGAAAATTTATATTTGGAATTTGGAAAACAAAGTCCATTTTAAAATAATTGATTTTTCTGATGTCCATTTTACATAAATTGTTTTGACAGTACCTCTAGTTAATTGTGAAGAAGAGGTATTGACTCAAGTAACCTCAAAGTATTTCCATATGTATTCACATCTTAACTCGTAACAAAATGGAGCTGAGATGGTTTTATTATATAATAATGGCATATATGCATAATATGGAATATACGTATATGGAATTGCACATATATATGTAGTTACACACATGTATATACATTACGTGTATATCTAAATATCATACACATGCACATCTCTATAACTTTAAAAGAAATAGAAGGCAAAAGCATGGAAAGGAAGGAAAAATGAGTATGCAAATAAGGACTGATAGAATTATAATGATTGAATATCATCTTTGCCCTGAACTGCTTGGTAATTGGTGTGTGGGGGAGGGGGTGATTATTAATTGTGTAATTCTTGTTATCACAAAATACTGAGTTTACAAGTTCTCCAGGAAGGGTCATCCTGATGATGAATCATAAAGGAAGGTTAAACATGAGACTGGGTAAAGTATATTTTCTCTAAAGAGGTGTAAAGATGGGGCGCCTGGGTGGCTCAGTTGTTAAGCGTCTGCCTTCAGCTCAGGTCATGGTCCCAGGGTCCTGGGATCGAGCCCTACATCGGGCTCCCTGCTCCGCAGGAAGCCTGCTTCTCCCTCTCCCCCTCCCCCTGCTTGTGTTCCCTTTCTCGCTGTGTCTCTCTCTCTGTCAAACAAATAAAATCTTTAAAAATAAATAAATAAATAAATAAAATAAAAAGGTGTAAAGAGGTTTACAACAGATGAAGAAACTATCTAGCGTTACTTACTGTAAAGATTCTCCATAAAAGTGGAAGGCTTCGGGGCACTGGCTGGCTCAGTCGTTAAGCGTCTGCCTTTGGCTCAGGTCATGGATCCCAGAGTCCTGGGATGGAGCCCCACATTGGACTCCTTACTCAGTGGGGAGCCTGCTTCTCCCTCTGCCCCTCCCCTGCTCATGTGCGCTCTCTCTCCCTCTGTCTCTCTCAAATGAATAAATAAAATCTTAAAAGGAAAAGTTGAAGTCCTCCCATAACAACGTTCCTTGCGAACTCAGTTCCGTAGCTGGGCTGAGCTGGTACCGTCTGCTACAGGCTGTACTGTAAAATGTACCGGCAACTAAAGGGAGAGAATAATAGCTTTTTCTGTATCAGCATTTGATAAAAGGATGGTAGATTATTCAAGAATATATTTAATGAGGGCCTACGATGTTGATTTTTTTTATTAATGACTGAGTCAGCATCCATATGTTTTAAGAACCAGATGATTAGGTGGCAGGGTAAGATATTTTATTTCAAATATTGAAAAACTTACAAAAAATATATTCTCATCTCCCTGTGGAAAAATATTTGTAGGCAAAGCTGGAATGTTTCCCACAAAACATCTTTGTATCTGTCAGGTCAAACATGTCTATACTTGCTGGATTGTGAGCCCGGAGCTCCATATCATATGGGAGAAATATTTAGATTTGGTAAACTTTAAAATAACAGGTATTAAAACTGACCCATTTGAGAGGCATCTGGGTGGCTCAGTCAGTTAAGGATCCAACTCTTGATTTCGGCTCAGGGTCCTGGGAATGAGTCCCATGTCAGGCTCCATGCTCAGCAGGGAGTCTGCTTGAGATTCTGTCTCCCTCTCCCTCTCCTGCTCTCTCTCTCTCTCCCTCTCTCAAATAAATCAATAAATCAATAAATCAATAAATAAATCAATCAATCAATCTTAAAAGCTGACCCATTTGAACCACTGAAAATCCCCCATAGATGTCCCTATAGAATATCTGGTTATGGACCGTGTAACCATCCGGTGTGCCTGCCTGCATGGGCAAGCTGGAAGGTCTACTCCATGTAATTTAATGACATGCGGGATGAAGTTTTGTAGAATTAAGCAGTTTAATTTTGGGTAATGTCTACCCAAATAATAATTCTAATTTTGACATTTTTTTTGTCAAATAAGCCAGGCTTTGTGGTAGCAACCAGAAAAGCCTTTGTCTTTCTAGACCATGTCTGGTTCATATCACTAACATAATGGAAAACATTTGCTAATTATTTATTAGAAAACCTTTGTCTAAAACGTAAAAAGGAATGCAAGATTACTAAGGTATAACCGCAGAATAAGGAGGGCCAAGAATCAGCTTCTTTTTATACTCTGAAATTATAAACTGTTGTGTTAGGTCTTAAATTTTGAAGCAAGATGAAAATGTAGTATATTTGGAAGTAGTGGTATCTGAGGACATAGGATTGGCCTACGCTTTTTCTGATAGAAGGAAAAAAAGAAATGATAACGCAATGAAAGTTATAAACTATCTCATGCAATTTTTGGAATTTAATATTAAGGTGAGAGATATAACAGGATAGGTAGGATAATTATACCTATAAGTTTAACATATATTTCTTTGGATTCAGAGCTACTAACATTAGATGGTATCCTGGTAGGAGACACATGACGTGCTCTAATTGGGTAATTGGTATGGTCTGGATGTTTGTGTCTCCTCTGTTGCATCCCACTGCCAAACTCATATGTTGAAATCCTAACTCACAATGTGATACATTAAGAGGTGGAGCCTTTGGAACGTGATAAGTCATGATGGTGGGGCCCTCATGATTGGGATTAGTGCCTTTTAATAAAAGAAACCCCAGAGAGCCAGCCCATCCCTTTCCCCTTCCACCGTATGAGGTTACAGTGAGAAACAGCCATCACTCGATAAGTTGGCCCATGCCATGAGCCAAGATCTTATCTTCGACTTTCCAGCCTCTAGAACTGTGAGAAGTCAATGTTTGCTGTTTATAAACCACCTCATTTGTGATATTTGTTATAGCAGCCCAGTTGGACTAAAGCAGTAATCAATAACTGCTTAATAATGGAACTGCTTTAAAAAGGTGTGAGTAGAGTTTAGAGACACTAAAAGGAAAGGGGTGGAGCTGTATCCCAGAGCTAACAAGAGCAGGGAGCCTTTACTACCATACATCTGAGCAGGTTAAGGAAGTAGAGGATGCGCCTGTTTTATATAGAGGGTATAACTGTATGGAGAATGCTGAGTGGCAGGGACTGCGGCCCCTTATTTAAGGGATGACGTCACCCCACACTGACTTGGCAGAAAAGGAATTGTGGAAAGAATACCCTGACCTCACTCTTCTCCAGCCCTTGGGTGTGTGGCACGTGACTTCCTTTAATCCCCTCAATTGGAAGCCAGAGGTCATGGACGCAGACTATTGATCAGCCTTCTTGACCATCAACACAGGGAAGCATGGCAAAAAATGAAGAGCAGATCTGGATGTACAATCCAGTATAATTCATAAGAAGTCACCTAGTGTAAACTCTGAGCAGATATAACCAGCAAAATGTAAATCTATATTTTGAATATATACAGATATGCCTTTTGTAAGATGAATAGCTAATTGAGAATTGAAACGGCTAATTTGGCATTTATGCCATACAGCCTGCATAATTATACGGATCAGCAGCAGCACACTAGCCCGTCTTAGTGTGGAGTGATGGATCAGACGAGGAGGACCAGTACAGACCCCAAATATGGAGGGCGCCAAACTGTATGAACATGGAGGCAGCTGTCCTAGGACTGATGAAGCCAGAATGAGCAGCACATCACACAACCGTGGTGATCCCGCCCCTCCTGTAACCTTGACTCTTGAAGCTATCTCACGGGGCATCAACACCTCAAACTTCACACTCACAATTAGCCCTAATAAACCAACACTAGCACTTCCTACTAGAATTTAGCATTCTTCATTTTTTCGTAACAAATAAAGCTTCAAAAAAAAAAAGAAAGAAATATTCTAAAAAGATTTGAACCTAATAAATTACTCAGTATTTTTTTTGCTGTGGTCTGTATGGCTTATGCCTTATTAGCCTTCACAGTTTTAGAAGGATGATACCAGTGCTTTAAAGCAAACAACTGGTTTAGCATTATGAATATATACTGACATATAATACAGAATGCCTTCCATGCTCCGTCCTTTAAAAAAAAACAAAGCAAAACAAAACAGTTAAAATGGAGCATTAGAAGCCAAATATACATCACAATATTGTTTACAAGAGCAAAAAAGGGAACAATCTAAATAGGGGTGTAAGTGAGCTATAGAGAGGCACCTTGCCATAATAGTAAGCAACCCTTAGAATGGTGCTTAAGTTCTGAATAGCATAGACAACAATTGTATGGAAGAAAAGTGTACATACAATAGTAGAATTCATATTGGTGAGAACATGAATGAAAAGAACGAAAAAATTCAACAAATATTAATACATAGCTTTGGATGGTAGATACATGATTTTTTTTTCTACTTTATGCCTACCTCTTGCATGCATGTGAGTGCTCCCTCTCTCTCTCTCTCTCTACACACACACACACACACACACACATATATGAATATATATATAAATTGCTTTTATAAATAGGCAAGTGTTAAATAGCTACACTTTAAAAAAATCTGTGGAAACTTTTAAAAAGTTATTTAGGTATGAGAAGTATGCTTACAAATTTTAAAATACTTCTCAACCTCTGGATCTTGACATTACAGGTAGGATGGGTAGACAACAAGGCGTAAAAAAGAAACCAGTAAACAGGAAAGGTGTACTTCTTTGAGCAAAGTCTCTTTACAAATTCTGTGCTGATTTGCCGTCTGAGACCTTGTTGAGTGATCTGAGAAATGTTTGATCACCTGATTGGGGCTGGAAAGACCCAGGATGGTGCCTGTCATGGAAGAGAAGTTATCCCATATCATACTTCATCTGCTCTCAGTTCTAACTGTGCATTAAAACTGAGATTAGAGCTCTTGAGGCATGAGAAAGACAAATTGGCAACAAGCACATTTATTTTATATGGTTAGGTCTCTCAAACGGTACATTTGGTTTATCTTTAAGATTCATTTAGATGCAGCTACTACATTATTTAAGAGCCTTTAAAATTTTGGGGCTGATGCTTAAATTTAAAGACTTAAATAAAGGCAAAAGGAAAGAAAACCACTAAGGAGAAATCAGTTTCATTTTATACGCAATTTTAAATATTCATGGAAGGAATTTTGGATGGAAAGAGAACATTCCAGTACCACTTGGTTTCTGTTTATAAAAGCCAAATAGCTATATTGCAATTTAGTAATATGTTATCCATTAAACACAATCATGATTTGTTACATTTTAGCCTGTTTTTTGATTCCTCATCGAATTATCAGTGAACATGGATTTGATCTGAATTACATTTTAAAGATTTTATTTTTAAGTAATCTCTACACCAAACATGGGACTCAAAATCACAACCTCGAGATCAAGAGTTGGCATGCTACAACAACTGAGCTAGTCCAGGTGCCCCGAATTACATTTTAAGATGAAAAATTAATGCATTGTCTACAATAGGCAAAAATGGAAATGACCTAAATGTTCAATAAAATATGAAGCACCATGCAATGGCATACTGTGTTACCATTAGTAATCATGCAGTTCTATGTTTATTGACCTAAAAAGATGCACATGATCTATTATTGAATAAAAGTGGGGTTACAAAAAGCATGTGAGTGGATACGATATTCTTCGCCACAGGACAGTGCTACACTGGCGGTGGTTTTGATTGACCAATATCACACAATATTGGGGTATTTCCTGATTGAGAATATGGATGCCCCTCCATTCACCAAAAATGCCTTACGAAGATATGTTAGGTATGGTAGAGATTTCATAGATTTATATTCATAGAAATTTTAACAGAAAGCCATGAAATTCAGGAAAGTATATTAGTTTAGGAGTCAGGAGACCTGTTTGACTCTCTACCATACCATATCCTGTTAAATATATCGAATATTATCTCTATAGGTATAGTAAATCTCATTTCGTAAAGTAAAATGTAATAAATGTAAATAATCTAAGTGTAGCAAGATGATGAGATGATACAGGAGGGATGGAAGGGGAGAGACAGAATAAGAGGAAAGGGAGAGAAAATGGGGTGGAGGATAAGAGAGAGAAACTGAGACAGAGAGGGAGAGACAGAGACAGACAGAGACACTTCCAGATCCTCATTTTATGGGTGACCTTTTATACCCTCTATTATTCAGGTTCTGATTTCGCAACTGAATTCTTAAGAGGTGCCCATCATTTCTTCTCCCTAAGACTCAGTTCCCTTATCTGTAAAAGGAGAGTTGAGTTCTTCTATCTTTAAAATTTTGTGATTGCTAAATATGAGAAGAGTGCTCAGCCACATTCAGTAAGTGCTCAGCCATCTTCAACAATTTTAAATTATTTTCCCGCAGGGCTAGTACATCTACAAACACACCTTCCCATTCTCTGGGCCACTTGTGATCATCAGCTTACATTTGGTAGTGTAATAACAGTTGCCTTGCATTTAGTACAATAGTGTATGAAAAATGGTGTCATGAGACCATAAAATTATATTCATCAGGGTAGATATACCATGACTTTAGCCTTTACTCTTATCTCTTTTGGATCCAAAGGAAAACAGGAGACATGATTGGCTAGATTTGTATTCATACTGTTTTACAAAAGATCTAGATTAGATTAGGATCTAGATTAGGAGAGGCGGACCCTTTCGTCATTCTGCATTATAAAAGGATTTTATCATGAGGTTCTTTTTTAAATAAGGGACATTAACAATGTTTTATTTTTTTGTAAAATATATGATTCTGCAGTCTAAATAAATACAATATAAAAATTCATGTCTGAGAATTACATCCTTGGTGGTCATCTTTCTTTAGATTCCCTCCTCAAATGGCAGTTGTTGGGCTGAAATTTTAACAGAAAGCCGTGAAATTCAGGAAAGTATACTAGTTTAGGAGTCAGGAGACCTGTTTGACTCTCTACCATACCTAACACATATCTTGGTAAGGCATTTTTGGTGAATGGAGGGGCATTCATATTCTCAAAATCAAGAGTTTGGACTACATTATCCCTAAAGTCTCTTTGGGCTGCAAATAGTCTGCAAGGGCTTAGATTAGCATGCTAGGAGAGGTGGAGTGCATAAGCTCAGCATTTCCAATTATAGGGAGAGTTTATATGTTTTACGTAAAAGATATACCTCTGGCCTAGCTGACATTCTGTTACAAAATTCAGAATCCCAGTTTATACTCCTTCTGCACACAGGATCACTCCACATACACAGAGGTGAGTCCCAAGGAAAAATAAAAATCCTTTTAACTCTTGAGTTCTTCAGTTTAATTTTTTTAATGGTTTTTTTTCCTGATTTTACTGAAATAGTGCTTAAGGGTAGTCGATCTATGGAAATTGCTATAATTATCAAACTTAGAAAGGGGTATCATAAATAAAGCAACCCATATTTAAGGAAGTTAATAGTGTCTGGGGAAATACCCCATATAGATACTCATTTAACTCTGAATACCTATCTGCAAATGGACATATTTTTCAGAAATGAACTATATGTTCACAAACACCCAGCACTAAAAGCTTCTTAGAACAAAAACAATAGTTGAATTTAAGTATTATAATTATATTAATAATATTTTGAGCCTTGAGGGAACATTCAGAGATTAAAATAGAGGACATAACTCAAATTTTACATTTTAAAAAAGCACATAATGAAGAAATTTGCACTAACTTTATGAATTAATGTATGGAAATGCTTTATAATAACTAAACAAATAAAATCAAATTCGCTAGCACAATTAATTTGATAGTGACATTCGTTTCTTCAAAATGAACCTTGAAAACCATGAATTTCAATCAAAATGTCAGTGATACATAGTACAGATTGTTGACTCAAAGAGCAAAGTGGACTGATTTCCTGATTTATTGTCATATTCTAAGTATTTGAAGAAAAAACGAATAGTTCATTCTGATTTTTCATCCTGACAATACAGACGTGGCTGAAATTTGTTATAAATATAAGATTGTAGACAAATGTTTCTCTATTTTAATTTTCAGGCATATTTATTCTAATTAAAAATGCAAGTGCTTTTTGGTTTTACTATCATAATAACTATGATATTAGTTATCATAATCTCACTGAATTAATTAATAAATTATTGATCAAGTAAGCACTATATGCTATTTTTGAAAGTACTAAGTATACAGTGAGCCACAGCTGCTGATCTGAAGGATGCTGGATTTTAATAACTGTAATTGCTTATTTATCTATCTAGTTCTCTTTAAGTACGACATGAATTCTTAATCACTTTTGTTTCCCTAGTTTGTTTTTTTCAACACAAGGGAAAGAATCTAGAGTGAGATTGAACTGAATGGCAAGGGTAAAAATCCTGCCTGTTTTTCCCTACCTTAACCCCTACCTTAACCCCTGCATCAGCAAAAGCCATCTCCATACCGTGATTCAAATAGAATTTGTGAAATGGCCTTGTACGTTTTTGTGACTCTAGAAGGGAAGAGCTTGGGCAAGCATATGGATAGATCTAAGTAGTAATTCAAAAGCCTTTTCTCCAGAGTTGACCTCATGCTCTGATACAATGTTTGATATCCTGACAGAGAGAAGGCAGTTGGTGGTATGTCCTGAGCAGCGCCATCAGTAACCAAACTTAACCACAGGGCAGCATTCATAAACTGTTATTCATTGCTGTTATCTTCTCAGTTGGTGTAATATTTGGACCAGATCTGCCCAAGACTGCTGGGTCAGCGTGACCAGGGGCAGGTGCTCTCTTTGTGAGGCCGGAGTGAAAGCCCTGAGCACACATCCCGGCTTCAATGGCAGAAGCCATACAGAGTGCTCCTGGGAGAGCAGCCTGGTCCTTGGAGCACTTCGCAGTCAGGGATATTCCTGGGTCAAAAATGAATCCTTAATAGGAGAATAAAATTAACCCAAACAGAATGGAATTAAGAGTTCACTGTATTACAGACGGTATCATAGAGGAGAATAAAAGGCAGACTTTAACATCAGACTGAACGAGGCTCCACCAATTAATAGTTAAGCAATCTTAGCCACGAATTTAACTTCTCTATCATCCACTTTGCTTTATATAAAATGAAGATAATAAAACTAACAACATGCCCATAAAGCACTTACTATGGTATCTGCTTCAGATTAGGTAGGGCTTCAATAATTTTTAGGTCTTTTTATTGTCTTTATTATTACTATACTTGATTAAATGGGGGAGAGGTGTGATATAAAACAGGCAGGATTTTTACCCTTGCCATTCAGTTCAATCTCACTCTAGATTCTTTCCCTTGTGTTGAAAAAAACAAACTAGGGAAACAAAAGTGAATAAGAATTCATGTCGTACTTAAAGAGAACTAGATAGATAAATAAGCAATTACAGTTATTAAAATCCAGCATCCTTCAGATCAGCAGCTGTGGCTCACTGTATACTTAGTACTTTCAAAAATAGCATATAGTGCTTACTTGATCAATAATTTATTAATTAATTCAGTGAGATTATGAGCTGTAATTACAGTACAAACAGACACCTAGGGAAATTTAAAGAAAAAAGACAACTCACTATGAAAGGTCAAAGAAGTCTTTTATTTTTATTTTAATTCCAGTATAGTTAACATACAGTTTAATATTAGTTTCAGGTGTACAATATAGTGATTCACTTCCATATATCACCCACCCACACATCACTTCTTCATCCCCATCACCTATTCCCCCACCCCCCACCCACCCGACTCCCCTCTTGTAACCATCAGTGTGTTCTCTAGAGTTAAGAGTCTGTTTCTTGGTTTGCCTCTCTCTCTTTTTTTCCCCATTGTTTATTTCTTTTGTTTCTTAAGTTCCACATATGAGTGAAATCATACGGTATTTGTCTTTGACTGACTTATTTTGCTTAGCATAATACTCTAGCTCCATCCATGTTGTTTCAAATAGCACGATTTCATTCTTTTTATAGATGAATAATGTTCCATTGTATATATACACATCTTTTTTATCCATTCATTAGTCGATGGATACTTGGGCTACTTCCATAATTTAGCTATTGTGAATAATGCTGCTATAAACATACGGGTGTGTGTATCTGTTTGGATGAGTGTTTTTGCATTTTGGGGGTAAATACCCAGTAGTGTGATTACTGGATTGTAGGGTAGTTCTATTTTTAACTTTTTGAACCTCCATACTGTTTTCCAGAGTGGCTGCACCAGTTTGCATTCCCACCAACAGTGTAAAAGGGTTCCCCTTTCTCCACATCCTCGCCAACACCTGTTGTTTCTTGTGTTTTCAATTTTAGCCATTCTGACAGGTGTGAGGTGGTATCTCATTGTAGTTTTGATTTGTATTTCCCTGATGATGAGTGCTGTTGAGCATCTTTTCATGTCTGTTGGCCATCTGGTTGTCTTATTTGGAGAACTCTCTGTTCATGTCTTCTGCCTATTTCAATTGCATTATTTGTTTTTTGGGTGTTGAGTTGTATAACTTCTTTATATATTTTGGATACTAACCCTTTATCAGATAACTTCATTTGCAAACATCTCCCATTTGGTGGGTTGCCTTTTAGTTTTATTGATTATCCTTCTCTGTACAGAAGACTTTTTATTTTGATATAGTCCCAATGAGAGAAGTCTTCTAAAATGGCCTAAAGCTAAAGCTGAGGCTTAAAGTGAAATTAGAAATTGCAAGTGAGGATGAAGACTACAGACTTTCTCAGGAATTTTATATCCTACTATTTCAAGGAATAGCCATCGGAACACATTAAGCAAGAGAGGAAGAACCTGATTTATTTGGCAAACTGCCACTCTTTAGTGTGACTTGAGCAATGTGTAGCTCAGAGAGATTGGTGTGGGAAAACCGTCACCCCCAGTCATTTCTGTCCTGTTCTTCCTTCATTTTTTTCATAGAACTTACCACCTCTTGTTATACTATAAATGTTTTGTGTATTTGTTTATTGTCTGCCTTGGTCCTGGAGTGTAAGCTTCATGGAGGTGGCACATTTTACTGTTTTGGTTATTCCTGTATCTGCAGATCCTGGAGCAAAGGTCTGGCATATAGTAGACACTTAATAAATATTCAGTGAATGAAAATGAAAGATTAAGTAGGGATATGTTTATAGAAGATCTTAAATAGAGTATTTTGGGAAAAGTATCAGGATTGACTTGGGATGAGGGTGGAGGAAAGTGACAAGTCTTGAAAGTATCCCCTGGGTTTCTGACTGAACTGACTGAGTTCTTGGCTAATGACCAAATACGCAATTCAAGAATACGAGTTAAGTTTTTTTCATCTTTGAGAAGGTATGGGATGTTGAGTCATACCTTATGAGCCTCCCAGAATTGTAGGGAGGAATTCCCTCGCCTACCCAGAATTCACAAGGTACATCCCTCACATGGACAACAGCATTCTACATTCACTCTACCATGGGGAATAAAAGTGACTTTTCTTAACAGCTATGGAGCAGATTACCACACCTAATAAAATCCTACATTAATCATTTTCATTGCATAGAAGTCCAGAGTGGATGATTAAGGAATTCAAATACCCTGCCTCAGAACCATATAGTTGAAATGAAAAACACAGTTGTTGCAATTGAAAGTAACTGAGTCGACCACTGAATCCATCATTTGTCACTTGGCATGCTGTTCAAGAAATCAGTCTTTCTTTAGATGATCACCTCAGTGTCATTTCCCCACTAAAGAAATTTAATAGTGAGTAATCAAATGTATTCACTCTCAGTCATTGACATGAGTTTACAATTACTTCTTGGAATTGAGCGAGCCTCAGTGGGATATAAAAATTAGGCTAATCATATGGTGAATACTTACTTCATCCTGTGTTTGTTCCCACTAGGAACAGAAATTGTCTCGATAATTGTATGCAAATCCTTTCACCAGAATCATCTAAAGAAAATTATGTATTGCTACTCCTTTTCTAAAGAAAAGACAAAAGTAACGTTTTAAAATATCACTTTCAAATCAACCGAAATGAATGGTTTTGGCTTTGTGTATAAAAGCCAGATCCAAATTAATATTATTTACAGTACACAGTCTGGCATGTGAATGTAACAAACTGATATCAATATGTTGTGTAACACTTCTATGTGTTCTGTTGCTGGTGATTGCTTTCATGATTAATTAATGAGATCTGTTGGACTCAGACTTGAACATAGGGTAGAATAAATTAATTGGTCTTTTAAGAACCAGCATTCCGTGTGGAACATTGGCTATCCTCAACCAATGAACCAGCTTTTCAGGGTTAGCTGAGGATTTGTTTTTATAAACCAAAAGTATTTCTGTTTTTAGCATTTAGAATAGAGTTCTTTCTAAAATGGATTTCAAACTTCCTTTAATTCTGAATTTTTTGAGGCTTATTTCAGCCTTTGTTAATGACTCAAGATGGTTGCTATAAAGATTGATAATGAAAAGTGTAGAGCAATTTCCACGGATACCCTAAGGAGTGCTGAGATGTGCAAGGCTCTGGGCTCCTACAACTCATGACCTCCCTTGGCCCTGGTTTGGGAGTTTTGCATTTACCTGCCACATCATTTTCACATCTAAATGCATAAGTTAAGTAGTTTTCAGGCTGCTCTGATTCCATTGAATATTATTTACCATCAATTCAGAAGCCATCTCTAGAATGAAATAGAAGACATTGCTGAAATCTGAGTATTTTAGACTAACAGAAATGGCAGTCTTGTATGGTTCCACCCTGATGAATGAAAATTTCCTGGCTCTTCAGTGGACGAGTACAGAATAAGGGGGAAAGGATAGAGTTTGGAGAGAAGTGAGCACCTGACATTCTCCTTTCTTCCCATTTGTTTGAGAACTACTGTAGATTGGAGGAATTACTGCATTACACCTAGATTCATTTTAGTAGCCTCCTATTTGGCTTCCCTTTCCTCCTTTGAGTCCATCAGTATGAAAGCTAGTATTATGAAAGCAACTTTATAATCTGTCTCTTCTCTGCTCCAAAGCCTCCCGTATTTCCCTGTGGCCAGTAAAGTAAAATTTAACTTTGAGTTTTTAATTATTCAAACAAATTCGAGTGGCTTTTAGTCGCCAGGCACCCTTGTACCACAGTGAGGAACACAGAACTTGCCTCCGTGCCTGCGCTTGCCCTCTAGTGGGGGCAACAGACGATACACAAGATGAATACAACACATGGTACGTTAGGTGATGATGTTAGGGAGAAAATACCGCAGAGAAGGGAGTGTGACATCTCAGGGCAAGAGAGTTGACACGGCAGAGAATGAGATCGGGATGCCCTCCTTGAAGAGAGGGCAGGTGGGTAAAGACCTGACGGAGGTGAAAGGATGAGCCTCCCACGCCTGCCTTGGGGAGCGCACTCCAGGGCAAAGCCGGTGGGCGGAGAACAGAGCCGGTCAAGGGGGGTTGCCGGCAGTTTGCTGGCGGTTTGCTGGCGGTGTCTGAGAGCAAGCAAGCGGCAGATGAGGTCAGAGAGGTTGGGGGGGGGCGGTGCGGCCACGTGAAGGAGCAGCGAGCAGGCTGTGAGCTCTGAGTAGGATGGTCGGCTCGCTCGCAGCCCTGCTACCACCAGTCCAAAGGCGGCGAAGGCAGAGCAGGGACACCTGTCAGGAGATGGCTACAGAGTCCGGACAGGAGGGGGTGCTGGTTTGCACGTGGGTGGGGGCCGCAGTGGTGCTGGGCAAGCAGCGTCCACTTCTCCGTGTGCTTTGAGGATCGCACTGGCAGAACACGCTAACCTACTAGCTGCCCTCCTGAGAGGAAGAGGGACCTCCCCAACACAGCCTTGACCTTCCTTTCTGGCCTCATCTCCAGCTCTCCCTGTCCGCTAATGTGGGGTGCAAGAGCCCCTCCTCTTGAGAACGGAGGGCCTGCCACTTTCTGGGGTTACAGTTTGATGGAAACCACGTGGCTCACCTTGATCTCTGTCCCTTCATCCACGGGCGGGGGGATGATCAGACCTACTTCACAGGGCTGTCCTAAGGTCCAGCCGAATTGTCAGGTGATAATAAAGCTTAGTATGCTTATGAACCCACCACTCCAGCAAACCAGTCTCTTAACTATTAACAATCTATCAAGCATTCCTCAAGCTTCCCACCGCTCTGCCCTCGGCCCTTATGCTTGTCACCATCTCTGTCCATCAGACCCTCCCCATCCTCACCTGTCATTCTCTCTGCAGAGAAGTCCTCTCTCCCAGGGGCTCTATCCCTCCTCTCAACTCAACACTTTGCTTTCCCAAAGCGTTGCCATACGGAGTAAGTTTAACGTGCAAAATTAGGTCTTAAGTACTTTAAATGCTTAATATGAGACAAACATTATTTGGTTTGCCTGTTAATTCACAAATCTATATTTCAGTCTGCTTATAAAGATACAATGGTTGGAGTGCCTGGGTGGCTCAGTCGGTTGATCATCCGACTCTTGATTTTGGCTCAGGTCCTGATCTCAGGGTCCTGAGATCCAACCCTGCATCCAGCTCCACGCTTAGGGGGAGTCTGCTTGGGATTCTCTCCCTCTCCCTCTGTCCCTTCCTACCCTCCTAAAATGGATAAATAAATCTTAAAAAAAAAATACGATAGTTGCATTTAGTGCAAGTTCAAATTGTGAACTTTTATAGTGTGATATAAAAAAAACCAGATATAATCAGAACTGTGAATTTTATATAGTGTGATATTTAAAATTGATAAAATCTCAATTTAGGAGCAAATTAATAACCATATAGAAATCATGCCCGACATTTATTCTGAATAGGAAACTAGTCTTTAGATATTGGAGTTTAAAATTATGCAAAATTTTCAAGAATGCCTTTCTTGCATGAAAAGAGATGGTGGTCCACTATAAAAAGATATTGATAAATGGTCATAGTGCTGAGGAGATAAACAATTCTGGAGGCAAACTTGCAAAGATATCCAGTTTTTTCTTAGGGACTATTCAAAATCTACAGAGATGGTCTGTAGAACAACGGCTGCCTGTAGCAAGAGAGGAAATTGCGTTCCTCAAGCCTGTGTCAATCTAGCTTACTGGTTTGGGTGACAAAGGAGGTGGCTGCCAGGCCTTATCACCAGAAGTCACTTGACATCTGAAATCCAAGTGGAAAAGTATGTGCTTCTTCAGGACATCAAAAAAGATGCAACTGCCCTCTGAAAACAGGATTAAAGGACCACCAGTAGAACGGATTGATCCTCGTCCTCCATATCCCTTAAGTTTCATGGATCACCAAGTAGAGTCGTCCTTCCCCTGTCACCTCACCTGGATTATTTCAATATGGCCTCCGAACAGGTTTTCCCATTTCCTGTTACTTTCATCCCCTGTATTTCCCACACCTCAATTGAATGGTCACTCTACAGCACATTTGTCATTCTCTTCCTGAAGTCCTTAAGGAATAAAGACCAAATTCTGTGATATGAGAGAAAGCCTTAGTGACACGACCTTTTCCTGCTTATGTCTGCTGCCTGTGGAGCCCTTCCTGCAGTCCACACCAAATCTGTCCATATTCTCCTTGTTCTTCCAAACACGAGATAAACTGAAGTGTTTGAGGTTCCTGGATGTGACCTACTATGCTGCTTCTCACTGCCAAGCCTTGTAACATTCTGACTCCTGTCTGTGAAATTGCCACTAATTCATTCATGCATTCAGATAACTCTTTGCTGAGCATCCACTGAGCACCTACTGGACAAAGAAGGACTGAGCACAGAAATAGTCCCTACCTTCATGGAGCCTACAGCATAGTGGAGGGCTAAGACACTAATCAGATCATCATTCAAGTATACAGTTAGAAACTAAAAAAAAATGTACAGAAAACTGTAAGAGCTTGAAGAGCAAAGAGGGGAAAGCGATCTAGTCGGGGGTAAGTAATGTTTGCAATTTGTTCTGACAGATGAAGGAAAGCAAAAGTTGAAGGAAGGAGTTTTTTTTTAAGGGAACAGTAGCTTTGTGCAAAGGCACTGAGGTAGAGAGATGCAAGGTACCTTCTAGAACATCTGAGAAGGGCAGTGTTGCTGGAGGATAGAAAACAGACATTAATGGTCTAAAATGATACTGGAGGGCGCCTGGGTGGCTCAGATGGTTGAGCGTCTGCCTTCGGCTCAGGTCATGATCCTAGGGTCCTGGGATCGAGTCCTGCATCGGGCTCCCTGCTCCTTGGGAGCCTGCTTCTCCCTCTGCCTCTCTCTCTGTCTCTCATGAATAAATAAATAAAATCTTTAAAAAAATAAAATAAAATAAAATAAAATGATACTGGAAAGAGGGAGGAGACGAATATGATTTGGGTATGTATCAGAGAAGAGTAAGAAAATACAGGGCACTGCAAGGAAGTCCATAGAGATTCTATCTACAAAAATCAATCTAGTATGGAAACAAGTGATTATATAAATTAATAGGTTCAGCCGTTCTTTGTATTGAAATAAAATTCTCCTGTGGCTTGGTTCTAGAAAAGCCCAAGAGAATGAAGAAAAACATGGTGTTAGGGCACGCCTGGAGGGAGGTGCTCAGAGCCTTGAACCTGTGGCAGATGGTTGAAAATACTTGCCGTATGCCTGTATTCATGAGGGTTAGGCTCAGTTGCAACTAACAGAAACTTTAAAGATTTAGATTACCAAATTTACCTGTAAGACGGCATCTGAATTAAATATGCACACTGGAGTGTCGGGTTCAGGAAACAGTAAATGTTCTTGTCAGAAAATACGAGAGGCTTTAGGGAAAATCCAGGACCCAGAATGACCATCTTTAAGGATGGATTTTCTGTTTTTACTGTTGATTGTAGACAAGGGAAAACTCAAGACATTCCATCTTGTATCAGGTTTGCATGTTTGGCCTCAAACTGTATCAGTTAGAAGATCTTTGTTTATTTTCACTATGCCCTTCTTGAACTGTGCAGAGAACAAATGCTGTAGTCCCGGCTGCCGATAATTTTAACCGCACTACAAGGTTAGTTACTCCTGTGTGCTGAGACCTTGGAGTCCAGACAGGAGCCTTTGAACACGTTATTTTGGTGCTAAGCTGCTTTGGAAAGAGTCCAAACTAAATGGTTGCTAAATGTGTTCGGCAGTTCCAGCATGGTGCCATTCAATGAGTGAGGGTTCCAGAACCTCATTCCTCTCTAAGACTGAGGTTAATGCAGCACGGAGTATACTTCCAGGTACACACAGTGTCTGGGATGCCGGGAACCGTGCCCAGACCAGAGACACCAATAGTGTTGCGGTGGGTACCTGCATGGCAGCTCAGAAGGTTGGCGGGAGGGCTTGTACTTGGCTGCTGTGTCCCTTTGCTGCTTCTTTTGAAGCTCATCAACAACCCCCCCTTGCTCATGGAACAGACCCAGTCCCCTCCTTTCCACACTGGTACCCACCACCACAGCCTTGATGTTTCTCCACCCCGTGCTTCTCATACTGGTTCCCACGACCTAGGAGTTTCTCCATCCCATATTCATCATAATGGCGCACCCTTCATCTCATTACTTCGTTATCATGATGAGACTCCTTGATAACGTCTACACTCTCACCTCTTCTCATCTTCTCCTCAATTTCTCAGCCGTCTGAAATATGACTTCTGTATCCAGCACTGCACAGTGAGCTCCTGTGAACGCACCAGTGGACTTCTAAGTAAGAAGCACTATGAGCGTGCTTCGGTCTTTATCCAAGTGAAGTTTTTTAACAGCTTATCGATAACTCCCCTCTGAAATTCTATCCACTCTGACATAAATTTCTCCTGATTCTCCTCCTGCGCCTCTGTGTACAGATAGTTGAATCAAATAACTCTTGAAAGAGAGAACATCAAATAAATAAAACCCAGCTTGTGTTGGTAGCAGCCACATCTCTGGATGGTACTGTTCATCCAAAAGAGGTCATTCCCCATGGATGATAGAAACATCGTTGCTGTGCATGGATGCAGTCATTCAGTACAGCTTACATCACTGCGATCAATTATCAGCATAATTGATAATGTCATTACATGGTATAAAAACATTTTAAACAGTATTTGTATTATAACTGATACTGTTCTTTAATAACAATGAAAAGCCTTTGATTACTTATTGTAATACAGTAATGTGATTTTGTCCATGATATGCTCTCACCACTATTCTAATAAAATTATTTTGGTTGTTTATACAGTACTGTAATTTGTGTAATGGTTAGTTACTTAGTAAGTGACTAGATAGTTAATTCCTTGCAGAGACAAGAATCATGTCTTTATCTTGGCAAACCTTAAAGGATCTTGGATGTAGTAGGTTTTCAATAAATTATATTGAATTAAAATGTTAGGCAGCTTTTTAAAGTCAAAGCGAGACTGAAAAGATCCTGTATGGTAGTAAAGTCTCCATTAGTCTTGTGATATGCACCTAACACACAGTATTCGTGGCCAACAATATCTTACAGATTTTCTAATAACTAGGAGATACAAATCATAGCCGGATGTAGAATTAGTATGACATGACTTGTGATTTTCTAGTTTATATAACAGCCAAGTTACGTAGCCATAGATTCAACAGCAGTATTTTCTCCAAGTCACAATATATTCCCAACTATCCTAGCAAATAAATAAGACACACACATCCGAGTAGCAATGAAGAAGACAGCATATGAAAATCAAACATAGCCTATAGAAGAATCCCAGCTTCCGACCTATAACTGCATGTGCTTTGCACCACATCGGAAAGATGCCATTTATTTCTGACTATGATTAATGGTTCTTCTTAGGCAGCCAACTTTCTTTGCCATTTAACAAAGATTGTGTCCTAAGGTTTTGTCTTATTTCAATTCTAGTGCCGTTTGTAAATCTGACAAATCAGATAACGAAATGTTCAATTTGAACTATAGTTTATTCTTTATATAGTTTATAGTTTATATTATAGAATTATAGTTTTGTTTATGAGTGTGAATCTTGAAATATCTCTTATGCAACTGGGAACATACATGAATTTCATCCGAAGGTTTGTGGCTGTACATTCTGTAAAGGTCCTATAGGCAGGAAAATAACAACCTGGATGTCTAGTAGTGATGTGAAGCCTGATAGCCACATGATGCCAAAAACAAAAATAAAAATAAAAAGGAAATATATAAAGAACCACACCAGCTGTGAACTGATCCCAGGGCGCAGGATGACTACTTTGGTGTGTGTGGTCGGTATTTATCATCTTTTACGACATGCAAAAAAAAAAAAAAATCAAATGAAATGTCTTTGAATTATTTTGGTATGACACTAAATAAAAGGAGAAAGAGGGAGAGTAAGATGTCAATTGGAATTTTTTAAAAGAATATGTTGAGGTATCAAAAATGAATATAAACGAACACTGCCTCGCTTCCTATTGGAGAGCAAGTCCCTGTAACAGAATAGATGAGGCATGAGCATGTACGTTAAGAGAGCACTCAGGCCATCCTGTTACATAGGTGTCAGACCCCAAACAGGGGAAGAGTAATGGGCTTGGGGTGGGGGCCGAGGGGAATCTAGGTAAGATCCGAAAAGATGGTTACCGGCATGCGTTACAAAAGGGAAGACTAAATGGAGCACTGGATAGACCAGAATAATTACAGGGTAATTAACATGCCCTCTGTCTTCCTCTTTGGGGAATTTTTTTTTCAGTTAGATAGAAATGAATCCTGACTGCCACAGTATTTCATTTGGCAGGATATCAGGTAATTTATATTTCAAATATGATCTCATCATCAGTTCCATCTGTTGGTATTAACCAAGCATCCGTAATGTTTGAAACTCTGACTTGTAGAAAATATACCTGAAAATCAGAATCCTTGAATTTGAGAGACTCATACCAATCAGAAACCTGAATAAATGCCCTCTTATCTTGCAAGTGCTGTGTATTCATTTTAAGTCTTCACTTTTAATCCACCTGGTTCTACACTCTGACTCCAGGGACCAAGGGAGGGAGAAACCACCATCAGCTGCCATAGGATGAGCTCAAATCACTGTTAGACCTTCTTTAAAGAGGATGAGCATATTTTTTTTTATGCTAAGCCCCAAGTAGAAAAAATCACTGGCTACCAGGCTCTGATTGTAACCAGTTCTTATTTATTGGCTATTCATAATTTCAAAGACTTTTCCCTTCTTCTTGCATGCAATTGAAAACTGAGCTAGAAAAAGCAAGATTTCAGGACAGTGTTGGCATGAAGAAACACTCCAGGGGCTGTGTTCCTAAGTTTGCCCCAGCTTCCTTAACCCAGACACTGACCTCCCTTCCCTTCTGTGCTGGTGAATACAGAGGGATGTGGACCAACAGCAGGGCACAGATCACCCCATTCTCTGGAAGGCTGTCTCCAGCTAATGAACACTCCCTTTTTCAGCAAGCTTGGATGAGCCTTCTCAACCTTCAGGACCTGGTGCAAGTTCTTCCTCCTCTTTCTCATGTCCCAGCCAGGCAAATTTAACCAAACCTTCCCCTGGGCCAACACTGGACATTGAGTACAGCTAGCATCACAGTGTCTTCAACTGAGCTGCATTTGTTTATTTGAATGTCTTTCTCCTCTACTAGATCATGAGTTTGAATGCCTGGTGCCTCACCTAGTAGCCCTTCAATTCACCCGCAATCCATATCATCCCCCTGCTAAGAGACAAAGAGTTAAATAATGCCTTCTCCCCAGAAAGGGGGGTGAGGGTTGGGGGAAAAAATAATGATGCCTCCTCCATTCACAATAATGGGTCCTCAATAAATACCGTTGCATTGGTTTTTAATATCATCTTTTCCATAGCTGAACCCAGACATGTCGTTACTGCCTTGCTCAGTTGATCAAAATTAATTCTGTCCAGTGAGTAGAATTAACAAAAAGAATTTATCAAATTCTTATTGACTAGAGGTGGTACTGAATTTGGTTTTTGGTTTATTTCATCAAAAATATGTCTAAAGCAATGTAATGTTCTCTAGTAGAGGGATTTTGAGAGCTTATTCAAGGCATGGTGTTCTTCCTTCATTCGAGCAATATTTTTTTTATTTATTTATTTGAAAGAGAGAGAATGAGAGAGAGAGAGAGCACATGAGAAGGGGGAGGGTCAGAGGGAGAAGCAGACTCCCTGCCGAGCAGGGAGCCCAATGCGCGACTCGATCCCGGGACTCCAGGATCATGACCTGAGCCGAAGGCAGTTGCTTAACCAACTGAGCCACCCAGGTGCCTCTCGAGCAATATTTTTTAAGGGGTGTTGCCCCAAGAAGAGAAAGCAAAACCCACTCAGATCTTTAAGTTTCTAAGCATTTATTGTATATTTGCAGCATAAAAATGTTGACATAGACTCAGTGCCTGCATAAGTTATTAAGGAGGAGGAGTGAAAGTATGTTTTTAGTAACCCTTCTGGATTTTTTTCCCCACTAGGGTACTCAATACTTCAAGCTATTATGGAAAAAGCAGGACAAAATGGTTGGCATGTCAGCGCTATATGTGTGGAAAATTTTAATGATGTCAGCTATAGGCAACTTCTAGAAGAACTCGACAGACGACAAGAGAAGAAATTTGTAATAGACTGTGAGATAGAGAGGCTTCAAAACATATTAGAACAGGTAAGTCCTGGATTTTATATTATTATTACCATAGACCTTCTACAAAAAGTTGACTTTTGATTTACTTTTTTCCCATCAATATTTTCTCCAAACCATTTAGTCTGAAGTGCAGAGTTCAGGAATTTTCATTCCATGATTCATCTCTAAGACTAAATCATAATCCTTTATCACCAAAGGCCATTTTGGCTCGTAGGTCTCAGTGCACTGAGGAGCACGATTTCTCACACATTTTAAAGACTTACCATAGCAAGGACCTTTTGTGAATCACCAAGAGCTCTTGGCCTCCTACGTTCATAAACATTAATTTTGAAGATTAATTGAAGATTAATGCCATCTAGAATCTTAGAAAGTTTTAGTATTCATGACTCTGTGCCTTTTCTAACCTTCAGAAAAATAGCTACACGAGAACTAATAACATGAAATAGTAAAGCAATGAAATAAAAGAAAGTTAAATGGCGCACTGTGCATAGCATATCTTCTTCTAGATGTTTTCAGTGCATTACCACTACAGTGAAAATGGTTTTCAACTCTTTTCACAAATGAAGACTCCTTTGATAAATCTTTCAATAGTCGTTGATTTGATTTGAAGCAGACAGGAAAAGGTAAAATTGAGCTTTGTTATTGTGTTAAATGATAGGAAAATATCATCAAATAATGGGTAACATTTGCCTTCCTCCTGACCCTACATCTCCCGATCAGCTTCAAGCTATATTTGGCCAAAATTGCAGTGAATGATTGCCACCTAGTGGTTTCAGAAATGTATGCTCCTGCTGACCTACGGTGAGCCGTTCTGGCTAAGGCAATATTGTCGCATGATGTCTTGTTGGTTACTTTGCTACATATAGTTTGCATAATAATATGATGTGATTTGTAGTAGTAAACTTAGAAATTCGTAGATTTATTTATAACAATAACTTAAGTACTCAAATAGAAAAAGCAAAACCGAAATATGTTTCAGAGATTCCTCCTTCATATCAAAGGGCCCTAAACTAGATGCCTTTCAGTTTCCCTCCTCAACTATATCAGAATTTGTAAAAGTTAAAAGTGAAAAAGCATGCGGTATTTCTTTTTCAAGGTCTGGTGAAGCCAATCTATACTGTAAGAGGAAACGATAGTATTCACTTCCTGTTAAGTTTTCATAGAAGAAAAAAACTTGATTGAAGAAATATATTTATATTATATTGGAAGACATTCATTATAAACCTGTATGCCACTCAGCTTTATCCCTGAGGGACTCCAAAAAAATAAGTTTGCAACTATTCAAGCAAGGTATATAGAATTTTTAAGCGTGTATTTATGGAATCCAAGAAAAAACTTTTGTACTTTCTTAAGCAAGACAGTCACTTCAGCTCAAACTCTGTTCTCCCTCCCTCTCACTCCCACCCCTGTGTTGAGAGTTGAGTTGTTTGATGTGAACAGCTGAAGCTTTGTAAATACCTCCTCATGAATCCCACAGAGCAGTCAATTCTGAGAACTGCCCAGATTGCCAAGTTCCTGTCAGAGGGCGAGGAAGGCTCAGAAAGACCCTCCACTTACCACCTGTGCCTAAAAGACTGTCTGGAGAAGGCAGTGGAATGCCTACAGCACACTGACCCATTTCAGAGGCTTAGCTAGTTTCTAAGAGGAAAATCGGCGTGCCCCCGTGCTTTGGATAAACTCTAATAACAAGCCTTAAAGAAAATCTTGCTTAGGGGAACAAGACAGCGTTTTTTGTCATCTCAAAAATATTGTTTTTATATTCTTAGCCTTATTGAGATATGACTAACATACGATGTTGTGTAAGTTTCATGTGACAGTATGGTAATTTGATACACTAATGTATTGTGAAGTGTTTACCATAGCAGGGCTGGTGAATGAACAATTCTGTCCCTTCACATGGGTACCATTTTTGATTGGGGGGGGGGGGATGAGAATATTTAAGATCTGCTCTCCTAACAACTTTCAGATATATAATACGGTATTGTTAACTATGGTCACCGTGCTGTACAATAGATCCCCAGAACTTAGAAAACTGAGTGTCTACTTTTTCTGTGTCTCTTCTTGCTGGATTCTAAAAGGTTTCTTTTCTCTCATGACTGCATAGTAATAATGAGACTTTGTCCCTTTAAAATGCCTCTCAAGGATAAACCTAATCAATTGTACAGTGTCTCCTGTATTATGAGAACATAATATACTCTAAATTGTCCTATAAAATTTTCCCTAAGAAAAGATGTTTTCTGATCCTTAATATGATTTTTTTTTACTACCGATACTTTAATTCCTTGTAGCTTTAAGCCAAATCATTTTTAATGTTTCTTGGTTTTACTCTTGACTCATCCAAACACAAGAGCTAATCCAAACTGTGTCAAGAGTTTCTACATGTACTTTAATACCCCCATATTTCTGCAGCCTCTTTAATAATTTGAGGTAACAGTGGAAAACAATTGCAGAGAATCAACCAATGCCTTTTTTAAAAAAGTAAAATGCTAAATAATCTTGATCAGAAAAATGCTTTTGAAATGAAGTAGCTATCTTTCAGAAGATGGTGAAGTTAATATAATGAAGATAAGGGGATGTGTTAGTAGATTATAGAAAGATGAGCATGCTTAATATTGGCATGTGACCAATAACTGCTTTGTGGATATTATAATTCGTATAATTTTTTAAAAACATAATGGAAATGGCTCCCACAATTTTCTCTTAAAATCTGTGAATGGACAACTGTGTTTAGAGAACCACTTCATCTTCTGCACATGTTTTCCAAATTATTTTTATGTCACAAACTAATTAGTTCTTATAAATGTATTACTGTTTATTTTTTTAGCATCGCTTTTCTTTAATCACTGCCCAGAAGAGTTACAGGATGTATCTGAAATTTCAAATTAATTACAATTAGTTGTTTTAAGAATTTTACATTATCTTTTTAACTTAATTATAAAAATTCTAAGGCAGTAGATCTCAAACAATAGTAGGCTTAAGAATCACCTGGGGTGAGGTGTCAGCTTTGCTAAAAATGCAGGATTTTGTCCGTATCTTTAGATAGTTTGCTTGAAAAAGTCTGTCCTGGGACCCAAAACACTACCATAAGAACAAAATTGTAACTAGAAATCTATGATAAGGACAACAACAAAACTAAGATGTTTATTAAAGCTAAAGTTCTTTCTATAAAGGGTGAGTAAATTAATGTTTCATATCTATACTTTTAAATGTGTGCTATATTTTTTTGAGTTTCAATGGGCTTATTTTTTAATGTTTCAAGTTTTTGTTTAAATTGTAGTTAGTTAACATATAGTGCAGTATAGTTTCCAGAGTAGAATTTAGTGATTCATCACTTATATATAACACCCAGTGCTCATCCCAAGTGCCCTCCCTAATGCCTGTCACCCCTCCAGCCCATCCCCTTCCTACTTCCCTCCAGCAACCCTCAGTTTGTTCTCTATAGTTAAGAGTCTATTTTATGCGCTGCCTTCCTCTCTCTTTTTTTTCTTTCCCTTATGTTCCTCTGTTTTGTTTCTTAAATTCCCATATGAGTGAGATCATATGGTATTTGTCTTTCTCTGACTGCCTTATCTCACTTAACATTATACTCTCTAGCTCCATCCATGCTGTTGCACATGGCAAGATTTCATTCTTTTTTGAGACTGAGTAATAGTCCTGTGTGTGTGTGTGTGTGTGTGTGTGTGTGTGTGTGTGTGTGTGTACCACATCTTCTTTATCCATTCTTCAGTCAATGGACACTTAGGCTGAATCCATAGTTTGACTATTGTAGATAATGCTCTGTAAACATCAGGCTGCATATATTCTTTTGAGTCAATCTCTTTGTATCCTTTGGGCAAATACCTGTAGTACAATTGCTGGGTCGTATGGTAGCTCTATTTTTAACTTTTTGATGAACCTCCACACTGTTTTCCAGAGTGGCTGCACCAGCTTGCATTCCCACCAACAGTGTAGGAGGGTTCCCCTTTCTCCACAACCTCGCCAACATCTGTTGTTTCTTGTGTTGTTAAATTTAGCCATTCTGACAGGTGTGAGGTGGCATCTCATTGTATTTTTGATTTGTATTTCCCTGATGATGAGTGCTGTTGAGCATTTTTTTATGTGTCTGTTAGCCATCTGTGTGTCTTCTTTGGAAAAATATCTACTCATGTCTTCTGCCCACTTCTTAACTGGATTACTTATTTTTTGGGTGTTGAGTTTGATAAGTTCTTTACAGATTTTGGATACTAACCCTTTATCAAATATGTCGCTTGCAAATATCTTCTCCCATTCTGAAGGTCGCCTTTTAGTTTTGTTGATTGGTTCCTTTGCTGTGCAAAAGTTTTTTTATCCTAATGAAGTCCCAATAGATCATTTTTGCCCTTGCTTCCCTCGCCTTTGGAGACGTGTCTAGTAAGAAGTTGCTGTGACTGAGGTCACAGAGGCTGCTACCTGTGTTCTCCTCTAGGATTCTGATGGTTTCCTGTCCCACATTTAGGTCTTTCATCCATTTTGAGTCTATTTTTGTGTGTGGTGTAAGGAAATGGTCCAGTTTCATTCTTCTGCATGTGGCTGTCCAATTATCCCAACACCATTTGTTGAAGAGACTGTCTTTTTTACATTGGATATTCTTTCCTGCTTTGTCGAAGATTAGTTGACCACAGAACTGAGGGTCCATCTGTGGGCTCTCTATTCTGTTCCATTGATCTATGTGTCTGTTTTTGTGCCAGTACCATACTGTCTTGATGATGACAGCTTTGTAATAGAGCTGGAAGTCCGGAATTGTGATGCCGCCAGCTTTGCTTTTCTTTTTTAAGATTGCTTTGGCTATTTGGGGTCTTCTGTGGCTCCATACAAATTTTAGGATTGTTTGTTCTAGCTCTATGAAAAATGTTAATGGTATTTTGCTAGGTACTGCATTGAATTTGTAGATTGCTTTGGGGAGCATAGACATTTTAACAATATTTGTTCTTCCAATCGATGAGTATAGAATGTTTTTCTATTACTTTGTTTCTTCCTCAGTTTCTTTCATAAGTATTCCGTAGTTTTCAGAGTACAGCTCTTTTACATCTTTGGTTAGGTTATTTCTAGGTATCTTACAGTTTTGGGTGCAGCTGTAAATGGGATTAATTCCTTGATTTCTTTTTCTGCTGCTACATTATTGGTGTATAGAAATGCAACAGATTTCTGTATGTTGATTTTGTATCCTGCAACTTTACTGAATTTGTGGATCAGTTCTAGCAATTTTTTGAAGTCTTTCAGGTTTTCTACAGAGAGTGTCATGTCATCTCTGAATGGTGAAAGTTTGACTTCTTCCTTGCTGATTTGGATGCCTTTTATTTCTTTTTGTTGTCTGATTGCTGTGGCTAGGATTTCCAGTACTACATTAAATAACAGTGGTGAGAGTAGATATCCCTGTGTTGTTCCTGACCATACAGGAAAAGCTCTCAGTTTTTCCCCACTGAGGATGATATTAGCTGTGGGTCTTTCATATATGATGTTGAGGTATTTCCCTCTGTCCCTACTTTGTTGACGGTTTTTATCAAGAATGGATGCTGTACTTTGTCAGATGCTTTTTCTGCATCTATTGAGAGGATCATATGGTTCTTATCCTTTCTTTTATTAATGTGGTGTATCACATTGATTGATTTGTGAATATTGAACCACCCTTGCAGCCCAGGAATAAATCCCACTTGATTGTGGTGAATAATTATCTTAATGTACTGTTGGATTCGATTTGTTAGTATCTTATTGAGAATTTTTGCATCCATGTTCATCAGGGATAGTAGCCTGTAATTCTCCTCTTTTATGGGGTCTTTGGTTTTGGAATCAAGGTAATGTTGGCCTCATAGAATGAGTTTGGAAGTTTTCCTTCCTTGGATTGCTGTTTAAAATAGTAGTTAGCCATTCCAACATCTCAGAACATCAGTTTCAAAACAACTATTTGAGAATGTAGTTTAAGGTATATTGATTTTTCTATCCTAAATTACATCATAGGAAAAAGTGGAACAATTTATATAAATATTACCCACTGAGCTATTAAGGTAATAGAAATATAACAAAACTACAAAGTTAGACTTATTGTCATATTGTTTGTATGAGGCCACAATAAAACAACTTGCATTTTTGGCCTTCTAACTCCATTGGGCAATTTGGTCCATTCATCTACAGAAAATAACTCAGAAAAAAAAAAAAATTAAAAGTACTTTTTGAATATTTGTTGCATTTGTGATCAATTATTGAAAGTGTCAATTTTTACTTTAATATACCTCATTGGGGCGCCTGGGTGGCTCAGTCGTTAAGCGTCTGCCTTCGGCTCAGGTCATGATCCCAGGGTCCTGGGATCGAGTCCCACATCGGGCTCCCTCCTCGGCGGGAAGCCTGCTCTCCCTCTCCCACTCCCGTTGCTTGTGTTCCTGCTCTCGCTATCTCTGTCTCTGTCAAATAAATAAAATAAAATAAATAAAATTTAAAAAAACATATACCTCATTGGACACTAACGGTATTCATCTCACCTAGTTTTCTTCCTCTAACAACAATCAATTATTTTATAGAAGAGTTAAAAATAATATAGCTTGAATCAAAAGAATTACTTCCATATCAAAATCAGTGCTTTATAGCGGGAGCCTTTTCATATATTATTTTATTTTCACATATGTCCATTAGTTTTAAATCCTGAACTCAATTACTTGCAAAGAGTCCTGAGGGAACTCTAAGACCTTATCAATTGAATATTGAACTACCAGACTGATTCATATGTTTAACCCAGTAAGAAAAAGGCAACAACAGACTTGATCTTAACTGTTTTCCTAGCCTCAAAAATTATTTGAGCAAAATAGCACTTAAGGCTAATGGTTGCTCACACATTTTAGTCCACCATGAAAAAAAGCAAACAAAACAAAACAAAACAAAAAAACCAAGGGTCACACAGGTATATTTCTGTGTTCCTATAGTCTATGAAACCCTTCTCTTAGAACCAACCCCCAGCTCCTCCTCTGGAATACAGGCATTACATGGGTGGTGGGGTAGCTTGTACTCTCTTTTACCTCTTTTCTTTGCTCAATTGGCTCATATCCCCAAAATTATAATGTTTCCAAAAGAGATGAATGTTTTCACTTTTGAAGAAATGGATGAGAACTCTTCAGTTGTTTATTTTTAAAAAGTAAATGGAATAATTTAATGTTTGTGATTCTACTTCTTACTCTGAATAAGGGGCATTAGACCAAGATGATCTTAGAAAATCTTGATCACTCTAAAAGTGAGTAACACTGTTTCCGGTAAAGACTTCCTGATCATCGCATTTGATCCTGAAGGAGTATATAATTTTACACATGTGATTCACCTTGAAAGGAAGCATAGAGTAAAACCTCAGTCAGGTGGCTCTTTCTGTACATTCATTCACCCTACGAATATTTATTGACTGCCCCCTTCACGTGTGGCGCCAGGCTCTGCTGAAGATAAAGTGATGAGCGAAACAGATGCATTTTCTGTTCTAGTTAGGAACGCTTCTCTGGCTAACCAAGGTTTAAAACAAAAGCATTTGCTAAAATCCTACTAAAATGCATTCTTTCCTTTAGAAATATGGTACGTAGAAAGTGATCAAGGATCTCATAATGCCTCGGGATTTTGTTATGGGTGCGGTTCTTACCGAATACATGGTATCAGGCATTCGGTAGAGAACTGGAACATGCCATGCATGGATGTGAGCCTCACCAAGTCCATATGGGGAGAAGATGACAAGGACTGACCTCACAGGATGAAAGAGCCATTTAACAAAGGAACTGAGAAACTGGCTCACAGGCATCTCAAACTGCCTCTTTATCGCACACCTCAAACGTAATTGGTGCCTCTTTCAGCAATATTCCCCCATCCACTCTATAAAAGGGAAATTCAGGTTTCCATTAGACAAAATGGGACTCTCAGATAGTTGGCAAAAGCCGGTGACCTTCCCATACTGTTTGCAAATTAATCAAAAAAGCCTAAAAGCCACGAGTGACCTCTCAGAGGTTTATTGCCTCACCAGAGAAAACCAGTAATCCTGCCTCGGGGCACAACCAATTGGAAAGAGGGAAATTTCTCACAAACAGAAATGTGGCCATTTGCACCCAAGTGGTGAAAAGTGCACAAGGCTTCAGTTAACTTAATTCTAAGTCCAAGGCTTCCTCCCTGGCTAGTACCACCCAAGTGAGAAGTCAGGTGCAGACAGGATTTTTGGCAAATTGCCTAATGTATGGCAACAGATAATGTCTGTTTATCTAGAATCTGCACTTACATGTTTTCAGATGTCTCTAACATAAGCAACTGCACTAAATCTAGAACTCTACCCACCTCTACTTCCAGAAACATCTCTGACTTGAATAAAGCATCGAAAAGAGCCAAAGGCTTAAAGAGCCTGCCTACGCATGCCGTAAGTGGTTGAGTCATTATCTAGAAGGAAAGGAACATTTTCTTTCCTGGCTGATGACATAGGGTCATTTTTTTTTTCACACTAAGAACGCCCCCCCCCCCAAAAAAAAATCCTCAAAAACAAAAGTATAAGAGCCAGAGGAGACAAAAAGAAGCACGGAGACAAGGAAAGCTAGCTTCAGTCATGAGAAGTCGTCACTACAGAAGAGGCCTCATCACTGGAGAGAATAGCTTTGATTATTGGATGGTCTACGGAAGGATTAAGCAGCATGCATTCCGACAGCAGTGGAGACAGGACGGTCCTGCACTGGATTCCTAATGCATCCACTCAACACCTGTGTGCCGCTATCATTCCGGGCACGGTGGCGCTGCACAATGATGAGCAAAGGTGGCCCCTACACCGGGCATGCTTACGCCCAAGCTGGGGGCTCAGAAACACGAGCAGAGTGGCCAGACAATTCCTGATGGCTTCAGAGTCAGACCCATTACAGCGTGTGTCAGGAACTCAGGAAATGTGGTGACTCAGTATAATCCAGACATGCTTCACAGGGAAAGCAGACATTTACATTGAAAATGCATTGTATTTTCCCAGGAACAGCGGAGGGGTAAGGATATTCCAGACAGAAACAACTGCAAAGGCACAGAGTTCTGGAAAAGCTCAGCAGGCGGAGACTCCTTTTTATGTGATAGTAATTGGCTAGGGGACAAAGGCAGAAATTGGAGTGGAACACTAAGACTCGAGGTAGCAGGAATACGGATTCTTCCTATTATGTTTAGCTACCTATCATTGTTGCAGAAATCTTATCTCCCTCAGAGCAGGGTCTATATTTATCATTTACCAGTATATCCCCAGTGATATGAAAGGGGGTCAAAAATAATTGTCGAATAAATGAAAGCCCGAATGAGCTTCATTTGAAGACACAGGCAGGAAGAATCTCTTTTGTGTTTAAAGGGCGAGCAGCCAGCAGCACTTGAAGGTTCTGGAGGGAAGCCCTCAATTACCTGAAGCTTTCTGTCCAGAAGACCTCACCTGCCAAAGATGGTGGGAAATCTAGGTTTTCTGGTGTTTGTTGTATTGGCCGAAAAAGCACAAGAGTTTCATTTCCATATATTAATGTAACAATGAGTGAGATGCAGTGGGAAAATGGAAACACACCAGGCACTCAAAGAAAGAAATTACTACAGCAAGGCAATCATATCAGCGATTTCCCACACTGGAGCCTTGGCAGAGCTTGTTGCTTTGCTTCCTCATAAAGCTGCTTTTGCATATGGAGCTCTGCTCAGTCAGGAGCTTCAACAAAGTAAGGGGAAATTTAACAGATGTGAGGTTGTGTTTAAAAAGGGGAACTTTACTTCTTTAATCTTTCTTTTTAGCTGAATTGATTTGAATGTGCAAATCCCATTATAATGCACTGGGTTTGTTGTTTTCATAGAAAACAGAAACATCCTTACAGATCTCAGTCAGACTAGTGCAAATGGAATTTGGTGGGAGCTAGAAAGGGGTCTCTAATTATCTCTTAGCAACCATTACCATGGTTGCAGGAATTCCTCATTTTCTTATTAAATAAATAAATAAATAAATAAATAAATAAATGGAAAAGTAAAGAAAGCAAAGGATGGAAGTTTTTTGAAGAGGAAGGAAAATATGGTTGTCAGAATGCTAGTACTTTTGTCTTGGAAGAATTGTAAATTCTAGGCATTGATTGTGTTCAACTAAATTTGTTTTAGTTGATGCTCCAAGAGCACTTCTTGGAATAGTTTCCATTATTGTTGACACAAACATTCAAAAACTCAGTTTCTTTTAAAAAAAGATAAAGGACAATCTGCTTGATAATTTTAGAGAAATAAGTTAGTTTTTCTAGCCTTAAGTAGAAAGCAGCTGCATAGACTTATCTACTATGGTTTAGAGAAAGGCAAGTAATATTTCTCATTAAGTAGAAAATAGAGGATAACTTCATAATTTATTTCATTAGAATTTTGCATCTACTCTTCAAATGTTTAAAAGACAGGGAAATTAACAAAAAGGAAGCAATGCAACCAACAATACCTTTGAGGACACTCTTCTGAGTCTTGTAAACATAAATATAACCGCCCTTTATAAAATCTGGAGTGTTTAAGCAGTTCAGTAATAGAGTGCACTTCCTGCTAATGAATGAGGTGATGCATCTTTTTAATCACTGTGATTTAGTTAGAAAGGTAGTAACACAAATCCATTCTGAATCCTCCTCATGATTGTACACAACTTCCCTAGTGATCATCTAGATTTTCTCTGAACACAACTAGTGCCAAATTTAAGATCAGATTATGGAACGAAATTAAAATGGTATCGTTTTTACAAAAAAAAAAAAAAAAGAGAAAGGTCCAATTAATCACTGGAAAATGAAAAAAAAATAAAATTTTTAAAAATTAATTTTTTTTTTTTTAAAGTTTTTTTTTTTTCCCCCCAGAGTCACATATATACCCAGTGATTATTATGTTCTTCCAAGTCCAGGTTTACATTGTCTCTATACTTACCCTATGTCTTTTCCTTTACAACCACCACAATATATACTGGAAAAATATATCTTTAATTCTATTCTTATAATTAATTTTGTGGTTATTTCAGCTGATTGCTATAATGCAAATTTGAAGGTCAAATACTTTAATATACTATAATGACGTAATAATGTAAATATCTTGCAGGTAACACAAGAGAAACTCATCTTCTTGAGTCTGCCCACCCCATCCTACTATTTTCCTTTCTTACACATGTACACAACGTTAACCCATTTGCTTATTTATTCAACATTTATTCAATACCTACCAATTTCCGAGCACTGTATATAAAGTTAAATCAATTGCAATCCATCCCTTGAAGGAATTTCAAATGTAAAGGAAAAGCGATGAACACAAGCAAATAATGTAGCACCATGCAGAAAGGTGTAATAAAGACTAAAGCACAGTGCTGAAAGATGAGTCAGAATTTCCCAGGATGAAACACTGGGACAGGGCATTCAAGGCAGATGGCAGTGGGAGAGCAGAGCCATGGGATGGAGCCACATGTTTGGGGAAAGCAAATGCATACGGTTGGAACATCAGGTGCAGGGGAAATGAGAAGATGCTCAGGGCCAATTGAAGACAGATTACAAAGAGCCCCAGGGGGTCTCCTAAGTAGTTTTATATTCCTCATAACATTTCAAGGCCATTGGGTATTTTTAGACATGATCTGATCAATTTGTGTTTTAAGAACAATAATTCTTGTGACAATGTAGAGAATGGACTGAAAGGGGGACAGATTGCTGACGAGTAGTGTGCCAAGTGAGCATTGGTTCTTCATCGTCATTTTTTGTGTCTCATGCACACCAGTATTTCACTTCATTTATTTGACATCTACATAACAGATATTTCTTGAGGGCTTATCATAGGCCAGGCAATGTCCTAGCCCCCTGAAGTCCCTGCTCCATGGAGCCTGTATTTTAATGAGGGAGACACACAATGAACAAGTAAATGTGTAATGCCAAGTAGTGATCATGAGAAATTCTTAAAGGTATTTATTAATATCTGCTTTGCCAAGCGCCATGATATGTACTTAATTTAGAGATTCATAGTCACCATTACTTTTGTGAAGATTTTGAGAAGTTTAACTGATCTGACTGGGGTTTTAAAAAGAGGGGAGGGGAATTTCCTTTGGCAAATTTAACAGTGTTATTAGTTATGGATAATAGTCTTTGTAGGAATAAAATAGCTACGCAGTGAGCTTGCTATGCCCATACAACATACCGACACCAAGTAGGAGAATCTTGTTTATTAGGAACAGGCATATTATTCCTGCTTTGTTTCTCTTAGTTATGACCTTTCATTTGCTTGTTTTTTAAAGTAATTTCTGAGATAGTCGCTTGAACAAATGTAAAGGGTTTACATAGAAAAGATATTATTTGTGTATGAAGATAGGGTCTCTGCTTACATCTTTGTCCTCACTCTGAATCCACTTCATAAGAACGTGGTTCTGGAGCACTAAGCTGTTGGAAATAGAACGAAACAAATAAGCTCAACGACCAGGAAAACATTCTCCTGAAATAAAAGTAAAGAGAGTGACTCTGGGGTCTTATGTCTTCTATATTTAACTAACCACAATTTTATCTGTTGAGTAGAATTACAAACAGGCAAATTTTAGAACTCATGACCAAAAAGTTACTAGCTGACCTTACTAAATAGCAAGGCGCTGCCGCAAAAATTACGGACAGAACATATCTTCAATACGCCTCAAGTGGTTTAGTTGATTTATTATTGTGGGTAAAGATGATTGACACTGAAGAGAAATAAGAAAATGCCACTAAAGCAACTAAAGTGTGAAATGGGTGTGAAAGTTAAGGAAAGCACCGAGTACAGAGTAAAGCTATAGGAAAGATGTCCTTAAACAACCTTTTAAAACCGTTCTCTAGAGCTGCATACTCTATCTGGCTCCTGGGAGTTCAGTGTACGTTAGTATATTAAAGTCTCTAAAAATTCCTATAGCAAAGCAACCTCAAACCTTATTTAACCTGGTGTTCCCTGCAAGAGTGGCCACAGAACCTCTCTCTCTCTCTCTCTGCAGTCACCTCTTTGCATTTTATTTGCCTAGAAAAAAATGGGAAAATAAAACGTGTCCAAGAAAATAAAGGAAGTTTTGAATTAAGAAAAATGAGGGAGGAAGGAATGTTCTGATGATACTTCAAATAAATATGATAAGGAAAAGAAATATAAAATCAAGGGGATAGTGGTAGGAACATGTTATGTTAACAGGAGCCCCCGGAACCAGTAGCTCCAACAGTTGCCTACACTGGAAAGCCACAGAATCAGAGATTCTCAGGTTGGGTGGATCTTAGAGGTCATCCATCCCATAAACAATGCCTTCACAGGGTGCTTGTGCAAGCCATATTCAAACATAGTTGACATATAATTCAGACACCCCCTCATAATTATCTGTCCCTTTGAAACATGTGACAGTACGTGACATTTGAAGGTAACTTTTATCCCCATCACCACCAACCCCACCAGCGCCCTCAAGTTTTCTTTGTAACCCATGAATAGATGTTTATCTATTGATGACATGTCCAATTAGGGACATGAAATATTCTGATTAATAGAAAGTTAACCATTTGTGGAATTCCTATTTCAAAGAGAACACCATAAAATATACTTAAAACTGTACTGTACATAGTTGAACCTTTAATTGATCACTTTGAGCTTGTCCTATAAATAGAATTATCTATTGGATTGAGTTGGATTTACATTAAAGGTAGATTGTATACCTGAACTATCATTTTAGATACACACCTGGTAAACTACAAACTATACTAAACTGAACCCAAGTTATTTAAGCTTTCCTGCTAATTGGCTTTATTGTGGATATATGAAGAACTTGCAAACCTAAACTTGGATATGTTAAGTTTTACCTGATCGCTCTCCATCTGTGTGGCTGTGTCCCAGTCTGCTGCAGAATGGGACTAGGAAAACCTTGCATATATGATGTTATTCAAATAAGCAATATGTTCAGACAGGAGATTATTTGAAGAAAAGGAATTTTTGTTTCATTATGAAAAAGCTGATTTTTCTCAACACGTTTGGCATTCATCAACTCTCTAATGTGATAAAGAATGTCATTGTCATAAATAGCTGTTATTCATTTTCCTCTTATGAAAGATGTATAAAAATTGGTCAAAATTAAGTCATTTTTCTGATTGCTATGGACTAAAGAAGGCAACAGGGTATAGTTAAAAAAAAAAAGTACAAAAATTATAGTAAAAACATCTGGGCTGGATTCCCAGCTTCATTACTTAATGACTGTACTTATTTAATGTGTTTGTTTATGAAAAAGCAAAGAATTACCCCCTCCACCTACATCTCATTAGAATTATTTTTTATATTGCTTCTTACAAAATATCTCTTTAATTAAAGAAGAGCATGGTGCCCACTGGTTCTTTCAAGCTATTATGTGTGTTTCACATTCATAATCACAAATTCCATAGAACCTTCTGTGCCTCTTTGCAAATATTTCCAATCACTGAATTAAAATGCTATTAAATCAGGGCGCCTGGGTGGCTCAGTTGGTTAAGCTACTGCCTTCGGCTCAGGTCATGATCCTGGAGTCCCGAGATCGAGTTCCGCATCGGGCTCCCTGCTCAGCAGGATGTCTGCTTCTCCCTCTGACCCTCCCCCCTCTCATGCTCTCTCTATCTCATTCTCTCTCTCAAATAAATAAATAAAATCTTTTAAAAAAATGCTATTAAATCAGAATGGATCTTTGCTAAGAGATGGTCATCGTTAGCATGATGAGAATCATAATATTATTCAAGCTCTGTGGACGTAGCATTTTGGAACCACTGTAATAGGCAGACAGAAGGATATGCTCTACGCCGTGCTTTTCTATAGCCCTTGGCAGTTACCATGATGAGATGAGGTGTCCTGAAGCAGGAAATAAACACCTGAATTTCAACACTTAGTTTTCACTCATTGTTCTACAACCCCATTCAAATCACATCACTTATAGGGTTCTCAGTGCAGAGAGGTGTATACAAAGCGATCTACCATCTTTGTTCTGAAAGGATGAAACTGAAGGATTTTTTTTTAACATTTGGAATATAGTCAAAGAAAGAGACCAGTACTATGAATGGTTGTCCTTAAGGTATATAAAGACAGTATGAAGGGGAAAACTCATATGTCGGGAATAAAAAGAAGGTATTAAATAAAGATAATGATTCATTCCTATTTCCCTATATGAGAGATGAAACCTTTTCCACCAAATTTAGCTAGCCAAATAAAAGCATGGTGTTTCATGCAACTTGAGTCTTTGACTATGCACAGAGATTAGGGACTCAGAATATGACGTATGTGTGTTACATTACAGTGATGAAATGCTTGGGACAGCTAGCCAACAAAAGTGTTTTGTACCCTTATTAATTTTCCTGCCACATGGTCTTTTTTTTTTTTTTTTAATTTGGAGACTGTTTTAGTTTGGTTTCCGCAGAAGCAGACCTTAAGACCAGGATTTATGTGTAATCAGTCAGTTTGGGAGGTGAAGAACACACTGGAAGAGCAGTGGAGAAAGGCAGTCAATTAAAGGTGTATTTATCCCCAAAATTACCGTGTGGCGGGTGACTGAGGCTTAATCTCATTTGAAATTAATGTAAATTACTGGAGGATTATTGTAAATGTCATTTGAAATTAGTGTAAATAGAACACACATGTCAGAATCCTGTGTGGCAATGGCATCGGAGTATTTATGCACCAGCTCCCGTCAGTCACTGTGGGAGGGCTGCCAGGGAGGAGGGCTTCCACTCCCTGGCACTCCTGGCCTCCCGCCCCTCCCCACCATGAGCAACGTGGGCTCCAGGGACCAGAGGAGGGCCTAATGTCATGGCTGTCAGAGCAGCATGCGCCGGTCAGAGGATGAGGCTAGGCGGGCGGCCAGCCGTGTCTGACAGTTGCTGGTGTACAGACAAAGGACTTGAAGTCTTGAGAAGGACGCTACCCCAACATCTTCTGCTGGAAGTCTGCAGCCCTGCTGGGAGCTTCCATGGAGAGATCACATCACTGCTTTGAGAGGCAGCCATCCCTTTATGGGCAACTCTCTTCCTCTCCCTTTTCCCTAAAAATGAGTTTGTCCTAATTAGAAACTTTTATAATTTCTAACATCTCCAAGGTAGAAGGAAAAAAACTACATCTGTGTACGTGTACGTGTGTGTGTGAATGTACCCCTTCCACTTAAGACATCTGATGAGCACTCTCCTTCCGTCTTCTCCGTGAATCTCTTCTCACACTAAGTAGCCTCATTCCTTTGGTTCTGGGGTTCTTTATTTTCCTCTCCCTGTCTGTGAATCACACCCCCAGAAGGAAAAGTTCTGCTGTTTTCTCATGAGGCTGTAACTGCAGTTCATTTGCAAAAGCCCTTTGCCTTATGTTTTTCTTTTGCTGAAACTGAGGTAAACTAAACAAACTAAACAAGCTAAAGCTCATGTTTTTATCTAGAATAAAATATTTCGAAGCATCCTGAAAAATCAACATTCGAGAGACATCTGGAGGTTTGGGATTAGAGAGAGTGACAGGAGGTCCCCAACGTTGACTGGGCATCGTGTCCCCAACACCACCAAATGCCGAACTGTTGTGCTCATGTCTCGGAATTCTCTGGAACATGATAACAGATGGGAGAGGAATTTCCAGCTGACTTGTAAAATCAAAGTAAAAGGAAAACCAAAACCATTCATATTCAGGCGTGCCGTTGCAGGTCTCTAGCTTGAAGACAGTGTTCAGTGTCATGATGGCGGCTTCGTAATAATAGTTTGAGGTAATACACAGCAGCCCTCATCTGGAAAGACCCCTGAATGCTCTATAAACCACTGATACATAAAGGATTCACATAAAATTGGATTGTGGGTTAAAGGCCAAACTCTCATCATTTACAAGTCTCAAACTGATCTTAATATACTGTGTTTGTGGCATTTATATGCTAACTTCTGTATTCATCCACTCAGTCAATATTTATTTAACATCTGTTCTGTCTTTCAAATTACCTTGTTCTCCCAACCAGATGATACCACTTCTTAAAATCCATGGCATTCCCTTTACTCTGCATTTCAGTCATTTCTGTTTGAGGCTCATCCCCTTAAGAGATGAATTAAACACGCTTACTTAGGTCTATAAGCCGTGAATCTCCTTACCCTAAATTTATACATAGGACACATTTATTGAACTAAATTTATTTAAAGGTGAGGTCAAGGTGGAAAAGTGTCCTGGATTCATTCTTCCCTTATTTTAATAAATGAATAAAGATTTAGAAGTCGCAGTCATAAAGCTTATGCCATAATTTGTTAATGAAACAGTGCAGGGACTGCATCTGGCATTTACCTTATTAGTATACATAGGCCTGATTTTAGAATTGAATCATTTGACCAGCACCAAAGATATTTCTAAGCAACTGTTTCCTATAAAACGAAGAAAAAAAATTATCAAAGGCATCAGTTAGTCCCTTTTCTTAAGCGTTTTATTCTCATAAAGGTGGGCTCCTTGGAAAGTGTATGATCAGAGAAACTTGTATATTCTTCCTAACCCGTCTTTAGAACTCTGAACGGACACTTGATCACTATTCTTTGTCCATTTGCATCCTCTGTTTCTTTTAAGAAGATGAAAAGAATAGAGATGCAGAGTCTCCAACATTTTTCTGTCTTTATGAAAGGCCGTAATTAGTTATTGCAACCAATTCCTCATCGTAGGCTTCATTTTCCCCTAACAACTGGGCCAAACCCACTTGTCAGTCACTGTGGGAGGGCTGCCGGGGAGGAGGGCTTCCACTCCCTGGCACTTCTGACCTGGCCTCCCGCCCCTCCCCGCCATGAGCAACGTGGGCTCCGGGGACCAGAGGAGGGCCTACCGTCACGGAGATTCGGGTGCTGGCCATCAGAGCAGCATGCGCCGGTCAGAGGACGAGGCTAGGTGGGCGGCCAGCCGCGTCTCCCACGGTCGCCGTTGGTACAAACAAACCCATGCTGTTAATATTCGTATCTTTCACCTCACTATTTAGTTTCCTTCTTTATAAAAATAACATCAGAAGTACAGAGACAGAAGGTTTGGCCCACTTTCAAAGTCAGTCACTCAGATTTGTTGTTTTTGAGTTTTTTGTTTGGTTGTTTTTTTGTTTGGTTTGGTTTGGTTTTTGTTTTGTTTTTTCCTTCTTTTGTTTTTTGTGTTTTACACACAAGACAGTCTGCACTTTGGTTGAGGTGGTGATAGCCATGTCAGACCACACCCACGACACCATCAGTTTCACACAACCATTAAAACTTTTTTTAAGCGAACAACACTCTGGGTGCAGGACACTTTACTATAGAGTATTGGACTATACATTGGATTTTTTTTTTTTTCCCACAAAGAAACTTCCATCTAGTGTTGGATGCTTGGCAGAGGGACCAAGATCTGGCCTTAACCCCTGGCCCGCCGTGGTCAGGGTGAGAGTGTTCAGGAGTTTGTATGGCACATTGGTTTTTCCCCAGCAAGGATCTGGCTCAGCAAAAACGATGTTCTCTCTGGCTTCCCCAGCCAGGTAAATAAATCCTCAGATCACTGCTCCCCGAGGCCCCAGTTCCCATAATGCTGATGCACACCAAGCTCTGCAAGGCCTTTTCTGCCAGGATTTTTGTCACTTTCGGCTGCTTGTGGTTTCTATAAGTCCTCATCCCTTGAAAACATATTATATAAGCTTGAATTTATTGCAGTTCTTTGCTAGGCAATCTGGAACTGACAGTCATTTCCTTGTGGAGGCACCAAGTGCAGAATTTCTACTGGTTCTCCATCTTTTTAACATTTACAAGTGTTAGCTCTTTGCAGTGACTTTAGGAGCGGGAGAGGTTATGGACTGCAGCCACAGAGAAATCGCAGGCTGAGAGCCTTGAGAGAGAAGAGGCAGGATGAGTGTGAGGGCTTGCAGAGAGTGCAGGAGGCCGACCCCGTCACCCCAGCGAAGGTTGCGGTGAACCCGCAAGAGAGAAGTAAGGAACTGTCCTGGGGCAGCAGTCCCTGCTGAGGTCCAGTAGCGGAAGCTCTGGCAACTCTGCAAGAGCGTACCCTGAGCACCAGCCATCAAGGGTTCCTTGACAGTTCTCTTCTGCACAAGCTCCACCTGAGATTCCCAGAGAATCCGAGGGCTCCGGCCTCCTCAGCCCGGGCTAAATCACTCAGGTTTGGGTTACCCAGCATGATGACTAATTACACGGTTTCTTTCCAGGACTTTCTTTACGATCCCATTTACACATTGCTTGTCCTCGTCTTCGTGGTGAGACTGTCGAGGGATGTTCAGTTTTAGACAGACTGTGGACTAGCTGAATCAGGCAATAGGAAAGAGAAAGACATGCTGTGTAAAACATTGCACATGCGTAGTGGAGCTTCCTGGAGAATAGAGAAAACCTTCAGGAGCCAGGAAGGAAAGGCAGCTGTGCCCACGGAAGTTGCCAGCTTGGGCAGCCTGACTTGGGGGTTGATGCTCACCCGAGGACAGAAACTTTGGGCTCAGCCAAGGCAGTAAGTCTGCACTCAGATCCGACTGAAAGCCACACTCTTGAGGGGTGACACGGCAGTAACAGAGAGGACTAGACAACAATCTGCTACCTGCACAAGGGATCACCTGAGTGTTTTCCACCTGGGCCAGGCTCCGTGTGGTGGGGCTGACAGCCCCGGTGAGAAGTGGTCATCACAACCCTCGTTAGGCGGTTGTGAATTGAATCTACGTTTGTACCGCACACTGGGAGCTGGGAATCAGTGATGGCAACATTGCAGTGCCTGCTGGAAGCAAACGCAGACATCTTCGAAGGGATGTTTTCAGGGATATTGGTAGAGAATTTCCCAGAATTGTTGAAGGGAAATCCTCATACTCAGGAAGCACAACAAATCCCAAACAATATAAACAAATACTAAGAAGTAAAAATCCAAACTCCGTTGTAGTGAAACTGCAGAGCCATCAGGATAAAGAGGAGGTCTTAGCTGTGACCAAAAAGAAACGATGAGATGAGCAGAGACTCCATTTCACCAGTGGCCTTGTGTGCCAAGCTCTGTTTTTGAGCACAGTTTGTACTGGATTTTTAAAAGGGTTTTCCTTTATTTTATACACAAGCCACCCATTTACAAAGAATTATTTTTAGAGGATCTTAAAACACTAAAAACAATTTAATTTTTTCTTTGATGATGAAAGTACATGAAACTCATATATTGTGTTGTCCCCTTTGAGGAACCAATGAAGTTACAGAACTGCTCATCAGTATCTGTCATCAGATGTTCTCTCATTGAAGGAATTGTCAATTTTGTAGAAAACAAGAGTTTTATTTCTGTGTTAGAACTTTCTGAATTGCTAATTCCTGAAACATACCTAAAAACATTCTTAGGAAAAAAACTAATGAATCTAGCAGAGAGAAAAATTCTCTTGATGTTGTTTTGTCTTTATTCTGTTGATTATAATAAAATACCGTTCTATCCATATGCAGGTGGGAATTAACTAGGTATTCTGTAGTATCAGAGACATCTCAACACAGATACTGTGCCTTACAAAAACCTTGCTTGCTGCTCAGGACAAAAATACAGTCTACTCATAGAAAATCATTCTTAATAGTGGAAGACACTTAACAGCTTATCATACATTTCTACAAATTATCAACAAATTAAAGAGGTCTATATTCTTTGGACCAAAATAATTTTAGTTTCTTATGTTTGTGTATATTCTTTTATATATATATATATATGAATATATATATATGAACCATCAGTTTGTTTTAAAACCATCTCCTTCTCTTTGAGGGAATTATAGCGTAGTAGTTTTTTGAACAAAGTTTACTGAATGAAAGATCATTTATACAGCATGATTGAAATTAGCGTGTTGGGTTTTTTTTTTTTTACTTTAATCACAGTTTTTAAGGTAGCTTAGGAATTTCTTCTGGTTATAAGGAAAAGTATAACATTTTCTCATGTTTCCACATGGAATTAGGTTAAAATAGTTAAAATTCTATTTTTAAAAATATCCTTCAGTAAAGTTAAATTGGTTTTCTCTTGTTTCCTTCTATTTTCACAGATTGTGAGCGTTGGGAAGCATGTAAAAGGCTACCATTACATCATTGCAAACTTGGTAAGAGCTCTCTATTTTCTGTTTTTCAGAAGAATTACTCAAGCGTTCCAGATTATTTTAACTGTGCTTTAAAATAACATTTCAGTAAATGAATAAATTACATTACTTACTAAGCTTTTTATAACCCCTAAGATAAGTTTTTTGTTACAGTGGTTATTATATTTCTAACACGCAACTTAATATATGTTGATGCAGACTAGCTTGACATCTGCCAAAGTGAACTTTAAAAGTAGTTATGATGTTTGCTTTACTATGATATCACCTGCCAAATTAAATAATGGCCTTTTCTCTGTATAAATGATAAATATACCACTATATGGATCAAGATTGCCAATACTTAGGATATCACAAGGATGATCGAACTGATGACCCATGTCCTCTGATTTTAAGAAAAGCAAGATTGAAATGGCTATATAAGGAAATCTTTTGGTTGCGAGTAATCCATAGTTTTTTAGATTATGTCAGCTTTTCATATATTATATATAGATGGTTACTGAACAAGATACATACACTAGTATAAAATCCTGCAAGGACTAAGGCAGGTCCTTTTAGATTTCTTGTCAAGGCTCACCAAGTATTTCTTGTTAACTCTGCAGTGTAGAGGGAAAGGAAGCTACACAGAGTGCCATTCTCCTTGCTTCATTAGAGCACCGTCTGGCCCAAGGGCTTGATCTCAGATGTGGTTCATTTTAGCGAAGTTAAGAATGTTTTCTCCTTTTTCTCTTTTCCTACCACATATTTCTTTGGTCAGGGTCTTTTGCTTAAGACAGGAAAAGAACCAAAGGCTGCAAAAGAGATTCAGATTTATCCATGAGTGGGCCATCACCCTCTGACACAGGAATTTTTAGTGGATGGATCACACTATGGAATTGAGATATTAAAATTCAGCAATAGACTGTCAAATTCGTATGGTAAAAGATTACCATAAGTCACCATCCGTAACTTGTGCATATCTGCATTATAATATATTGTATCAATTATACTTTCTCGACTTATTCATTTATCTCTAAATAACTGTGATTTCCAAAACCAGAATGAATTTTGTTTCATTGGGCCAATCAACAGCTATTTCTTGAGAACTATTGCATAGGATTCCCAAATAGGAAGTAAATCCATTATCAAAAAGAAAGATTATATTAATATAGTTAATGTTGAAAGACTGAATGATTTCCTCCTAAGATCAGGAACAGACAAGGATGCCCCCTCATCATTTATGTTGAATATTGTACTGAAGCTTTTAGCAAGAAAAAGAGATAAAAGGCATTCAGATTGGAAAAAAAAAAAAAAAAAGATTTTGTGAATAGAAAGTCCTAAGGAATCTAATAAAAAATAAGGAATCTTAATTGGATTCCTAAGGAATCCAATAAAAAAATCTAATATGAGAACTAATAAGTAGATTCAGCAGGGTTTCAGGATATAAGGTCAATATAAAATTTCTGTATTTCTGTACACTAGCAACTAACATTCTGAGAATGAAGTTAAGAGAATAATTCCGTTTATAACTTCCAATTACAATTTACAATTAATGAGAAACTGCTACTTCACCAATTCAGCAGGACTCTTTAGTTGGAGCTCCCGAACTTCCCTCCTCCCCCAGATACACACAGAGTAGTCCCTCTGAGAGAAATCGAGAAACTAGCTCAGTGACTCCTACACGTCAGGCAACTAAGAAAATAACCCCCACTGAAATGAGTAGGAAAGGCTGAGACACACTCTTTCCATAAAAACTGTACCCAGCACAGTACCAATCAAGAGGGCATCCCCAACTCCCAGCTTCTCCATGAGCAGCAGAGGATTTGGACCATACATTTAGCACCCCAGCTTTTAAGGCTGTCACTCAAGAGACAGGCCCCCAAAACACCTACCTCTGAAAGCCAATTGGTTATACATCCACAAGACCCACAGGACTACAGAAACCATTCTTAATGGGCTCATGAGCATTCACTGTTAACTATCCTCACAGGCCTTATTAGCACAGAGGGAGCAGGCAAAAATGCCCATCTCTAGTCTGTCCCTGAAAGGAAATTGACTACCTACTTTACAATCTGCTGCTGAGAGTCCATATGCAAGAGTCTGGCTGCATGCATTAAGGAACTGGCTGTGATCCCCCATGGAGCCCAGGGGAGCTGATGGGCATTTCTGTCACCTTCTCCCTCTGGCTCACTCCCACTATAAAACCAGGTTATCATCCTGTCTCTAGAAGAAGATTGTACACATGCCTGGTGCCCTGCGTTTGACTGTTGCCACTCAAGGGATGACTGGATCTGATAACCAGTGGAGCTTGCATTCACAAATCCCACAGGACTGTAGTGAACAGTGAGGCAGTTCTTAACAGGCATGCAAGAGTGCTCACCCAAGTATCCCCCCCCCCCAGGGCTCATTGGAGAGGGAACTGGCAAGTCTTTCCCTGAAATGGGTTTGACTATATATTTCACAAGCTGTTTCTTGAGAGTCGGTCTTAAAATCAGCCTGCATCTAGGTGCTGACTGTGATCCTTTCCTTTGGAACACTGTCAGGTCCCTCAACTACTAGGAGCCACTAAAAAAAAAAGAAGGCTGTTTGAGTAATCACATAGATTTAAAAGACAACCAACAGTTTAGCCCATGCTGATTTGATGAGGCTCATCTCTATACGACTCCAGTGTGTCTAGACTGGTGGAGCTGTCTGTATTACCTAATGTGCAGAAACCAACCCACACGGGAAATCAAGAAAATGAAGAAACGAGGAAATACATTCCAAACAAAAGAACAAAATAAATCTCCAGAAACAAATCTTAACGAAATGGAAATAAGTGGTTTACACAAGAGAGTTCAAAATAACAGTCATACAGTTGTTTGTTGAGGTCAGGAGAACAAGGCATTAACAAAGTAAGCATTTCAACAAAGAGTTAGAAAATATTTTTTAGGGCACCTGGGTGGCTCAGTTGGTTAGGCGACTGCCTTCGGCTCAGGTCATGGTCCAGGAGTCCTGGGATCGAGTCCCACATCGGGCTCCCGGCTCAGCGGGGAGCCTGCTTCTCCCTCTGACCCTCTCCCCTCTCATGCTGTTTCTCTCTCTCTCTCAAATAAATAAATAAATAAAATCTTTAAAAAAAAAATTTATAATAAAAAAAAAAGAAAATATTTTTTAAGAATACCAAACAGAAATCACAGAGCTGAAGAATACAATAACTAACTACAAAATTCAGTAGAGGTGTTCAACTAGACTAGAATAAGTGGAAAGAAAGATCAGCCAACTTGAAGACAAGGCAGTGGAATCTACCCAATCAGAGAAGCAAAAAGAAAAAAAAAAAAAAAGAAAGAAAGGACTGAAGATAGCTTAAGGGACTTAGGATATACCATCATGGACCAACAGATCTATTATAGGGCTTCCAGAAGGAGAAGAGAGAGACAAAGGAGCAGAAAGCTTCTTCAAAGAAATAATGGCTGAAAACTTCCCTAACCTGGGGAAAGTCATATAAATCCAATTCCAGGAAGACCAAAAAATACCAAATAAGCTGCATCTTAAGAGATACACACCAAGACACGTTACAGTTAAGTTATTCACAAATTGAAGACAAAGAGAGCATCTTAAAAGCAGCAAGAGGAAAATAACTTGTTACGTACAAGGGAAGTACAACAAGACTATCAGCAGAACCTTTATAAGAAGGGAGTGGGATGATATATATATTCAAAGTGCTGATAAGAAAAAAACTGCTAACCAAGAATATTCTACCTGGCAAAGTTGTCCTTGAGAACTGAAGGAGAGATAAAGAATTTTCCAGACAAGCAGAGACTAAAAGAGTTGATCATGAATGGTTTTACAAGAAATGTTAATGTTTCAAGCTGAAATAAAAGGACATAAGTTAGTAACATAAAAACATATGAAAGTAGGGCGCCTAGGTGGCTCAGGCAGTTAAGCAACTGTCTTTGGCTCAGGTCATGATCCCAGGGTCCTGGGATTGAGTCCCTCATTGGGCTCCCTCTGCTCTTTGAGGAACCTACTTCTCCCTCTGCCTGCCACTACCCCCTGCTTGTGCTCTCTCTCTCTCTCTCTTTCTCTCTCTCTCTCTATATATATATATATCAGATAAATAAATAAAATCTTTTTTTTTTCAAAGATTTTATTTATTTATTTGAGACAGAGAGAACGAGAGAGACAGAGAGCACATGAGAGGGGGGAGGGTCAGAGGGAGAAGCAGACTCCCCGCCGAGCAGGGAGCCCGATGCGGGACTCGATCCCGGGACTCCAGGATCATGACCTGAGCCGAAGGCAGTTGCTCAACCAACTGAGCCACCCAGGCGCCCCTAAATAAATAAAATCTTAAAAAAATATATGAAAGTATAAAACCCACTGCTAATGGTAAGTATACAGAAAAATTCAGAATACTCCAGTATCGTCATAGTGGTGGGTAGATCACTTCTAACTCTAACATAAAGGTTAAAAAACTAAAATATTAGAAGTAATTATAACTATAATAATTTCTTAATATATACACAATATAAAAAGATGTAAATTGTGACATCAAAAACAAAATGTGGGAAGAAATGTGTAGAATTGTAGAGCTTTTGTATGCATTCAGTTTAGTTGTTAACAGCTTAAAATAGACTATTATAGCTATAAGATGTTTTATTAAAGCCTCATGGTAACCACAAAGCTAAAACTTATCATAGAAGAAACACAAAACACGAAGAGAAGGGAATCAAAACATACCACCTCAGAAAATCATCAAATCACAAAAGAAGAGAACGAGAGAGAAGTGAACAAAGGAACTACAAATCAACTAGAAAACAATTCACAAAATGTCAATACTAAATCTGTTCCTACTGACACCTATTTAAATGTGAATGAACTATATTCTCCAATCAAAAGACATAGAGTGGCCGAATGAATTTTAAAAAGAAGGAAAGAAAGAAAAAAAAGAAAAGACCTAACTCTGTGCTGCCTACGGAGACTCATTTCAGCTTTAAGGATACAAACAGACTGAACGTGAAAGAAGGGAAAAAACACCAGGCAAATGGAAACTGAGGAAAGGAGTAGCTATAGTTGTATCAGACAAATTGACTTGAAGCCAGAAACTATCACAAAAGACAAAGGATATCATTTGTAATGATAAAAGAGTTAATTCATCAATAAAATACAACATTTATAAATACTTTTGCACCCAACAGCAGGACATCTAAATATATAATAAAGCAAATATTAACAGATCTGAAAAGAAATATAGCAACCCAGAAATAGTAGGGAATTTAAATACCCCATTTTCCTTTTTTTTTTTTAATTAAATTCAAGTTAGTTAACATATAGTGTATTATTAGTTTCAGGGTAGAGATTAGTGATTTATCATTTGCATATAACACCCAGTGCTCATTATATCAAGTGCCCTCCTTAATGCCCTTCACCCAGTTACACCATCCCCCCACCCACTTCCCTTCCAACAACCCTCAGCTTATTCCCTATAGTTAAGAGTCTCTTATGGTTTGCCTCTCTCTCTGTTTTTATCTTATGTTATTTTTCCTTCCCTTCCCCTATGATCATCTGTTTTATTTCTTAAATTCCACATGAGTGAAATCATATAGTATTTGTCTTTCTCTGACTGCCTTATTTCACTTAGCATAATATACTCTAGTTCCATCCATGTCATTACAAATGGCAAGATTTCATTCTTTTTGATGGCTGAGTAATATTCCATTATATATACACATGTGCGTGCACGCACATACACACACCACATCTTCTTTATTAATTCATCTGTCAGTGGACATCTGGCCTCTTTCCATAGTTTGGCTATTGTGGATATTGCTGCTGTAAACATTGGGGTGCATATGCCCCTCTGAATCACTATTTTTGTATCCTTTGGATAAATTCCTAGTAGTGCAATTGCTGGGTCGAAGGGTAGCTCTATTTTCAACTTTTTGAGGAACCTCCATACTGTTTTCCAGAGTGGCTGCACCAGCTTGCATTCCCACCAACAGTGTAGGAGGGTTCCCCTTTCTCTGCATCCTCTCCAACATCTGTTGCTTCCCGAGTTGTTAATTTTAGCCATTCTGACTGGTGTGAGGTGGTATCTCATTGTGGTTTTGATTTGTATTTCCCTGATGCCTAGTGATGTTGACCACCTTTTTATGTGTCTGCTGGCCATTTGTATGTCTTCTTTAGAGAAATGTCTATTTATGTCTTCTGCCCATTTCTTGACTGTATTTTTGTTTCAATACCCCATTTTCAATAATGGCTAGATCCTTGACACAGAATATTCAAAAAGGAGACATGGATTTAAACTGCCTGTTGGACCACACGGGCCTAACAGACAGCGACAGAATATTCCATTTAAGAGCAGCAGAATATACATTCTTTTCAAGCACATACAGAACATCCTGCAGGATAGATCATATGTTAGGCCACAAAACAAGTCTTCATCAATTTAAGAAGCCTGAAATTATATCATGCAACCTTTCTAACCACATAGATATGAAGCTAGAAATCAGTTACCAGAAGAAATTTCAAAAGTATGCAGATACATGGAGATTAAACAAATGCTCCTAAACAACTAATGGCTTAAATAAGAAATTAAAAGAGAAATAGAACAGTTCCTTGAGAAAGTGAAAAGGGGGAAACATAACATACTGGAACATGTGGAATAGAGCAAAAGCAGGTCTGAGAAGGAAGTTCATAGTGATAAATGCCTACATTAAGAAAAAAGAAAAATCAAATGAACAATCTAACTTTATACCTCAAGGAACTAGAAAAAGAAGAACAAACTAAGCTCAAAGTTTGTAGAAGAAAGGAAAAAACAAAGGTCAGAGTGAACATAAATGAAATAGAGACTAAAAAGACAATAGATCAATGAAACTGAGAGCTGGTTTTATGAAAAGATAAACAAAATCGACAAATCTTTGGACTAAGAAAAAAAGAACACTTAAAATAAGAAATGTAAGGGGGCGCCTGGGTGGCTCAGATGGTTAAGCGTCTGCCTTCGGCTCAGGTCATGATCCCAGGGTCCTGGGATCAAGTCCCGAATCGGGCTCTCTGCTCCTTGGGAGCCTGCTTCTCCCCCTGCCTCTCTCTCTCTCTGTCTCTCATGAATAAATAAATAAAAATCTTTAAAAAAAAAAAATAAGAAATGTAAGAAGATACATTACAACTCATGATACAAATACAAAGGATAGTAAGAAAGTGCTTATAAACAATTACAAACCAACACATTAGAAGAACCCTAGAAGAACCAGATAAGTTCCCAGAAGTACACAACCTACTATGCATGAATTATGATGAAAAAGAAAGACCAATTAACAAGTAAAGAGTTTGAATCAGTAATCAAAACACTCCCACCAAAAAAGTCTAGAACCAAATGGTTTCATGGGCAAATTCTACGAAACACTAAAAGAAGAATTAATACCAATCCTTTTGAAATTATTCCAACAAATAGAAGAGGAAGGAACACTTCCAAAATAATTTTAAAAAGCCAGTGTTACATTGATACCAAAGTCAGACAGGGACAGTACCAAAAAAAAAGTAAATTAAAGGCTTATATTCCTGATGAATGTGGATGCAGAAATCCTCAACAAAATATTAGCAGATCAAATTCAACAGTATATTAAAAAGATCATACCAAGATCATACCAATATCAAGAGTGATTTATCTCAGAGATGTAAAGATGGCTCAAAGTCCACAACTCAGTCACCGTGATACACCACATTAACAAAAGGATAAAAACCACATGATCATCTCATTAGATGCATAAAAAGCATTTGACAAAATTCAACATTATCTCATGATAAAAACTGGGTATAGAAGGAACATAACATAACAAAAGCCAGGTATGACAAGCCCACATCTAACATCATACATCAATGTTGAAAAGCTGTAAAAGCTTTTCCTCTAAGGTCAGGAACAACACAAGGATGTCCATTCTCACCACTGTTTTTCAGTGTAGTACTGGATGTCCCAGCCAGAGCAATTAAGCAAGAAAAGAAATAAAAGACATCCAAATTGGAAAGGAAGACATAAACTGTAGATGATACAATATAATATACAGAAAGCCTTAATGATTCCACCAAAAATCTATTAGAATAAATGACTTCATTAAAGATGTAGAATATAAAATCAATATATAAAACTCAGCTATGTTTCTGTACAATAACAACAAACTATCAGAGAAATTAAGAAAACAATCTTGTTTACAAAAGCATCAGAAACAATATAAATACTTAGGAATAAGTATTTATTAACAAAGGAGGTGAAAGATCTCTACAGTGAAAACTCTAAGACATGGATGAAAGAAGACACAGATAAATGGAAAAATATTGTGTGTTCATAGAATGGAAGTATTAATATTGTTAAAATTTCCATACTACCCAAAGCAGTCTACAGATTGAATGCAACCCCTATCAAGATTAAAATAGCATATTTCACAGAGGTAGAGAAAACAATCCTAAAATTTGTATGGAGCCACAAAAGATCGCAAAAGGCTAAAGCAATCTTGAGAAAGAAGAACAAAGCTGGAGGCAACCACACTTCCTGATTCAAGCTGTATTACCAAGCTTATAATGATCAAAACAGTGTGGTATTGGAATAAAAACAGACACAGAGCAGTGGAACAGATTATGGAGCCCAGGGTACAACCTGGCATCTGCAGTCGATTAACTTCCATCAAAGGAGCCAGGAGTGCAGTAGGGGAAGGGGAGTCTCTTCAATGAGTGCTGTTGGGAAACTAAATATCCACATCTAAGCAGGGCCTTTATCTTACACCATATGCAAAAATTAATTCAAACATGGTTAAATTCTTCAGCGTAAGACCTGAGACTGTAAAACTCCTAGAAGAAGGCCTGGGAAGTAATCCCGTTGACGTTGATCTTACGGTGTTTTTTTTTGGATCTGACTCCAAAAGCACAGCAACAAAAAGCAAAAACAAACGAGTGGGACCCGGACAAAGTAAAAAGCTTCCACCTGCCAAAGGAAGCCGTTCAACAAGGCGGACAGGCAACCTATGGAATGGGAGAGAAAATTTGCAAACCACCTATCTAACAAGGGATATTAATACCCAGAATACAAGGAATTTTTACAACTCAATAGCAAAAACAAAACAAAACCCACAACAACAACAAACAAATACCTCAATTAAAGAGGGGGCACCTGGTGGCTCAGTCGTTAAGCGTCTGCCTTCAGCTCAGGTCATGATCCTGGAGTCCCGGGATCAAGCCCGGCATTGGGCTCCCTGCTCAGCGGGGGAGTCTGCTTCTCCCTCTCCCTCTCCCTCTGGCTTGTGCTCGCTCTCTCTCACTCTCTCTCAAATAAATAAATAAAATCTTTTTTAAAAAATAAATAAAAAATAAAAATGGGCAAAAGACTATTTTAACAAAAAAGACACAGAGATGGCCAATAGTACATGAAAAAGTGCTCAGCATCACTAATCATGAGGGAAATGCTAATCAAAGCCACAATGAGATATTAGCTCACACCTGTTAGCACAGCTATTATCTGAAAGAGAGAATCAAATGCTGGTAAGGGTGTAGAAAAATGGGAATCCCTGTGCACTGTTGGTGGAAATGGGAACTGATGCAGCCCCTACGGAAAACAATATGGAGATTCTTCAGAAAATTAAAAATAACAATCCAACTTCTAGGTTATATATCCAAAGGAAAAGAATAATATCTAAAAGATATCTATACCCCTGTGTTCATTGTAGCATTATTCACAGTAGCCAAAGTATAGAAACAGCCTAAGTGTCCATCAACAGATGAATGGATAAAATATATATGTACATCAGCCATAAAAGAGAAGGAAACTCCACCATTTCTGACACCATGGATGAACCAGGATGGCATAATGCTAAATGAAAGAAGACAGTAAGACAAACACTGCATGGTATCACCTATATTGGGAATTTTTTTAAGAAATCTAACTCATTGATAAACTCCTAGAGAACAGTGTTGCTAGCCAGGAGCTGGAGGGTGGAGAACATAGGAAGAAGTTAGTAGAAGGCTACAAACTTTCAGTTATGAGATGAATATGGTCTCGGAATCTAATATGTAACATGGTAGCTGTAGCTTGTAATACTGTATTATGTAAATGAAATTTGCCAAGAGAGTAGAACTGAAGGGTTCTCACCAAAAGAGACAAAAATGAAGGTAAACATGTGAGGTGATGGATGTGTTAATTAACTCGATGGTGGGAACGCTTTCACAAGGTATACGTACGTCAAATCATCACGTTGTACACTTTAGGTATATTACAAGTGTACTTGTCAGTTATACCTCAATAAAGCTGAAGAAAAGACTGATTTAACAGTAGTAGCAAGAACTGATTTCTAAAATAATAATTCTTACTGGTTACTGGTGGCTACAAGTAGTCCAGACGCTATAAAATATTCTGTAGTCATAACATTGAAAAAGAAAGCAGAAGGTATGAAGGCCAACTCATGTTTACCAAAAAGAGAAGAATGAAGCAAGACAGACATCAGAAATCCGTATGTGCTGCCTAAAATATATCATGAATTTACAAGCACACATTTTTAAAGTAAAAGTTAAGGAACTCCCTTATAATTAAGCAGGGTTATCTCCACAGAGAAGCTGAATTTCATTATGGATTTTTTTTTTATTCTTTTCAAATGATAATCCTCTAAACCAAGAAAGAAAACAAGTAATGTCCCAGAAATATTGGCTTCTTAAAGGCCATTAAATCCTTTACCTGGAATATCAAAGGCAGATTTCACATATTTAAATAAAATAACATTCCATTTCATTATGAGTAAGGATGCAAATGGGTTGTGAAAGCTCATCAGCACTACTCAAAACTGTCTTTTCATTATCCATAAGTTAAATTTATCATCTTCAATTAACTATGATTCAATATCGTGCATCCTTCTGTCTTGATGAAACGGGAATAGACTGATGTTCTCCATGTCCCACTGGTTCGCTTTGCTGCTCGTGCAGTGGGCTGGGACCTCACCTCCCCAGCCAAGGGCGGAAAGAAATGAGGATCCCTTTCCTTTGTGACTCAAACTTTAGCCTGCTAAGCGTCCAGGAAGACCCACAAGAGTTGATGCCATCCGAATAGCATGAGCTTTGCCTGATACGTAAGTGCAGGGATGTGCCCCTCCCGGGTTCTTGAAATTTTTCTGATATCACTGCCGCTGTCATTCGGCACATTAAGGATGAGTAAAATTTGTAAGAAAGGAAAGATTACTAAAATCTTTCTTTCCTCTGTCCTGTTTTTGGTTTGTATGTGGGAATGTTTTACTTAGACATACCTGTCGTCTAATTGTATCTCATTAGATTAAACTCTGTTCTAGAAATTTCCAAGATACTTAGAAGCAGGAAAACTTTATCTGTTGGTTCACTATAGTCTGTTTTTCAGAGATTTAAGTAAGAAAAATGCTTCCCTACTTTGCCCATCGACTTTCTCATTTCCAGTTCTTTGTTTACTTGGCTCCCGGATTTTTTGTTGTTGCTGTTGTTGTTTAAGACAAGTATGATCATATCATTTCCCAGCTTAAAGTATTTCTTTGGCTCTAGGCTGCAAATGCAGTAAAAGGATTCAGGGGCTTTGTGAAAGGGAAAGACCCTGAGATCTCTCCAGCCCTCCCTGCTAATGCCTGTCATCTCACCTCTCCATAAAACTTCCTGCAGTTCTCAAAAGGACACACAGCCAGTGCCCATTTGTTACCACGTCCTACCAAACCTAGGCACCACGCTGCCCACATCCTTAAGGGTGGAGTATTGACACTCTTGTCCCTAAGGCACAAAATCCTTCCAGTTTTATCCCTCCTAACCCCAGATCCTCTCTCCCACTCCACCCTACATGTGCCCCTTCCCAAAACCAGACTAGTTCCCAGACACCTGACACCTCTTTTATCTTCGCAGCTTTAGCTTTGTCTCCCTGGGAGGCAATCCTGAGTCCACCCAATCTTGATAAACAGTCACTTCTTCCAGAAAGCTGTCCTTATGTACTGAATCTGATAGTGCCTCTTCAGGGCTCACAAGTCACCCCAGGTACCAATAATATAGAATGCAATTATTTTTTTTCATCCATGAACTCATTATTTTACCCCTCCCCTGTACCAAGTATTGTCCACCATCCTGTCACCCAGCTGCAAATAAGATACTTCAAGCACACTGCAAGCTCATCAGAGGAAGAAACAATGTCTTATTTGACCTTCTAAAAAGCACCCTTACCCTCCACCCTCCCTCTTTGTTAAAGGGCTGCCTATCCTCCAGCATCCAGCTTCTGTCATTGTGTTTAGTTTGTTGCTGTAATTGTTCTAATTAACCCTCAACATAGATGCTTATTCTATAGACTGCAAAATGGGGGTTCAGTGTAATTCGCCCAAGATCACACAGATCCTGAGTCTCAAAAGCAAGATTGAAACTCTGTCCTGCCTGATTGCAAAGAATAAATAAATCAAATAAATAAAATTAGTAAATACCTGATGTAGCCACAAAGTGAGCATTCATTTAGATATTACTTATACCACCCCTGAGGGGGATCTGGCCTTACAGACGTTCTCTGTATTTGTATTCACAGCTTCCTTCTGCCCTCTTCCAGCAGTCAGAGTAGTTAAATACGGCCACCAGGAGCAACAAGAAGCTGTTGACATTGTTGCACCTGCAAGGCAAATTCTTAAAATTTTGGTCTCATTTAGATGTCTAATTTTTTAAAATATATTCCATTTACATTTAGGAAAACACGTGGCTCTTTCTTGAAGTAGTATAAAATTACGGAATGATCAGGGTATATCATTAAAGATTAACCACAGCTCTTGCTTGCCTGTCCCTGACCTCACCACACACAAACACACAGACATGCACACACCATCCATGCCTCGTTTGGAAGGTAAGGAAGTTAAGATACAGAAAGTAAAGTGATTTGTCCACATGTAGGCATCTGGTTGATGTCAGAATGGGGCCTAGAACTCAGTTCCCCATATTTGCAGACTAGCACGTTTTTACTCACAGGCAATGACCCCACTCAAGATTCCATGAACGTGAAGACTTTTTTTTACCTTTTTCTTTGTGCTTACTGTATTTTTAACTTTTCTGCATTGAGCACATCTGATTCCACCATCTACATACTTGGTTACCAAAAATGCATACTTTAAGTCAATTTCTTAACAACCTGGTTTTTAAAAGATGTTAAAAGGAAACCTCTCCCATTCTACTTGGCAGCGCTTCTGTTAACCATACAAGAGCTGTCTCAATATGGTTTCATTGTCCTTTGAGCCTGAAATGCAAAACAGCAGAAATATAATCAGAATTGGTCACACCCTAAAGGATGAGCATTTATTAAGCACCTGTGATGTGATGGATTTACAGATTTACATCAATAGTCAGCGGGATATCCAAAGTCCTGCCATTTATTATTATCCTTTTGCTTCTTTACCCCCAGAGGATGTATGAACTGTCAGTGGAAATTAAAAGGAAAACCAAGTTGAAAGTTAATCTTTCCTTAGGATGTCAGTAGATTATATAGAGAGACTATATATACTGTTTACTTAGTTACTAACCACTGATTTCACACACACACACACACACACACACACACACACACACACACACTGTAGAGTTACAATTTTACAACAGTGTCTCCTAGAACCTTCCTTCCACAATACTCTCTGGGTAAAAACTGAAGTCTCAATAGGCACCAAGGTAACTGTTTCCAAGAAAACGACTTCATAGCCTAGATCCTATCACTTTTCTATATAAAACTATTTTAAAGTGTATGAAAGGAAAAATTTTGCCTGTACTCAGACAGACATAGCTAAAATTAACGGAGCCACCCACCACTCATTCAGGTCAGAACTGAAAGAACTTTAAAATCCCATGTGGTATTTTTTCCTTCTCCTTCAGCATATCCGGATGGAATCAGAGAAATGTGTACTGTTATTTATCAGTGAGATTTGACATCCGAGGGTTCTTCCGAAGGCTGCAGCTTTGCCTGTGTGTCTGGCAGCTGTGGGAGAGGCTGTGCAAGGAAGCGTGGCCGGTCTTCTGTTTCAGCCGTGCTGAAAGAACTAATAATGTCATCAGTTAGCAACTAATGCAGTAGTTGAATCACTGTGGCTTTTAGAAAACGAATTTTTTTTGCCTGCCCGTGGGTCTGCCCTCTCTTCTCTTCGAAGCAAACAAATGTCGGCTGACATTTTACTAGCTAGAGATTGATGGACAGTGCTTTTCCCATTTCAAAAACATGGATTTGCTTTCTGGTGTCTAGTTTCTCTCCCAGTGAAACGAGAGTGTTACTGATGAGCTGTCAAATTAGCTGGCACATAATAGGCAGGGGATAAATATTTGTTGAGGGAATTAATTAATAACAGCTATCATTTACTGAATTCAAACCAGATGTGCTAGTGACTTTAGCATTGTTATTCTCATTTTGCACATGGGAGACCCACGGCCAGTAAGTTACAGAGGTGGATTCAGGACGTGGACAATTTTCGACAGTATACCCCTCTCTCCTCTTACCTTGGGTAAGAATCCACGGGAGCCTAGGGCGGAAAAGGCCAGTGCAAGAATCATCTTGGTTCTACTGTGTATTTGCTATATGATCTTCAGTAGTTTTTCTTTAAGCTACTGAGCCTTGGTTTCCTTATTTGTAAGATAAGTCTAATAATAGGATGTATCTCATCTTGTTAGGAGAACCAAACTAGATCATCTGTGTCAAGTGCTCAGCACAGTGCCCAGCACAGAAGAAGCCCACCATCAGTATTAGCTATAAATACACACTCCTGGGGCTTTCCAGAGCAACCTCGCTTCGTTGTCAGTAGACTGGTCTGTTTCTTCTTAGATAGCCAAACAGCAGTGTGCATATATAGCCTGCTTTGTTATAATGAAAAACAGAAGTTTCCGAAACCGAGGCTGAGACACATTACGGCAGAGGCAACCCCAGGCCCCGGTCTTCTCCCTGATTGTTGCGCCGATTCCCGTGCTAACTGCGGGGTCAGTGCTGCGGAGTTTATTTTCGCCAAAAAATAGAAAAAACACTTTCCCTTAGTTCACTCACACAATTGAATCAAATTCACATAAAAACAAAAACAAAACAAAACAAAACAAAAAACTTGGGTCGCCTGGGTGGCTCAGTTGGTGAAGCATCTGCCTTCGGCTCAGGTCATGATTCTGGGGTCCTGGGATCAAGCCCCTCATCATTGGGCTCCTTGCTCTACGGGAGTCTGCCCCCACCCTGCTTGTTCTCTGTCTCTCAAATAAATAAATAAAATCTTTAAAACAGATAAAAATATATATATTTAAAATTTTAAAAAAACCACTTCACTAAATACTAAGAGAAAACCAAAAAAAAAAAAAAGCAAATACAGATGCTAGAAACTCACGTGCGCACATGTGTTTGTCTTGGGGGAGTTACTTTTCTCTGAGCTGATACCTTTGGTTTTATTAATTCACTTACCTAATAGGTTTTTTCCCCCTCTTCTTCTAATTGCCCATTTGTTTTACACTTGTATTGAGTGTTTGTTTTTGTAAAGCACCTTAAATACTTAGCAGGGAAAAAAAAGGCCAGGTATAAAAAAAATTGATAGATAGATAGGAAGAGGAAAGTAAACAACTTTACAAAATTTTTGCAGTTCACCTGTGGATGGAGCGAGAACACTCTCCCCTCAGCCCACCTGGTGAGCACCATCTTGTTTCCCAGCACACAGAAGTCCATAAATGTCCTGTCTTGCTCTCTTCTCTTCCATTACCATGTCCCAGGACTTTGAGGATTGTAGTGACTCATAGAATCAAAGCTTTTACCCTCTCTGGCTCAAATTATTGGCTCCGTCTGCTTTCAGACCACTTTGTAATTAAACTGAACCCCCTAAACAGGTGCTACCCATCACAGACTCAATGTGTCATAATACTTTGATATTCCCTTCACATAAGACACATTTCTACATATCTGTGTGAGATCCATGCTTCATAAAAGGCATTCAGAGGCATTCAAGAAATACTTGTTAAATTGAGCTGGACTGAAAATATTTTTATCCTTTTCTCATGTATTAGATTTGGGATGACAGAATTTAACAGCTAAATTAGGCATAATTGAACCCTCCACTGTTTCCAGCCATTGCTTTATCAGAAATCTAGATAGATATCCATGTTTGTTATTAACTTATGTTACCATTGAAGAGCTGAAATGTCTAATGAACTAAACTTAGCAAACTGCCATACTGATTTCCATAGGGATTCAAGGATATTTCTCTTGAGAGATTTGTACATGGTGGAGCCAATGTTACAGGATTCCAGTTGGTCGATTTTAACACACCTATGGTGACCAAACTAATGGATCGTTGGAAGAAACTAGACCAGAGAGAGTATCCAGGATCTGAAACTCCTCCAAAGGTATGTGTTTACAGTACGAGAGCCAAAACAAGAAGGCAGAGTGCTATCTTGCTTGACTGTGGCTGGGTGTGTGTGTTGCGTGACTCAAATTTTTCACCACTCTACCCACATCTGCAAATGACCGCCCACAAGGATTGATTTGGGGGTCACAACGAAATTTTAGCAAGTAGGCAAATTTACAAATACAGGATCCATGAATGAGGAGGATCAAATGCACTCCCTTGAATTGTACTTGATTTTTTTGGTGTCTCATCAAAGATGTAAAACATGATTTCTGATCTTGTGACTCCCTGCCCTAATGCAAAAGAAATCTTCTGGAATAAAGATATTCCACAAGATAGGCCTAGCAAGTCTTTCCAGTCAGATGTGCTTTTGCTTCCTGTCTGGCCAGCCAAATTGAACTGCCCTACATTTTCCCCTCCTATCCAGTCCCTCTGCTCTTGCCTGGACCTCCACTGCTCTCCACTTCATTTCCATCTGTCAAATCCAACCACCTACTGAGCGTTTATCTCAAATGCTGCTTTCTCTATGAAGCCTTTCCTTAGTTTTCCAGAAAATATGAGCCTTTCCGGCTGTGTGACCTCCATAATATTTGACTGTGCTATTCTCACCAAGGACTTACCATCATTTTTTATGTACTTCTTGTTTCCCTTCTCTAAACTCCTGTGGAGCAGTGACGATCTGGGACCCATCCTTCTTGTCTTGCAATTCCCAGCCAATGTCCAGCACCTTTTTCAAAGAGCTCACAGATGCCATATGTTATTTCATTCTTGCAACCACCACAAGAAATAGTCAGTGTTATCTTGTTCGGTTTGGTTTTGCTCTGTTTTGTGTTCCATAGCTGAAAAAGGCACACATTCCCATAAAACTATGAGTAGCAGAGTTAGAATTCATGGAGTTCTTTCTTCTCAAAGCCCAGACTCCTGGCGTTGAGCTATGATTCTGCCAAACTCTGTCTTGTTATCTGCAAACCGTGGTAAACAGAGCTCACCTCTCTGTTGCAATCACTAGTTAAAGCAGGAAATAACTCTCGGCCAAGACCTTAGTTTTACCCTGCCCTAAAATGAAGTATTTATTCAATAAGAATTTTCTAGATGCCATCTAGAAGTATGCGCCCATAAATATGATTTCTTGGACTTTAACAACATGTGGGAGGGAATTAAATCCCTTGAAAAGGTAAAACCTATTTAAACTTCTGCCTCTTTCCATGTCTCAGCTCTATGACCTCTCGAAGGTCTTTGCTGCTCTAGCTGGCTATCTGCTCTGTTCTGCCCCGCTCTGTATGATATCTGCCCCCCTCTCTATGATATCTGCCCTTTTTCCTGGTTCACTTGTTTCATACAAATGCATGGACTTAAAACACAGCAAGTGCATTTGCTTTTTGGTACCATCTCTTCTCAGCTTTTTCCCCCGTATTAAAAAAGCAACAGTGTTTTTTTCCTTTTTCCTTTCTTGATCCTAAAATACTAGCAGTGCATTCTTCTCATGCCCTTTATGTCTTTAGTAAGTTCTCCTTTATTTCTTTTTTTTATTTTCTTTACAAAACAAAACAAACAAAACAAAAGGATTTGGTGGCTTTCTCTAGTCAAAGATGTGCTTGGTCCATGCAGGGGAGGAGGTACATTCCTGTTTGGTTTCGCACCTTGCTTAAGCACCTTCATTTCCGTCAGCCTCCCCATCCCAGTGGTGGGGGTGTAAGTCTGTCCATAAATCTATTTTGTCACGTCTTTGAAGAATGTATTGCAAGGCTGTTAATTTATATGTCCCACGTACATCTTTCTGATGAAGCTTTTTTTTTTTTTAAAGATTTTATTTATTTATTTGACAGAGAGAGAGATAGCGAGAGCAGGAACACAAGCAGGGGGAGTGGAAGAGGGAGAAGCAGGCTTCCCGCCGAGCAGGGAGCCCGATGTGGGGACTCGATCCCAGGACCCTGGGATCATGACTTGAGCCGAAGGCAGATGCTTAACGACTGAGCCACCCAGGCGCCCCTCTGATGAAGCTTTTTAACCAGGTTCTCTACCCTTGAAAGGTTCTTTGTTAGGATTTCTCTTCTTTATCTCACCCACGTTTCAGCCTCTCTTTCCCACAATGCCGGCTGGTGTGCCTACTACTCCTGGGGCCTAAGTTTGCTTCCTGCAATTTGAACTTCAAATGATTTTTTTTTTCTTTTGCAAGCAGCCAAGCAAGGAGATCATCCTCCATATTCCACAGCACAGAACTACCTCTGGCACAGGCTTAGAATGTGTTCCTCCCTGAAAACTGACAGTATGGATTTCCTGAAACAGATCGTGCAGGTTTTTGGCCATGATTAGCCATTGGTGCTCTGCGGTGCTTCGGGAAAATTGTCCCCTCTTTTCCACGTGTTCAGGAAGTCCCTAGTCAAACTGTACAGATGTTCCCTGTTCCTTTTATTTTCAGCTTAAACTTAAATTACATTTTCTTCTGTTTTTCCTCTGAGTAGTGCTTTTCCTAGCCCGAATAATGTTTTTCTCAAGGGCTTTTGTCTTTTCTCCCAGAGAAGTGAGGGGGAGTCCTCAGAAAGCACATGGCGTGCACTTCACTTCTCCACCCTGGCCCTGGGTTACAGTGGAAATGGGGGTGGGGGGGGGAGACTCATCACTCCCGCACACGTACTCACAACAGGTGGGGGCAGAGCGATGCTCATTCCTATGGAGCGCAGTGACCGGTGTTAAATCAGCAAGTGTTATTTCTGGCATCTTAGATCTAAGGAGTGGTAAACATTCCCACATTCTTCTGAGAAGCCAAACCCATATATACACTTCAAGTCAGCAAACAAATGTGAAATCTCAAGGAGCCGTGCTCGGCATTTCGGAAGAGGCATCCCTGCCCCTCCTGGGACAACCACAGCCCGGGAGCCAAGGCAGAAGGTGGCCGTCATGCACTTAGCCGCTTATACTTTATCTCTTGCTACTCAGACACGACAAAAAGAGGTCTTGCTTTTCTCAGCTGATGGAAAATTGTGCATTCGAATTTCTGTTTTTCAGAGAGTGTTTTCTCCTTTTAAAATCAGAGTGGTAAAGGAGCGCCTGAGTGGCTCAGTCAGCTAAGCGTCCCACTCTTGATCTCAGCTCAGGTCTTGATCAGGGTCTCAGGGTCCTGATTTTAAGCCCCACATTGGGCTCCATGGAGCCTACTTTAAAAAAAAAAAAATCAGAGTGGTAAGATTTGGTATACATTCTTTATAATAAAATGATAATAGAAATTTCTGAAGCTAGAATCAATTAATTATCAGTAATTTACTTATCCTTCAGACAGGAGGGTGCTTAATGTCGTAAGCCCAAAGAGCCCCCCTGTTTCTGGATTGATAAGATTTTACCATTCACCATTATAATTACTTTCATTTTGTTAGTACACATCTGCTCTGACTTATGATGGAGTCCTTGTGATGGCCGAAACGTTCCGCAATCTTAGAAGACAGAAAATTGATATTTCCAGGAGAGGAAATGCTGGGGATTGTCTTGCAAATCCTGCTGCTCCCTGGGGCCAGGGGATTGACATGGAGAGGACGCTCAAACAGGTAACTCACAATTTTATTTAAGTGCAGTTTATTTCACAGTCCTGTTTAAGTGGCATATTCAAGAAAATGGAATAATTTATCTGAGAATAAATATATATTATAACTGCCATTTTAATATATTAAGCCATTATCATTTTTGAGACATTTCTAAATAAAATACTGAGTAGAATACTATTTATATCTTATGTAGATGCTTAGTCAAGATAAACTAGGTTATGCCACAGTAATAGCCCCAAGTCCCAATGGCTATGAATGTTTCTCACTCAATCAAACGTTATATTAGGAGGGGTATTCTGTGTATTGTAATCACTCAGGGACCCAGGCTGACAGAGAAGCTACCACCCAAAATGCCACAAAGGGAAATCGAGTTATGGAAGATTTCAGATTGGCGATTAAATGCTGGGGCCCAGTGGTGGCACTCATCACAGCTGTTTACAACTCACTTATTTTAGTCACATAGGCCTACCTAACTACAAGGGCTCTGGGAAGTACAGCCTATCTTGGGTCCAGAAAGTACAAGATCCAGAAATATTTTTTAAACACTGCTAATGACTACCTCAGTAGATCTTTAAATTGCCTTGTAACCTTGGATTAAGTAATTTGTTTATTTTGCTCTGTTTGGGTTATACTAACATTATTTTTCAAATGATTGATGGAATATGTATATATTTTTAATATTAATGTTTTAAACATTCTGAAATACCCTGAGTTCAGATCCTAAGTAAAAGTGAATTAAAAGGAAATTTGGAATAAAGTAAACTTAAATTTTTTAATATATTTATATTTTGAACTTCTTAATTTTAATATTATCAAGGAGAAATATGATCCAGTATGATTAGCAGGACTACTTAATGTATTATGTGAACACATAAATAGAACCGAAAACTAACTATGAATGAACCATATTTCCTTTCCTATAGGCACACTTCAGTATTGAGGAAGTATTCTTTATCACATAACAAAAAAAAAACATTCCTCTTTCAAGTATAGAGCAGAATTGCTTATATCCCTTTGATTTACATCTTTCAGCTTATATCCCAGCAGCTCAAATACCCTTTGGTTTTTTAATGAGTTATGTATAGTTTATAGTTCCAAACCCAATGTGTTGTCATAAGCCTCGCAGATGAAGTCAAGATTTCTGTAAGCAAAATGGCCCATGGAATATATGTATGGATTTTATTTTTCTTTCATAGGTTCGCATTCAAGGACTAACAGGGAATGTTCAGTTTGACCACTATGGACGTAGGGTCAATTATACAATGGATGTGTTTGAGCTGAAGAGCACGGGTCCCAGAAAGGTGAGCTACACTCAACCTGCTTTCTTAGTTTGCATTTGACGTTCTTAAAGCCTTACAGGTAAAAGGTAGCTGAATATTCTGCATTTGTTTTTAAATGCGAATACTTACAAATTGTATTTTTTTATAATCTGTGCTGAAATAAATTCTTGTGTCATATAATTGATATGTAATGGTGTGCCAAAGCTGAAACAAACTAATTTACATACTGTTTACATCCTTTATCCAAAGTGGAAGCAATATTAAAAAAAAAAAAAAAAGACTTAGCAAAAAGAATCCTGAAAAACAAAATGTACTCTGCAGGAAAGTACATCTTGCAGGTTAAGAGACCTACTCACCTCCATGCAGTCATTTATGAAATCGTCAGAGAGAACAAAGGAAGCTACTTCTAAGGAGTGGGCTTACTGAGAACTGACTATATGTTCTTGAAATAAGCAAGTAAACACATTCCAATGAGCAAAAGAAAGAGAAGGTAGAAGATGAGATTATTAAGATTATCACTTCGCTGGTGGGGGAGAGAAATACCTGAGAAACTCTAATTGAGGGGACAAGGAGGTTGGGTGGGAAGCTGACAGATTCCTGGATTTTGGGAGTTAACTCCGCTGGTGGTAGGATGTGACTAGGCAGATCCGTGGTCTTCCAGACATCCAGAAAGTACCGAATGTAATGGAACCGTAGGATCCCACCCCGGTAATTGACAACGACATTTTATACCTAACATACGTAATGTTTAACATTCCTTTTCTGTAGGATTAGCTAGAATGCTCAAGGGAAAACATGTTCAGTTACCTTATCTAAAAATTCTGTCCAAACACTTGGCTGTTTTAAAAAACTTTCTCATATGTGATTTCCTGTTAGAATGTAATAATGATAGCTGTAATTTATGAAATGTCTGCTGTGTCCCAAACACTGGACTTGTGTAATTTAATCCTCACAACAAACCTGTAATGCGAGTACCATTAGCTCCCTTTTTCCAATGAGAAAATTATAGTCCAACAGGTTATAGTTACTTGTCTAAGGCTCATAAATGAGAAAAACAAGGATTTTAAATCAGGTGTGTCTGTCTCCGGAATGGTTCTGCATCATCATTCCACCTGAGTAGAACCTGCTGTAAAGGAGTTTACTTTCTGGTGGGGTAGAATACAAGTTCCATGACAGTTAAAGAGAAGACATGTGGAGATTCTAAAGAGGAAGAGATTACTTGCAGCTGGGAGAAAACAAATCAAAGAAGGCTTCATGGAAGAGGTAGGATTTAACGTTAGCCAGGTAGGCACGGAAGCTGGAAGTGGCGAGAACTTGAAGTGAGTCAGGGAGGGAGGACAGCTGAAGTCACAGATGGGAAGTGTCAGAGGCTCTCCTGGTTACGTTTTGCTCCAGTCTGTTATGGGACATGCTTCTGTGTGCACAAGAAGGAGAGATTTGGAGCTGCTGTGAAAACCATCCCTAGCTTTTCAGCCTCTCAGTGCAGGCTGCCAGCTAATTAATACAGGGACACTGCAGCCTACCTGAACCAGCTCAGCGAGGGCAGGAGACAGGTGACTGCCGGGGAGCAGTGCTGCCTGACGGGCCCCCCCCAAAGACACTGCCTGCAGCGGGGCAATGAGACATGCTCCCAGAAGAAATGTACTGAGTTCCGTGTCCACACCGACTTTACCCACTCTGTCCGCACACGGCCAGCAACAGGAAAGAAGGAGGCCCGTTTGGGGCAAAATCCTGGCCGCTCTGGAGCGGACTCCCCAGGCCCCTCAAAATACGGGCTCACTGGTGGGTGGAGGCAGAACCTTCCTGCCACACACCAGACATTGCAAAATTAGCCACTTAAACAGAAGCTTCCTAAAATGCAAAAGACAGTCCCATACTTCACAAAACAGTAAGTACCAAAAGCAAAATGACCTCTCTATAAAAGAAAGAATAATGTAAAAAGGAGACTGGTGGTAATGAGTGGTAAGAGCAAATGAGTTATTTATGCCACTGAATCCTGCCATGGCCTATTGGTAATGACAATTAAGGTTTTTTAAAGGGAAGCTAAAGAAGGACTGGGGAGAGTGAGGAATGTCTTCACACTCAGCTGACACCCATCTAAGACTCTTGAAAGAAATATGAAGTGTAAAATCCTGTAAACTCATCCGTCTTCGTTTTTCTGTGGCAGCGATCAACTTGGGCATTCTGTCAGGAATATTAAACTTAAAAATGAGCTACCACGAGAAACACGCTGCTGATGAAATTCAGCAATATGTCTGGAAAGTGAGCAATCGCTCTTGTAAATGGGACACTTGCCAGCAAGGGAGTTGTCTCTGAAAATAGATCAGAGTCTGCCCATCAGATCGTCTGACTGCTGTAGCAGGAGCCCTGATGCAGGGACTCGTTCTAGCTCTTTCCGAAGTCCTGGCTCTTAAGTGGGGTGGAGTCTTCCCAGCCCAGTGACCCCCCAGGGAATGCCCAGAACCAGATGTGCGTGCTTTCAGGAACTCTCAATTGTAAAAATTTTATGTATTGAGAGCAGGTGATAGGCCAAACACAGACCTGGAAAATTGATGTGCATTTTTATACATAATCCTCACAACAACCTGAAAGTGAGATATATCTTTTCTCATTTTAAAGAAGAGGAAAAAGTAAGACTCAGAGACACCGAGGAACCAGCCCAGGGATGTTCAGCTCAAAAGACATGGAGGGGGTTGGAAACCAGGGCTCAGCTAGCTCCAGAGCTCACTCTCTTGATTGCTATGAAATACCATCAGACCTGGAGCCCGTAAGAGTTCTTTTTAGGGCTGATATGGGAATTAAGCCATATTGGGGTGGGGGGAAGGTCTGGTCCTATCAGCCCTCCAAGGAACAAGCTTTGAGTAGAACAGGGGCTCCTCCTGAACCCAATCCCTACATTGCAGGCAAGGGCCACTGTAAACACAGAGATGTCTACTCATAGTGTGGTGGTATTTACGCACAATTTACCTTTAGGAGTCCAAAGAAGACAAATACGTTTCTGACATCCCTGCCAGTTGAGTGATTTAAACACTTCAATATTTTTGCTCCAGCATTACAAAAGTATTCTTCACCCAATTTCTGTCTCTGGGAAAAATGCCTACTTCCCTGTCTGATTAAATAGACCAGGCATGCAAAGAGTTCTTAGTACACTGTAAAATGATGTGAAGAACTAGAGAAGGAAACCCCATCTCACGTGAGGTGTTCTAGTCCAAACTTTAGGATTCCTTTCTTGGAGAAGTGACTCTCTGACGCCCTTCCCAGCGTGTCTATGGCCCAATGAGATTTAGCATGAATGGCCCCATACCCCAAACCACATTTTCCTTTTTTCACAGAATTGCAGGTAAATATAAGGCAAACAGATACAATTAGGTAAAATTTTGCTCTTTAATTTGTCAACACTTCTAAATCATTTCTTTTAAGGGTAGATAGTCGTGAAGCTGTTTTAAATGCAAAATGTCAAGGTCTTGCCAACATCTGAGGACTCTTCAGAATGTCCCAAATCTGTGGTTTTTCTGTTGTGGGATCTCATTAATAAAGAAAAATGCCTTTCCCAGAGAATGGGCTGCTGAGACCTGGAGGGCGGCTGCGTCGTAACCAAGTGCTAAGCTGTAAAACCTATTTTCATGGTCCTATAAACCATCATGAGGAAAGGAGAATTAACAAGAGGCAACTGACATGTTTTGTTTTTTTTTATTTTGTAAGTACATGTAGGAATTGAGGCTGCATGAGGATGTATGTACGTCTCAAAGGCATACTTGTTTTTAAATTAACTGTTTCACTGAGTTATTAAATAAATGTCAGCTACCAATAGATTCATATGGACACTTGAAAACTTGCTGAACTGATAGATGTTCATAATTTCAAATCAAACTAACAACTACAGCAAACCATATTAATGAAAATTCATTTCACCCATCTATTCTGTGACTATATATGCAACATTTGTGAATAACACAGTACCTGTTGCTGACACATTAATGCTTACTTTATTTCAATACGTTCACAAATACTAACACGACAGTCAAGAAAGTTGGAGGAAGCAGGAGAGACTTCCAAAAACATATTAGAACCAACAGTGAATACAGACCAGTAAGCAGTTACACACATTTTATCAGAGACAGGAGTTTTATCAACTGTATCCAGAAATTCAAGAAAGAAGTTGGGCACGCATTCAGTGCACACGCATCTGGGGAGGTCGTGGAGGTTGGCAGCCGAGTGTGTGGACTTGCTGTCTTACAGAACTGTTTGGAATTCCGGCCCCTCTGGAGTGTGACCCCCTCGTGTGCTGTTAACCTGCTAGGTCCTCATCTCCAAAGGGTGGGTCCCTGTTGCACCTACCTCTACATTTGCTGTGTGTATAAACTTTGAGATGCATATTTAGATGCTCTGCCCCAGAGCAAGCAGTCAAGTGGTAGCCATTCCTAGTACTTAGTAGTTGGCATGATACAAAGAACCCTAAATTTCCTTTAGGACCCCATTAGAGTTTACTGCTTTGTAAAGTACTTAACTAAGTACTTAATATATTTTATGGAAAGGACTTTCTTTCACCTCTAAGTGAGAAAGTAATGTAAGGATTTAAAAATAAAAAAATACAAATTTGGGTGCCTGGGTGGCTCAGTTGGTTAAGCTACTGCCTTCGGCTCAGGTCATGATCTCAGGGTCCTGGGATCGAGTCCCACATCGGGCTCCCTGTTCAGCAGGGAGTCTGCTTCTCCCTCTGACCCTCCCCCTCTCGTGCTCTCTCTTTTATTCTCTCTCTCTCTCAAATAAAATCTTTAAAAAAAATACAAATTTAAGTGTAATCTTCACAATTGAAAATATTGTTCATTAATATTAATCTCGGATGTATTTAGCATTTTAGAAATGGTCAGATTTTTACCCAGTGGCTAGGATATATAAAACCCCAAACTATTTCTATATTGCCTTATATATGCAAGTCTTTTTTGTTAAAAATACCCTATACATATTCCCTTTATGGTAAAACCTGTAACATCATTGATAAAATCATGTAAATTAATTTTAGAGGGTGCCAGTCAATCCCACTAGAAGAGAGGATCAACGTAAAATGGTATTCCATCTGTATCCATATTCTTTTTTGAACGTCTCCTTCCCCAATGTCTTGGCTGCTCCAAGACTGTAAATTATGAAGTTGCCAAATGTACAACCAGGCAGTATCATTAATGTCAGAAAAACTGGCTCATCTTCAATTAAAAAAACTTCCAAAACCTCCTTTTTTCTCCATTTTAAATTTGTTTGCTTACTTATTAATACCCCTCATGGTTCCAAAAATAACTAGAGAGAACTGTTCTCAGATGTGTTTTCAAGAATTTTCTCTGTTTGGCAGGTTGGTTACTGGAATGATATGGATAAATTGGTCTTGATTCAAGATGTACCCACTCTTGGCAATGACACGGCAGCTATTGAGAACAGAACAGTGGTTGTAACCACAATTATGGTAAGTTTTGGTCTATGCTTTATGCTGTTCCGTCTAGTCCACAGGCAGCTTTAATCCCCCAGCTATGGTGAACGGGGTAAAAGCTGCATTGTAGCTGGGGTGACATGCATGTTCTGATCCACAAAAGTCTGTTGAGGCTTTGAATAGGTTTGCCCTGAGCTTTGAATACATTCAGTACTTTTATTTGTATTATCTTTCGTTGCAATGTTGTTCTTGGAAAGATGCTCATGTGTTAAAAATGGAAACTGTCACACTCTAGTTAGAAATGGATGAAATGCTAACATTCCAAAGGACAAAAGAATGAACATGAAGAATCAGCAACCTGTCACAAAAACATCTGGTAGTAAACACCATATTATTGTCGTTACCATGTTTTTTATGACATCAATGTAATAATAGTTAATAGTGTCAAAACTGATCACTTTCGAGTAGTTTAATCACTGGATAATGATTTGCCTTGTCTGTTTATAATAGTGGGGATATGAATGTAAAGATTTTAATGAACGTGTTTTATACAACTAAATGCTTTAGAAATAAATTTTGTTCTCTATTTATTTTTAATGTGAAAAGGGTGTTCTGCACCGATTATTTTTCTCATTGACCAATGACAAATACACAGTACAATTTATTGGACTTCTCCTAAGACTTAAGGAAAGTATGATTGCTCCATCCTGTCACATCATAAAGTGGAAACTACTCTAAATTTTAAGGAAGTGTTTTCAAAGAGATCCTCAAGAAATTACCTTTTCAATCACAGAATATTGTTGAAGTCAACCACACCCTTTCGAGTCCATGCTGGTCAAAGGAGATCAACAATCGGTACCTATAGCTTCAGCTCCCTGTCTCGTTAGGCAGAACACGTTTTTAATTATTTATGAAGCCCTTACTCTAAATAAAGTGGGAGTACTTTATGTCAGTTTCTAGCTTATGTAACTGTGGTTTTTAGTAACGTCAAGTTATTTCCAAAAATTTGGGCACCAAGGTCAAAGCATGAAAATGCCAGAGAGAAGCGTTCATATGTTACCATGAGTGTTCTCTGTGTCACATCCCCAGCAGCCATGTCATGTTACTCCACCAAGCCTTGGTGGGAAGTTGATGATTTTAGAATGCAACCCAACCAACAGCAGTTTTTGTGTAAGAGTGCAAAATGCACTCCTTCTAGCTTAATTTTGTAATAGTTGCATGGGACTTTTGAAAAGCAGTATATATACATATATATATATATTTCTTTTCCTAAAAAGACACAATAATGGAAAGTCATACTTCAGTACAGTCCTCCTCTTTTCAGCCTCTGATGAAGAATCCTATTTTAAGAAATTGATCAAGAAAGAAATGAGTTCCACGCTGTTCGACCATTCCTAACTAAGGCTCAAGTCTTGTTCTCCTGTGTAGTAAATATAAGCTAATTTTTCATGTGGGATTCTTCTTGGATGACCAACTCTGGACTACCAGAAAAAAAATTTTTTTTTAAGTTCTGTGACTTTTCTGAGATACTAGAACAAAAGAAGAATTAATCCTCATCTTTCTCAAGAAAATATATAGATGTTGAAAGAGAATCACTTAGCAATTCTGACATAGCAATTCCCCTATCCTGAAATGAGGTCATTGTACATAAAGGTGGAATTATATCACTCCTAATTCAAGTGCAGGTTTTCTAAAAGTAAATATCTATGAATTTGTGTGCTTGATTCTGAATATACACAATTGTTTTCTTTAAAGGTGTTTTGAAATTTTGCCTGTTCTATGTGAAATAAAGTGTCTGAATGTGCATTATAGGTATAATGTAGAGAATCTCCTTTCCACCCCTATTATTAAAGGGGCTGGAGATAAAATTCTTAAAACCAAAATATTGAATCAGTTTGCAAGCATGGTTCATTTTCAGAAAGCATGCTACCAACAAATCAGTTAAAATGATGGAGAAATTCAGTTGTTTCCTTTATACGTAAAGAATATTCTGTAAAGCTGTTGTTTGACAGTGGTATCATCAATATTTTTGCTATCAAAATAGTGCAATATTAGTATTTGTCTTTTGTATAAAAATGTAATCTTCGTAAAATAATACCTCTTTGGGCTTTGCAATTGCATAATCCTTCAGCGATTAAAAAAGGAATACTAGAATCCTTTCCCTAAACATGTTCCTTGTATTTGCTTTTGTTGAGAATGGTCATCCGGGACCTATGACAGTTCCACCATCTCATTCATGTTGAAAGAAATATGATTGCTTGTAGACAAATGAGATATTAGCACCTGCATGTAATAATCTCCCACATTCAACTGAAAACTCCCAACACAGATGGAGCTGGTTAGACCCCGTAAAATGTGCAAGACAGCTATCTAGACACAGAGGTTGAGAGTGTTGCTGCCCTGGAAATCATTCACTTTGATCAAAACTGATATGGCCTTGCTGTTCTTCCCATTTGTCTTTCCTTGGTGTATGTTGTTATTTATATGTTGATACGTTGTAATGATATATGCTGTTGTTAAATAAAATTGATTGAGAAATTCATTTATTCATCCATAAATATTTATTAAGCGTCTGCTGTGTGCTGGGCACCACTGTAAGCCCAGGGATATGCTAGAGAACAAGACCGACAACAATCCTGCGCTCAAGTGAGTTTATATTCCAGTGAAAGAAGCAGACAACAAACAATAGATAATGTAGACTAGATATCATTCTTAAAGAAAAAGTGGCTCCAGCTCTCTGTCCTGTTGAAATTTATTTTTTCTTATAACAGTATTGTCTACCTATGACGTGATCCTCGTTTTAATGGCTCATTTATTCCACCTGAATACCGTCGTGCTGCATAACTTGGCTGAATCTCAATAAAAAGTAAAATTGGCAGCATCATCCCATGAGGATCATGACTACAAGGTTGAAAGGTCTCAAGTTTTGAGTTCAGATGCTATTTCCTGTCTTTAAGGCGTAGTGACTAGAAATTTGATAAAGCCTGTAATTGTATATGAGACTGTGAGTCATGCTAACGTTCTGCGTTCTCGGGAATAATTTCTGTCAGCATCGGAAGGCAGCCAGATCTGTGCCGTGCGGTTTGCATTCCCGCAGCTTTTGAGGAGAAGGCAGCGTGCAGTGGGGAGACGTGTAATCTTACTCTGGCTGCCGAACTCTCTGGAAAAGCAGAGATAAAGCAGTATTTCATCCAAGCCCGTTTTCCCCCAAATGTTCAGGACTGAAGCTAAACGGTGCTTATGATGCATTCCTCAGCTAAGAAGCTATTTCTTACCATCTTGTGAACGTAACAATCCTTTAGGAAGATTTTCCATAAATCCCCGTTTATTCACTGCATAATTATGTTACAAACCTGAGAGCAGTTTTACTTACCACATTCGATCTTTCCAGAGGTTACTTTTTTAATACTTTTTCATTAGATGTTTGATATTTTATCTTCTCTATGTAGAATTTTATAGCTGCACTCCACATATATACATGTGCATATACAATACACACGTATATTTTTATATCATATATACATATGTACATATATATACATAAATATACTTATTTTCTTCCTTGCACTGAGTATTTCCCCCATACATACACCTGCCTCCAAAGGGCTTAGCACTCAACTAGTTTTGAAATACCTTATTTTGAATAAATTTAAAACTGCGCAGCCATCCAATTTGCTCATTTTTTCTCTGAATTGAATAATAATATGTCAGTTTCTCCTTTTAAGAATTTTACCCATGGGATAAATTGTCTACCTCCAGTAAGATTCTTTGGAGAAAAGCAAATATCCACACAGCAAATAACTTCGGTTGATACTACTGATTTTATTATTTTAACTCTTTGCGATAGTAATTTTAATGAATTATATTTTTATGTTTAGAAAACCTTAAAGCCCTTGTAATAAGTATCTGTTTCAACAGCTTTGCTAAATATAAATAATCCAAAAAATTTTTTTCTCAGTAGGAAAATACTTTATTGATTGGAAATCATCTTAATTCATTTACACAAACGTTTCCTTAAGCAAGCTGTAATGTAGTAGGTTTAGACAGAGATTGATTTCTTTCCTGAAATAGCAGAGCAGATGTAGAACACTACCCATTATGGAAATTTTAGTAATAAACTCATAATCACTAAGAAGTAATGCATTTAAAATAACTTCTGAGGAGTTATGTTCCGCAGAGCACAATAGTTGATGATAAAGATGGTAGGTTAGACTCTTAAGGCAGAAGTAAGAGGTTATATTCCACTTCTCTGATCACTGCATTTTTATTCACAGTTGAACACCTGAACTCCATAAGGACTCCTTATGAAGGATGCCCCACAAATCCTCCTTAACGATTGGCTAGGACTCATTTTCTATTATATTGAAAAGATTTGGTATTTTCTTCACCCACAGTAGCCCCAAACACTTGTGTTAAATCCTCCCCAGATATGCAGGTCAGAAAGGCTACTTGGGGGCACAATTGTCAGGTTGGGTTGGTGCAAAGGAGAGGTTGGGAGAGCATTGAGGATCTGCTACTCATGTAGGTTTAATATGAAAGAAAAGCAAAGACACACTTGAAGAAAGTGAGGGGCGCTGAGCAACCAGGAGAGCTTTTGTTCAAGAAAAGCCTGGTTTTCTCTTGGCCTGTCCTCCCACCTCCCTGAGTGTGACCATCTTATTTCTCTTATGCTGCATGCCCCACTCATCTGAATCTCGGTAATTGTACATGCCCCTGGTTGTGCAGTCTAGCTCAATTTCTAATCAACATCTTCAGTAAGCTGTAAGTTTTCTAGTCTTTGTTGGTCTCTTTGGCAGGAAAGCCAAGATCCTGATGGGCCCGTGCTGTCCAAAAAAGGAATTAAAAAAAGGGAAAGAAAACACTAGATACATTTTTTATTTAGATTTACATATGTCTGTTTCAGAAGAGATGGCCTAGCACTTAATAGTTACTTCCTTTTTGAAGACCTGAATCAGAAGTTCTAATTACTTTGCCATGATATTCCTATTTAGGGAGCACTGGTGCACCAGGAAATCTTTATATTCATTGAGTGTCTTATAGGTACCAGACAATATGAGGAGATATGGAAAGGTTATCTACACTGTATACCCACAATTTCATAGAAAGTATTTCATTTACTCATAATACAGAAATTCATGTCCTTAAACTTGTCCCCTCTCTAGTTAAATCATACAAAATCTCGAAGTGTTGCATGCCATTTTGACAAATGCATGACAGCTTCAACAATTTCCAGATATTTCAAAATACAGATTCGTTTCCCACACCTGCTACTTCTGTGAAATTGAACAATTCGCTTGCCCTCTCTGAGACTTAGATTTTCCCCCTGCAAGGTGGGAAGTGCCTACCTCAAAATATCAGTGTGAAAAGTAAATGAAAGGCACAGTTAAAGAACTTAGCATTATTTCTGATCCAGAGCATGCACTAAGTAGAGCTATTCTTATTTTTCACTACTTTATTTTATGATTGTCCCCCCCATTCTTACTCCTTTATCCTTATAATTAAGAATTATAATCTTAATCACAAGAGGACAGGAGGCATATTTTATTTATTTTTGTAGCCCCTGGCTCCCAGCAAACTGCCTGGCACACGGTGGGTGCTTAATAAATGTTTGAGTACACACTGTAAGTGCAGCTTTTAATAAAGCAAATTGTTCACTATATAATGTAGAGGGAACTTAGCAGATTATATGGGATTTCTCGCTAGAGAAATGTGCACACGAGCTCAGACTGTCACATATGTATTTGAGGACTGAAATTCTTACGTGTTCAAGTATTCCGGACCCTTTAGAATTGCATGGGAGCCATAGATGTACAACTTTTGAAAACTCTTAAGTTTGTAATACTGAAAGTTGTAAGCGGTAACTCTACAGCCATTTCAATTGCAATTTTAAGCATTTTACAAATGTGTGAATCTTGCTTTTCTCTACATGTACTTCCACATTTTAATTAGCTGTCACAAGAAAGAATGAAAGGGTTAGCTCATTTTGACTACTACTATTTTATATCTTAGAAATTAACACTGCTTTGCAACAACTCACCACATTTATAATTTTCAAAACCCTTTATATTTGGAGAATGTTTTCTGTAAGCTACTAAATAATTGTCATCTATCTAAAGAAGAGATAGTTAGTTGCCTTAACTTTATAGGTGGAGAAGCTTTCTTTATCCAAGTCCGGTGTTAAAATATGCATCAGTTTCAAATACATGAGAGAGTTCTGGGTCCCTTGACTATGTCAGCCTAAGGCAGGATTATTCAAGGACCAACCCTAGACAGTTGCCCACAGTAGAGTTATTTAGGACATCTCGATGAGAAAGTTATATATCATGTAATTTACATTTTTATTAAGTTTTTTTAAAGTAGTTTCTACATTTACAAAGTACTTAAAATCAGAAGTACTGTACAGTGCTTCGTTATGCAAAGTAGAATACTGTCTAATCCAGATTTTCAAGAGCAAGTTCAACTTCCCCAGGTACACATGTGCTGGGGGAGAGGAAGAATTTCGTGTGAAAATTACTCAGTGGATGTTATGTTACAATGTTATAAAATATAAACCCATGATCTCAGTGACATTGTGGCCAAAGGTGGCCACTCCTTGTCTGCAAATCTGAGGTGTGACCAGCAGGTCTCTCTTGCATGTTTACCAGACCTATCTTTTGGTGGCTTTAGGCTCCATTTATAAAATCAGGTGCTTGTTTGCTAATGTGTCTCTTTAGTTCACGGCCTTTAAATGGTAGGGTTTAGGGGTGTGTGTGTGTGTGTGTGCGTGTGTGTGTGTGTGTTTAACTGGAAACTGTCTAGTTATTATTAGCCACCAGTAAGTCTTTTCATTTTATAAGGATTTTCACAATAATTCTTCATCCTATTTTCTGTCTTACTTGCTTCAAAAACTAAATGGGAATATCACTTGAAGTGTGTGATTGTCACAATTGGGGGGGGATTATTAGCTTTCATTGGAGACATTTTATAATAGAATAAAACTTCATGGACCACAACCCTCATTAAAGCCAAAAATATTGGATAGTTTTAGGAAAGCCAATTTAATGCAAATAAATATATAAGATGTTTTTAATTATTCATTTCTTCACTGAACTTGCTAGTGTCTGCTCTGAGAAGGGCATCCAGCGAAATGCTAGAGAGCAGAGGAAAACCATCTAGCTCCTTTCCTAAAGGAGATTGCAGTTGAACGTGGCTAAACAAGATGCAGAATATGGAGACCTGTGACCTTGAATAAGTACTATGTGGTCTTTAACTTCATGAGCTATTTTAGAAATACTAATTTCATTGCCAAAGATGATAGGCTTATACTTCCCTAGATAGTTACTAATGCATACTCTTCATGCCACAGTCACGGGGCTAGGTATGTAACCGTCACTGGGTAGAAAACCGTTTTAAAGGTTTCACTTTTCGTACCCAATATAAAGCAACTGAATATACTCCTTAGCATATTTCTATATTCATCTGTTTTATTATTGATTTCTAGCCACAAAAAATCAGTGTGTATACTAATATTAAATATAAAATTCTTGTCACATTCTGCAGCTGAAAAGTTACATAAAGACTTTTGGATGTTTTATAATTTTTCCTTTACAGTTCTACTTCTCTCATTATAGGAATCCCCATATGTTATGTACAAGAAAAATCACGAAATGTTTGAAGGAAATGACAAATATGAAGGATACTGTGTAGATTTGGCATCTGAAATTGCAAAACATATTGGTATCAAGTATAAAATTGCCATTGTCCCTGATGGAAAGTACGGAGCAAGGGATGCAGACACAAAAATCTGGAATGGGATGGTAGGCGAACTTGTTTACGGGGTAAGCAAATCAATTTATTGAAGAATTTACTTACATAAACCTGAAACTTTCTATCGCCTGGGCAGGTATCAATTTCTCAAAACCTGTTACTGTTTATAAATTTGCAGTTACATTGAAAGAGGCATGTACGATGTTCAGATGTTTCTCTAGTTCATTATGGTGTACTTCCCAAATAATGAGAGAAGCTAATACCCCAGAACTTTCAAAATCAGGAAAGATAAAAATTTGGAATATGATGTCCTATTTTAAAAAAAGGTGACTTCCGTTTCTGTGATGATGATTCTCTGAAGCCTGATGCTGCTATACCATAGTCACGTTGTTTTTAAGAACTGCAAAACAAATCTATTATGAATGTCACTTGATAATTGAAGGAGCAGATTTCCTCTGCTTATTTCCAATAAGTTGGACCTTATTTTAACTAGTTATTTATGTCCCTGTTGCTTATACTTACTGATAAATATCTTTTACATAATTGGTAAAGCAATCACTAAACTACTTTAGCATCTATAAAATATTCGGCAATAATATGAGACTCCTACAATTCTGCTGAACACAGTAAATTTAAACTTTATGCAATGCCATCATTTTTTGAGACGTAGCCAAACACAAAAGCTAGAATGTATTCCATAGCAGGCCTCATGTGAATGCACATCAAGCCCTTCCCTTTACCAGATATTGAGTATACATATTTATAGCTAAGGGCAGATTCAATGTAGACATTCCTGCCTGAATGAGAACAAGATCAGTTTCATCAGCTGTCACTGCAAAGGATCAAAATGAAACCAGCAGTTAGCAAATGCTGGTGATGCCTGATATTTCCAAAGTCCAGAAACCAGACCTAGAGCTCACAGTGAGCTGTATTCATCAAGTAACCAATGAAAGTCACACACACTTGAAATGTGTTCTGAAATTTCCTGTAAGCCAATTCATATTTCACAGATTTCACCTTCAAAGCACACTCTGATTCATCCTCACAAGACCCCTTTGAAATAATTACATGAGAGTCCTCCTTCCCTAGAAGAGAATAAAGATGGAACGATCGAGAGCATAATTGAAGTCTGGAGAGGGTCTCCCTTTCCAAGCCTGAACTACAATTCGATAGTTTACTGGTTCTGTACCCTGCGTTTCAGACCCCAGAGCCACAGACTTTCTCCAACAAGCCTGATACGGAGGCTGTAACCTCAGCTGAAGAGGAAATTGTTTGGCATTAAAGAGCAATCATTTAGTTTTATATCCATGTAAAAAGAACTGCCAGCACCAGAATTCCCTGTGGTAGGCGTTACCGTGCGGGTCCAGGAGCCTCGCTGCAGCCCTCAAGAATCCAACTGTTAGGCAGCTCTTGCGGGACACACTTGACACGCTGCATTTTGGGAATCGCTGAGAGGTCGTGGAACGAGGCACAGGATGTAACATCTCTGGTCTTCACAGAGAAAGCCCCGGTTTATCTTTTCTGTTCACTAGCCTCTTTCAAAACACAGCTTCCAGATTTCAAAAGTGTCCTCGTCGACCTTCGTGTCACCCCCCTGACCCAGCGTTTGCCTTCCCTCGTGCCTTGTTTCCTATGTTAGAGGCTCCTTGATTTCTCTCCATGTTGCTTTCATCTCTTAATGGTAACTCGTGTCCATACAACATTCCCTAAGGACACTACACCGAACAGCTTAGTATGCAGAAGGTGGCATTTCGCATCAGTGACAGGATGCGTTACTCATTTATTCCTGTTGCAACAGCAGAACAACCACTTGGAAAATTAACCACTTTGTAGCACATGATCACATACGATACCCAGTAAAGCTTAAAGGAATTATAGTTACAAGAATAAAACATGTATGATTGAGAATGATCATATGATATGAGAAGAATTTTTCTAAGCATGAAACCGGAGGCTGAAAACGCCAAAAAGCCATATGGCTACAATAAAACTGAATACATATATATTGCAACAAAGTACCGTGAACTAAATTATGTAAACAAAACCATTACTGAACAGGGAGAAGTTTTGCAACATATACAGAAAATAAAAGTTAATTTTTTGAATATATTTAAAAGCACTTACAAATTAGTAAGTAGAAGGTGAATACACCATATAGAAAATAGGGGCAGGTATGACAGGTTGTGACACTGAAAAAAAAAAAGGAAAAGTGGCTATTTGTTTTATAAAATAAATGTTTTATAAAAATAAATTCAACAATACAAAGAGATCGAGCTTGCCATGGAGTGGGTTGGCAAAGATGAATGAGAATAATGATACGCACGGGCGGGCCAGCATTCCTAGTGGGTTCCTAGCGGGAGGTGCTTTCACATGGTGCTGCTGACGGTGGAAATTTGCATGATCTTCCTGGAGAAAAGTTGCACAAAACGCATCGTGGCCGTTACAAGGATTCTTCCCATTTAGACCAGTAATCCCAGTTCTAGAAATTCATCTTAAATAATTAAGGGATGTACCAGGGCATGTCTTCAAAAACATTCAGATCATCAAAGTTTGAAATTGTGTAAACCTGGAAACAGTATAAACATCTCCTAAAATAGTAAGTAGATTGAGCAAATTTTTTATATTTTCCCATGATAAAATACTTGTAATCATTAACTAATTTTTAACATATATAATAAAATGAAAAGGAGTTCATCATATCCTTCATGAGTAGAGGAATTACAAACTGTTGTAGTGTTTCATATTACCCCATTTTAAAATAAGAAAAATTTGATTCCTCAAACCATGTCTAGCAGGGCATATATGAAGAAAGAGCAAGAGTAGGTGAAGGGAGTGAAGGTAACTTTCCTTAATTTTTGAATTCTGTTTTTACACACTAATTTTTCTATAGTTAGTTCATATGTCACTTGTGTAATGAAAATTATGCAAATAATAAAATGGCAAAAATAATAACCTCCCAGCCGTGAGTCTGACTTTCATAAGTGTGGGCGTTTAGGAGGCAAGCCAAGTTCATTCCCTCTTGAGGGCCCTTAGAGTTAATGCTCAGCCACCCACTGGGCAGCATCATGGCTGGGGTACCCTCCCTGCCAGCCCACCACACGCCCTGGGCTCAAGCGGCCGGCTGGCACATGAGCCACGACCTGGGGGTCCATAGGGTGCATGTGGGGGTGTCAGCCTCTGCGAGGGCACACATGCCTGGCCGTGTTTCAGATTCCACTTTAATGCCAAATATTTTCCTTTCAAAATGAACAATCACATAACCTTTTTGCACCTACAAATCATGTAACAGTTTACAGTGTTTTCATGACACTTTATTTCACTCAGTTTTAGAGATGGCAGGATTGATGGAAGATACACGAGCCCCGATCACAGAAGGGCCGTGATGTGTACACCTGAGTCTCAGCTCTATCGTCTAGGAAACAGTGATAAACGGGATTATCATAGTGTTAAACAAGAGGCCGTTTAAAATACTTAGTTCAGCATCAGATACGTATTTCCTCAGTAAATGCTCACTGGGATTTTATTAAGTTTTCTGTAAGAGAGAATCACAGTAATGCAATGAGGCAAACAGGAAAGTGTCCTCATTGGAGAGACGTGGAAAGTGGGCTCGGAAAAATCGCTCAGAGTCACAGAACAAAAACGGAAGCTGGTGTCTTACGTTCGATCATGATAGCTGAGAATTGAATCCACTGTTTCCGAAAGCTGCGTTAGAAATTCAGAGTAGAAAATCAAAGTATGTGAATAGGAAGAAATAAACGCCAATTTCCAGATTTTTGTGTGTGCGCTGGATTGGAAAATGTCATCAAACAGCGGGTGTCCTCCGTCCTACAAACACAGACTGTAGAATAGGTTTTCTTACAACTGGAAAGGAGTAAAAAAGGACTGTTTGAAATTTGCATTCATAACATTAAGGGACTGCCAGGTAATGAGTCAGTGGCACCATTCCAAATGAAACAGGGCCACAACATAGCAGCAATTCCGGCCAAGAGATTCCAAAATCCAGCCATATGGGGAGGCCGTTAAGGCCCCTCCTCTGGCCCGGCCCACGTTCTTAAAGACTAATACAGTCATCTGAGTCTAAGTTATTTTTGCTTACATCCACTCTCCCAGTTTCTCTTTCTCTCCTCCAATCGCTAGTACCAGTAAAAATATTTTGTGCCGTGTACGTGGTCTGTTCTCTTAGGAAAACAGTCTACTGTTCACCTTTGCATTTAACGCTGTTCTTACTCAATTGTTGGCTTTCCCCTCGAAATGTAGAGTGAATGCATAACTCGTTAGGTTTGAGTGGACCGGTCCAGGGCCTGTCGCTTCACGAAATGCATTAACCTGTGTGTTTTCGGTGTCTTTTCTCTTACAGAAGGCAGAGATTGCTATCGCCCCTCTGACAATCACTTTGGTCCGGGAGGAGGTCATCGACTTCTCTAAGCCCTTCATGAGTTTGGGCATATCTATCATGATCAAAAAGCCTCAGAAATCTAAACCAGGAGTGTTTTCCTTCTTGGACCCTCTGGCCTATGAGATTTGGATGTGCATAGTCTTTGCCTACATCGGTGTCAGTGTGGTCTTATTCCTAGTTAGCAGATTTAGTCCGTATGAGTGGCACACAGAAGAGCCAGAGGATGGGAAGGAAGGACCCAGCGACCAGCCTCCCAATGAGTTTGGCATCTTTAACAGCCTCTGGTTTTCCCTGGGTGCCTTTATGCAGCAAGGATGTGACATTTCACCCAGGTTAGTTGGAAAACTCTTTGCTTCTTCACCAACTGCCCTGTCATTCTCGGTGTCGTGCACAACATCTCTCTACACATTCTTTTCACAGAGGCAGAGCGTTACTTTGAAACAAAGGGGGAAAAAAACACAAACATGCAATTCCCAGATTAATCTGAGTACCTTCGTAGCCAGTTTTTCCAAATTAGCACCAAATGTGGACACATCACAAAGATAAACTTTCCCAGCGGAAAAGTAACGTATGCAACCACTCAGAACTTTCAGAAATCACGTAGTGTTAATATCTCCTTCAGTGGTCCGACAGATGGAAATGAAAATCTAAGATGTCGGATTAAGAATTCGTTTTCATTTTGTCTCCTCTTCAAAATTGGAAGTTTTTGTTACTGTTGCTGTTGTTCGTTTTTTAAGAATTAATTTTGACCTCCATTTACATCCCATGTACCTTCCAGGAGATTTCTGCATGGACTTACCTAACACCTGAGTCGGTAGTGCAGGTACCAGATTACATTGCCCTGTGTAACAAAACATGAACTAAGTAAGCTGTGGGCCAACTCAGCAACGTCAATACCGTATTAGTTTAATAGACATGTTTTTCAATATCTGTGGAGTCATGGCTCACTTCCTTTGGATACCACTAGACATTTTTCAGTTATGTTTGCCAAAAATGCAGCCAATCTCCTGTTGCAAGAAAAATACCAAGCTTTTCCCGCAGGAAAAATAACTGTGAGTAGGAGAAGCTATGAACTGAACGAACTTAAATATATGACTTATGTTAGCATCGCAAATATACAGATTTTAAAGAAATGTATGCTTTCTCCAAAAGAGACATTTTAGGCACAATGCACTCTGTGTTCCTTAAGACCTAGGAAAACTATAAATGTGTTTAAATTCCAATAGCATAGAAATCTGAGTCAGTAACTCTAAATTAATGAAATGAAAAGAAAGCCAAGCAAGTTGTGGAATGGTTTCGAAAACCAGGATTAAGCAAATGCTAAGTTAAAACCAACAGGTGCCACTTAATAATGGTTAAGAAGGGAGAATTTGAAAGTTAGAAATGTCATGGAAAATATGAATTTTTTTCTTACATTAAAAAAAATGTTTAAAAATAATTTGTCCCAGGAATTTTAAAGTTTGACGGTCCCAGGGAGTGAGATCAATTATGAAAACGACCTGGATTTTTTTATTCATTCCATCCTCACTTTTCTTCCACATCCACATCACCCACACATCCCTGATACCAGGGAAAGGATGGGGAGAGAACTTTCTTTAGAGGTTTAGCATCCGTTTTTAATGGTGTCACGCTGTGCGTTGACAAGTCCCGTGCTTTGGTCTCATGCTGGCAGAGAGAACGTGTTTATGGCGGTATGTAAAGCTGCATTTGGAGATAGCTCATCCTCCGCTCAGATCAGAAATGAAATATCAAGCAGACAAAACTCTCCCCAGCTGTGGTCGCTCTGAGACCAGTCTGAGTCCTCATCTGGTCCAGCCCCATTCTGTGTGCCCCACGCACCCCACGCGCCCTGGCAGGGCTCTGTGTGAAGACAGGTGCAAGTTCTCTCAGACGGGCATCTGTATGAAATCAAAGACCTCCCGCGTTGTTAACACGCACTGCTGTTACATGTGCCATGAAGACAGTGAAACCACACCACTGGGTTCTGTCGCATCACCTGTAGGCTGCACCCCAATCCCAGAGACGCTAAAATGTGAAGGGGGCGATATCAATGAATTTAAGTAAGTGTTCCTTTTCTCTACCTGAAGGAAAGGCAGTAAGTTCCATGTTTCTGGGAATAAACAATAAAAAGGAAGCGTTTTCCATATTTTCAGTGGCATTTAGATTATACAGAAAGACTAGAATCATTCTTCAGTAGATTGACAGAAAATTAAACTAATTGCCATCGTGGTTTTAAACATACAGTGAATTTATGATATTTCTTTTCTTTTTCTATGTTGGTTAGAGAAAGGAAAATGTGCATTATCTTATCCATGTTTAGATCCCTCTCAGGTCGAATTGTCGGAGGTGTTTGGTGGTTCTTTACACTCATCATTATATCATCTTATACCGCTAACCTCGCCGCTTTCCTGACGGTTGAGCGAATGGTCTCCCCCATAGAAAGTGCAGAAGATCTGGCCAAACAAACAGAGATTGCCTATGGAACCCTGGACTCAGGGTCAACAAAAGAATTCTTCAGAGTAAGTTAAGGGAAAAACTAACCATGAAATGTTCATAATTTTGAAATTCAGGCTGTTTGCCAACAGTTACATTATGGGCTCTAGCTATTTGTAGGTTTTGCAAATATATATAATAATGATGCTGTGTTTATTGCTAATACTTCTACTTGGCTTTTATAATCACTTTAGTTTGCAAAAGCTAATTAATTTATTCACAGTGCAAGAGAGACCCAAGGAAAAATAATAGCAAAAAGGTAATTAAGACAACTTTATAATGTAATTTTCCAAAATATTCCAACATTCATAATGCTATGATGATACTGCATCTGGAAGATTATCATTTATATGTGCTTTAAGGTTAAGGGCATAAAAATGAAAGCAAGGTTTTTTGGGTTTTGTCTTAAGAATACGTTTAACTTGCCGCATTTGAAACCCAAAACCTTAGTTGCAGCTTATACTTACTTATATGAGGTATAGTCTGTAATCTGTTCTGTAACAATGGATTTCAAAGCTATAGATTTGCTTTCTCACAAGATAATGGTAACAGAACTATTAGGTTCTGGATACCTTCACAAGATATTGTGTGTGCTGATTTCTCTGCTTTTACAGATAAAATTGTTCAAACTGATATAATTTCACATATGGATATGATGACCCCTTTGGCTTGCCATCGAGATGGCAGGTACTTGGGGGTTTTTTTGTTTCTGTTTTTTTAGTTGTTTGTTCCACTATGAGGATGAATTTTTGATCAGTGAAACTCTTTTACTCTGCTTTTACTTAAATCCAGAGATACGCACTTGGTAATGTCTGGTCAGAGATAAGGATTCATTTTGTGACTTCAGAACCAAAACATTAAAAGGTAGTCAGAGTGACATTTTCACAAATATTTACCTAAGTAATAACGAGGATATTTTACATTTAATTTCAATTGCTTACAGGCTAGGTATTTAATAATTTAGGAGACAAGAATATTTCCCTGTTTTCTAAGCTTTCATGTAAAAATAATGACAGCCCTTTGAAGTAAGTGCATGCTTACATACACAGTACTTGGGAGATTACATTGTCATTTTAAATGTATATGCTTATCATTTTCCCACTCAGCTTGGAAATTAAAAACAACAAAACATCCTACTCTTTAAGCCAGCCTTAACTTTCGTGTACTTGAAGTTCAGTGAGAGATTTCTCTTTTTAAAAAAGATCTGACTCTGGTATCCTTATATACTACAGGTGTTCACATAATACTGAATTAAGAACAAACCAATCAAAAACTTTGTCAAACCCATCATTGGGCATTGTTTACAAAAGAAACCAGGCAGTGAACCGTGTCCTTGTCAACTATTTAGAGAGCATTGTTAGTAGATATAATGAAACATTTATGATAATTATAAAGTATTTGCAGATTTTTCTAAAACTGTAAGTAGACAATAGATTTTACTAACAACATTCTCTGGATAAACTTAACTGACCAGATTTTTAAAGCTTACGGAGTGCATCCCAGTCTTTAAAGCTTCATGATGGAAGCATACTGCTCTCACACATTTTAGCAAAATTTCAATACCTTGCCAGAAATCTATCAATCTGTAACTGCTTCCACCCTGAACTAGGTAGGTAAAATTCAGTAACTTTGCCTAGAAACCATTATGCATAGGCATCAAAATGGAATACAAGTTTGTGCTATCGCTTGCATTTTACCGAGAAATGATGACTGATTTTCATGTAAATAAGGTAAATATTTGCAGGTTCATCATTCTGGCCTTGAGTGATAAAGGGAGAAAGAAATGTCATGTTGATTCCCTGAAAAAAAAATTTTCAGAAACAACTCACTGTACAGCTCCTTGGCATCAAGCACACTGAAAATGTTTATTTCTAATCTTTATAGAGTTTTTTAAAAGTGTTGCAAATTCTAAAAACTGGCGAGGTAGATAAGAGACCATATTGATAAGAAATAGAGGACGAAGGGAAGCAGCTTGCTGGATTTACAGAACCTTCCACACAGGCCGTGCCCATCACCATGGCCTGTTCCCTCTCCCCCTCCCCACCAACGGCAGCTTTAAAATGGAAAGACTTCTTTATAAGGTATTTATTGTTGCAGAACAGCCTGAACCCTAAATGGGACAAGAAAATAATTTTCCCTGGCAGCACCCTTTCAGGAATGCATAAATGTGTGTTCTCTGATAAAAATCTAATTCATTTCCTACGCTGTGTTCCCCCTCTCCCACAATGATGACCTGGTTTAAATAAACCATTCTGTCTGACGGGTGAAGGCAACAGAATGTGAAGGGTATTTTTGTACTTGTCAGAAATGTTTTCTCGGAGGAACACAGTACCAATACAAATATCCGCTCCACTAAACTGCCTCAGGGAGTGAACTATGCTCAGTGCTTCCCAAAAATGTTGCAGTCACAGATCGACTGGAGAAAGAATTAGGCCATGGGGGGAGATTACATCCGAATTCAACTGTTGACTTGGTTTTTGCCCCATTATGAAACTTGGTATGTTCTGTGTTCTCTGCACCTTGTTAAGCATAAACGTAGAGGCATTTAGGGAAAGTCTGGACCGGTCACTGAAGGGCAGCCTTGCTGGTTAGGTGTTTAGACGTCATTATACACCTGATGCACACACACTGATTTTCATTGCGGTTCATATTTCATACTGTGGCTGCTGGAGTCATCAGTCAAACCACGAAAGCATAAATGAGGTGGATTACTATCTCAGGGCTTATAAGATTACCAAATATTGCAAACAGAAGCCTTGCTGCTTAAGCTGCTGGAAGTGGGAAATAATTCACCTGGCAACAATTTTAACATTAACTATAATGTGTGACATCTGTCCATATTTTCCGTGGAAAACAGGAAAGGCAATTTTTGAGAAATTTAAAGGAAAGCACATTTTTTAAAACTCCAAGAATTATTTTCAGTGGTAAAATAGTGCTTTAAATCAGTAAGTTTCCTATGCATTGAACTTCACAATAAGGAATTAAATAAATCTGAGATTATTTTTCTAATCTCAAAAAATAATGACTTCTGTATTATCTTGGCTTATTACTTTGAGCATATTCACTCCCCAAACCTGATCTTTAAGAAGATACTACATTTGAAGATGTTAGGGACTTAAAATCCCATTATCACTGTATTTAGGACTTTGCTGGGTCTGCAGAAATTCCCTTTTAGCATGTCTCATCAAATTTACAAAGGTTTGCTTGCCCTCACTTCTTAGCACATACCTCTTGTGGTCACAAATAAGGCACAGGGATATTATTTCCAGTCCTTCCCTTCTTGAATGCCCCCAGCACCCCCCTCCCCATGGGGATGTGACCTTATCTCTGCCATGTACCTTGAAATCAGAATCAGAATTTCTAAACATTCACAGAGTGACAGTGTGATTTTTTTTTCCCCCAAAGGAGTTGCTTTTATCACTCCTGTCTTTTCCACCAGGATGCTGTATTTTTACAATATCCTTTATACATAAGGCTTGCTAAATGTGGCCCAACTATGCTACGGATCCCTCTTTCTTCTGGACTTTAAAGGAATTAATTATAACTTCTTTTGCACTTCTGGTATATGTAATTCAATGTATTTAAACGAATGCAACAGTAATTTCCCTCACATTAGCATTATGCAAATGGACTTCTAAAAAATATCAGTTGCCTAAAGATACTTTATTCCTTTAAAAAGGAATCATTTGCTTTAATATTTTGTTGTGTTCTATGGTTAAATTGTCTTCCTAATTACCAAGCCCTTAAAAATACTCTTTTCCACCCTGCTGTGTTAGTTTTGTCTAGTGGTTCCGATTCCTTTATGTAAGATGCTGAATAGTAACAGGAGAATTGCCAGGTAACTAGCCGGACTCTCATATTCTTAAAAAAATTCAAAAAAAATTTTCGAACAAAATAATACCCAGGTTTTATTTCTTCTGTTTTCAATGTAGTATACATGATGGGGTGTGCAATGTATGTGGAACTCTGTATCTTTTTAGATGAAACTCTCAAGTCAAGTTATCACTGTATTTTAAAGAGTGATTATACGCCAAAAGGATGTTATTTACCACCATTTCTCTAAATGGTAATAATCAGAATAAATGTTAAGGACATCTGTATCTAGTGATCCAGACAGTTTATGATTTTCAGAGTTTGGAACTCGTTGTAAAATGGCAGAGTTCATTCTCTGGAAGAGAACTCTATTATTAAAGATGGCAACACAGCCTCCCTAGTGGATCCCACGGCTGAGGGTTGTGAATCCAGACACTCCTCTGTCCTAGAAGCACATAGAACGTTTGCAATTTCATTTAGTAGTTGGCATGCAGCTTCCTAATGTGAGGATTTCTATGGCCAGAGGTCACCTGTCATCACACACACACACACACTTTTTAAGTGTTAATAACATGAAAACACCTCATAGGACAATACAGGATATCTGTTTTCCATCTTGAAATTTACCAGCATTTGAATATACATTAACAAAAAATATCTGTTTTTTAATAAGTGCCCAAGTATGCAAATCTCTTACTGTTATATAGGATATTGATTACTAAATTCCCATCTTCTGAAACCAAAATTTTAAATACACCTTTTAACAGTTTCTTTGTCAACCCAAATCCTTTGATTTTACCCCAAAACATGTCTTCCTAAGTTTGCTATTCAGGATATTTGTTGATTATTGAAGATCTGTCTCTTATTGGACTCTACATTCTGGTAACCAAAGGAGGGTCCATATAAAACAAATATGCATGCTACTCAGGATTTGCCCTTGTGCTTAGACGTAAGTCTGAATGAAGTCTCCATTAATTTTTATTTGGATCCAGATGCAAAATTCCAGCATCTTGTTACAGAGCAAATGCACTTGCACCAGAGAAGTCTGTGTATCCTCGTATTATCAAACATCAAACAGGATGCAGATTTTTCTGACACATTAAATATATCCCTTGGGGACATTTGAGTTCGTTTGGATGTATTTTCACCTTTAAAATGTCTGTATGGATGAAAAAATCTAACAGGCATGCAGATACCAGCAGAAGGTTCTAGGTAAATTAAGTAATGGGAGTAAAGTAGGTAGAGCCCAAATAGACAGAAATAAATGTATTTCTTGGCTGAAGTCAAGGTACCAGAAAGACTAACTATCCACAACGTATCCTAGGAAAACAAGAATCGCCTTTCTTTTTCAGTTTTTCTAACTTTTTACTTAAAAAACATTTTTTTATTTTTATTACTGAAGTGTTGTTGATATGGGTTGTTATATTAGTTCCAGGTGTATAGTGATGCATCACTTCCATGCATCATCCGGGCTCCTGATGATAAGTGTGCTCAACATCCGTCCCCGCACAGCGTTGTTAGGCCCTTCCTGACCCTGTTCCCTGGGTGGCACTTTTCATCTCCGTGACGTTTATTGTATACCTGGAAGTCTGTACCTACAGGGAAGGAATCACTTCTCTTTAAAGTTTAAGGGATGTTCTATTTGGAGATTTTATTAGAAAAAGTCTACAACTGTTTGGTGGACCTAGACTTTGCGTCTTGTGCTATGGACATTTGGCTTGTGAACCCCACTGTATCAGCTCCTCCCTTCGTGACTTGATACCGACCGCTCTTCGTCCACATCTTAGAACGCTTCACATTAAAACTGGGAGGCATGAGAAAAGATAAAAATGAAAACGGTGTAGCAGCACTCCTCAATCAGTCATCAGATTTGCAGAGCTGGCCCCTTCCGGGTTTACCATGATTGTGATAGCAGACATGATTTTAAATGTCCCACTCTCTCTATGGCACCCTACGTTTAAAAATAATAGTAGTAATACGTTGTTCTTTAGGCAGCTGAGTAGGGTAATCATGTATGACCAGAGGGACCCGCTTGTTCAGATGTCACTTCTAAATGTCTGCCGTTTCCGTGATGTCCTTCACCCGTTGTAAAAGGCAGTTTTCTAACTGGAGGGGAAAAAGTCAGCCAGGCTGACCGGAGTTGCAGGACCAGGGAAGGGTACTTAAAGAGGCTTTCTCCTCATCTGGGTTCGGTCACTATTAACGTGTCGTTCCCTTCTCTCCTGTATTTAATTTTATTTGCATTTCCTCCAGAGATCAAAAATAGCGGTGTACGAAAAGATGTGGACCTACATGCGATCCGCAGAGCCGTCCGTGTTCACTAGGACTACAGCGGAGGGAGTAGCTCGGGTCCGAAAATCCAAAGGCAAATTCGCCTTCCTCCTGGAGTCCACTATGAACGAGTACATCGAGCAGCGAAAGCCATGTGACACAATGAAAGTGGGAGGAAATCTGGATTCCAAAGGCTATGGAGTAGCTACACCCAAGGGTTCTTCATTAAGGTGGGTGGGATAGTATAACAATGTAACATGTGTTGTTATAATATTCCACCTTCCCTGATGTCCCCGACACAGTGATTTTGTTTTGTGTGTGAACATGGTATGTTCGTTTTTTTGTTGTTGTTTTTTTTTTTCTTTTTCTCCATTTCATACGTTTTGATCAACAGTCAGGTAGTTTTTTTTTTAATTTGGAATAATTAATCCTAGTTGACCTGTATATCTTTGAAGGCCATATAAAAACCAAACTGGTTGAACACTAGCTGCCTCCAGTGGGCCTAAAACGTGGGTGGCGATGCTTCCGTGTCGCGTCAACTTTCTTCAGTCACTCAATTCTGCGCTCTCATTTTGTCAGCTAATGGTTCCACATTTTATCATGATTTTTTTTTTTTAATTCTGCCTGCCCGCTAGTTTCTGAGTAACGAAGAAATCAACCTCTTCCTAACAAACCACTTTTTTTCCCTCCATTTCAGTGTTTCATTGATTATGGCATCTTTATATTTTAGGTTAACCTGAGGTGGTATCAGAGTGCCAAGTTTGTGGCTGCATCTGTCCACAGATGGGGTCATGGTCAGCGGGAAGCAGGCTCTGATTCTATGGGCTTACTCCAGTCACACTCACACCCGTTGCAAAGGGAGTGTGGTGTAAGTAAGATCTGTAAAATTAGACCCAATGACACTCCAGAACTGTTCACACACAGACCCCTGAAATGTGATTCATGAGCACAGCATCACACATGTGGATTACTCGGATAATCCACATGTGTTAAAGATGAGACTTTCGTTCTTAAGGAAATGCTGGTAAAATCTGCCCTTTTTGCCCTTTCGGTCCTGGACATAGGGAATTCACATGTTTATGCCCAGGAGGCAGAATATCCTATTTTCCTTAAGCAATAAAGGCTCCTGGTGAATTGCTGGGGCTAGAGCAAAGCCGGAGTCAGCAGTGACAACTGACAAATCAGCCTGGTCTCAGTGCTGCTTAGGAGGGATTCGTGCAAAGCACAGATTCAAGAAGAAATCAGAATCTTTGCTAAAGGACCTAACCACGAACCTGGTCTTGAGAAATGATGTCTCTGGTAAGCCTTTGAAATGTGAAAGTAATGAGACCTGTCCTGTTGCCCAGTAGGAATGAAAGCAAAGTAAAGATGATATGATCGTTCTCATTGGTTTGAACAAGGGAACTGCAGCGTGCTTTGGATATGTGTGTTGGGCGGGGGGTGAGGGTGTGGATGACACAGATCCGAGAAGCAGTAGCCCTGGAAAGTTGTGTTAAACCAGTGTTTAGTGTTTGCAAGCAACACTGTAATAATTAGTGAGGGGTTTTACGGTGTGTCCAAAAGGGACCATTTTAAAAGGAGAGAGGATAAAATGAGCCGGTAAAGACAGACTTGGGTGTGGACTTTGGCAGAAAGTCATGTTTCTTTGCACGTACTTCCCGTATGAAACCAGAGAAATGTCCAGGGAGAAAGCCAGACCAATAAATTACACGTAACAAAATTCTACCCTAAAATGTTCCAACCATTCAGAAACTCAGACTGGCATCAGAGTGTTTGGTCTTTGAGGGTATATTTTGTAGGATGCGGTAGGAGAAATGTGTCATTTCGGCAAAGCCAAGGAGCAAAGAAATCTCTATTGAAGTAGGAGTTGTGAGAGCACCTTCGTGTAGCTAATTTAAAAGAACGGGAAGGGGAGAAAGCAATGGTGGTTGATATGTAGATCAGTGTTCAGACTATTGATTACATTCACTGGATGTCGCTTCTGCTCTTAATTAATTCTCTGTGGATGTAGCTGCCTTGTCCTCTGTCTTGTGTCTACTGATAAAGTCAAGTTCCAGGGACTGCATTTGGCCCTCAGATTCGGGTGCGCCTGACTCCCATTGATGGCAAGAGTTCCCTCTTAAATGTGCCACTTTGTCAAATCCACACTACGGGGCTTGTTTGGGGAGACGCTGAAGGGCTTCATCTGTCTAGAACTGTATAATAATCCGCTATTGGCTTCCCCCTCTTTTCCTGTCCTTCCCTGGATCTTGTTAATGAGGCAATTGTTAAACCCAGCTTCCTGGATGGAGAGTTTGTTTATACGCTTTGTTTTATATATGCCACAGTTTCCTGAGCAAGCTGGCCCCTACAAAAGCAGTAGTCCTTTTGTCCGGTCTTCGAGAACACTGGAAGAGCAGGGAAGGCTAACCAGCATGCACCTTGCCCCCCACCTCCTCACTTCCCCACCCCCAGCCCAGCTACACGTGGGGCGCGCATCACGCTTAAACTCTCATTCTTATTCGATGAGGAGCCTCGGTTTGAACAGAGGCAAACTCTCAGAGATGGACGAATAGGCACCTTCTGTGTAAAGGATTACTTTGTAGAAGCAAATTCAAAACAATTGCATTTATCACAGCAAGATCCCGAGGGCACATCTGCATCAAGAGTGTTGCCTTATTTGTTCAGTAGACTGTTTTCCTATGGGCTCTGTCTTTCTTTTAACCAAGTCTTTATGTTAATAGTGCTGGATACAGTGAGACTAGTCTGTTTCCTTTTCTTTCCCACAAACTCTGCTGGTGTGATTCACTGGGCAACATGAGACTTGAAGAACAGGAAAACGGTAGTCTTTCCTGCTACGTCAGCTGAAGCACAGAATGCAGACACATGGCTAACAGTCTTCCAGTGGTCTAGGGAGTCTCACGTTTCCAGACCTCGCTGTGTGGTCACCGTGCTTCACAATCAACGTCCCAGAAAAGAGGAAGATTAGGATATAGTAGAATCGGGATGGAAAGCCAGGACTCGGGTCTTCACTGTAGACCTGCAAACAAATGCAGTCTGGATCGTTGCAGAGCCTGTCTCAGTGCGTGGGGTAGAAAACACTGCAACAGGATGACCAGCACCTGTCTTTACGGGAGAGGGATAGCACACAGAGCTCCTCGTTGTTCGAAGGGACTATTTCAGGCTCGTGTTTGCGAGGTTTACAGAAAGCTGTCAGTTCCAGAAGCAGTATCCACGGTCAGGAATTATTGGGTTTCTTGTACTTTAACACAGATTTGTCAAGTTTTAGGTCACAGAAGGATGCTAGGAATGTTGATGCCGTTGGACGTCACATCTCTAGGTCTTACTATGATAAAGAGGAGCGATAACGGGCCGACGTGCCTATGAACTATCAGTACTGGGCAGTGGGGGAACTCAGATCTTACTGGCATAGCTATTTATTTTCCAAAGTCATCTTCTAAAGAAAACTTCAGTTCTCATTGTGAGATGAAAGGGTAAAATCTCTTCTTTCGTATTCTCTCTCAACTGTCCCCACGCTTTGATACTTCCCTCGAACCTTCTTTTCCTGTGCACCGTGCCATTTATATGACTCAGCGTCCTGGCCTGCCTTCTTGTTCCTTCTCCAGTACCCTTGACACCCCAAAACAACTGTGACATCTGCCCTCTGGCTGAGAAACTTTCACAACACATGCTTTAGACAGCACCGCGGTGGGAACGCAGAGTTTAGATGAGGGAGGCAGCTTGTTCACTTTGACTTTACCATGAGTGCTGTCAGCTTCTCTACACGGCAGAGACCCGCTGTCTGTGGCATTTACTGTAGCGCAAAGCTGTATGCTTGACCACAGAAATACGGTCTTTACTGTGTTATCCCACTAGTTGCTGTACTGTACTACGCAACAAACAAAACCAACAGACGTTGTTCAGAGGGAATCGTAACTTGGTTAACACAGAGACGTACTAGGTACTAAACAGCTGTTAGGCGAGAAGACCCCTTTTGGAGATACTCCTGGTCCGTCGTATCTGTGAGTGCCTCCAGGGAACATAGCGAGGGAGCCTATCTGAAGACTTCCCCTGGCCTCTAAGAATTTGTAGACTCGACCCTAGTGTTTGAAGCCCACTTAAAAAAAAAAAAAAAATCAAAAACCAAAACAAGCACTAGTCTCCTATCTTCTGTTATTCTGCAGTAATAATTCTTCAGATTTCGCCTTCTCTAAAAATGTTGGCGAGACTGTGTCTAAAGACAAATGCTCTGTCACCCCTCCAGAAAATGTTTCAAAAGAAAGCAGTTCCAAAAGAACTTGATCAGTAATTGAGATCTGGGGGCACAGAGGCCCAGTAGGACCTGCTGCCCTCCCTTCTCAGGGAGCCCGTAGCAGCCGGAGCAGGACCTCAGCAGCCAGGCACGTGAGGTCAGCTCACGACAGCCACCGCCGAGCCTGGGGCCGCAGCGTGCGGGGGTGGGCAAGCGCAAAGCAAGGGAATCAGAGTAACACAGCTTCCATCCGACTCTTTCTTTCAGTCTTGAACGCAATCCCTGGCCCAAGTCTAGATCTCTGTCAGCATGGGCAGCGTCCTCGGTAGGCCAAATCATGTTTCTTCCGCTTTGGAGGATCCTTTAGGGCAGATGTACTAAACTTAGTATTCAGATCCACATGTGAAAAAATATATTATCCTTAAGGAACCACTTTCTCATGTAAAATTGGTGATAGGTGTTTACTCATCAGTTCACGTGTACTTACAAGGTCTAGAAACAAGGGGCTTGCTGGATGTTGTGCATGAGAATAAAGTTGATGTCTGTTTTCGATGTTAGTCACAAGTCAACTGTTAGCATTTGATGTGGACATTAGAAAAGCTTAAAAGTACAGAAAGTTAAATCTGAGCACTCATATTCCTGAGCAGCACTTGGCCTGAAGTGATTAAATTCTCCACTTGTTTTCAGGAAATGAGTTGCAGTAGATTGGTACATGTTGGTTTGTTGGTTTGTTTAATTTTAACTAGTAGGAAAGGAGATGTTTTTGCATGTAAATATCCTTTCTTTTTCTTGATGTCATAATGAGATATACTACAGGTAACTTAGTTTTTGTGATCCCATTACGACTTGGAATATCGTCTGTTGGACTAAGGGTTAGAACAAACGCACACAAGCACACAAATCCCCCCACGCCCAGTTGTAATATGCTTAATCACTTACCCAGTTTCCCACCAGAGATGCTGGTGTTTATTGCAGGGACCAGGTAGTTTGCATTCACAAACTGAGGTGTGCATGGTAAAGTTATCAATACTACATGCATCCCAGGGGGAAATAACCCCCTTTAGAATCCATATACCCCATCCTTGCTTTCCTTTCTAGAATGGTGACTCCAGTAGGAAACCTAAAACTTTCCACTGCCATTTGAAATTCTACATTTGTCATTTAGGTCTTGCCTACACTTGAAAGATGATTGAAATCACAGCTCCCCGTGAAGAAGAAAAAGAATGTGGCATTTTCTGCATTTCGTTAAGATTCACCAGGCATTAAACATGTTCGCCATTCTTCCCAATAGAAAAAAAAAATGCCAATATGATTTGCCTTCATATGTTTGCCAGTTCATTCAACAGATGGTCACTGGGTTCCCACTGAGAATTTGCCGGTTGGTTGTCATGTTGTTCCCTTTGAGTTCGGCTTTGTGACTACCATAGGTACCACCACATCGAGACGTTTCTAAATTCAGTGTTTGGCTCTGTGCTCCTACTCACCATTACACTTAGAAACCGTATGTTAGTAACTTGCCTCAGAAAATGGGTAATCTGTGGCCATTTTAGTTTCTACCACTTCAAAGAGGATCAAATGTAAGGAGATAAAAATGCTAGAAATGAGGTTCACCAATTCAAGCCTTCACAGCCTGATCCGAGGAGGGACCTAACACTGGACGTCAGCTGTGGCAGTTGTAAGAGAAGGCAGAATTCCACACTGTTGTTCCTTAGTCCCACGTAATTGCCTTATAAGCAAATCCTATAAAGAAAGAGAATCTCCAGAGAGAATACATATATCCTGTACAATTCAAATCGATTCAGTGGTAACACACAATTGATGTGAGTGCCGAACCTCTCGCCAACCAAGTCAGGTGGCCTTGACCCACATGTGCTGAGAGTATTTAGGAGACACGGTGTCGTGTCCAAGACCAGAGTTCATCAGCCGGTAAGTGGATGAACGTATCCTTACATTAGTCATTGGAAGTGTTGCCGTCTTGGCGGATGCCCCGTAGCCAGACAGGTCCCACCTTACGTCACTGGTCTTTATAGATCAATACAGATCATCTCACTCAATCGAATGGTTTCCAGAAGCAATCGCAGCACTAGTGCTCAGGTTAAAAGGGGGACACAAAGGAACAACCAAGCAAGTGCATGAGGGTGTTTGGACCCCCTGTTCTGCAGGGCTGGGTGGAAGCCCACGTGTGGGTTCTCCAGAGCTCAAACCAAAAACACCAGGTCTGGAGAAAAGACACGCCAATCCCCCCTCCCCTGAAGGGCACTGGCAATGCCAAAATCTAGACAGAGTCCCAACTAGGTACCTTAATAAGGAAATCGAGTCCGGACCGTCGAAGCAAAGAATCTGAAAGGATTGGGGGAAGGGAAATGTGTGGTGCCAGGAATTCTAGAGTTGGGAAAACAGCGAGAGCTGCAGAGGTCCTGCCTTTCCAGTGAATCAGAGATGTTGGTGTGGCCCACGCATGGGTTTGCTGCCGCCAGTTCAAGTCTCAGCCGTAGGACAAGCACCCTACAGAGAGATTGCCTCTGTGAAACGTCCCTGCTGTACGTAAGGCAGCTTCTGCCCGTGGCTCCAGAGTCCTCTGTGGCCTGTCTGTGCCAGTGACAAAAGAAACTGTCTGGTTAGTGTTCTTCCCTAGAAGACCTCAGGCTATAGGACCAGGAGTTCTATAGGTAGTAAATGCCCTTGTCGTTTATAAACCAGGAGCAGCTGCTAGTTTATCCTCGGAAGAGCAGCAAGGTCAAGTGATAGGGGGTTTTTTTGGCTATTGTTTTTGCTTTTTGTGTATTGCTTGTGTAGGATTCTGTTCTCCAGGCTTACCTTCCTAAAGGGAAGGCTACAAGGACGATCAGCCCAGGCTCGGCAGAGGAGGGGTCATTAAAGTTCTCAGAGAGATCACAACCCTCACTCCTCTCAATAGTTTGGTAGGAACAAGACGAGAAGCATTATTGTCCTGCCATAGCAGATTCCTACCCCTTACTGTCCCGAGTCCCTTTTACCTGAGATCATGGAGGTAGGGTGGGGAGGGATTGCATGAGAGAGAGAAGAGGGGGCTCTTCTCTTATTCCATGCTTGGGATAATCAGACGTGGAAAGAATATTTTAGATGTGCACATGGGTGCGCGCACACACACACACACACACACACATAGGACTTTGGAGGGAGCATGGTAATCAGATTTACCATGAAACTCCAAAATACCTATAATAAACTAAAAATACAGCTCACTTTATTGTGGAGATGTAATATTCTCCTAAATGTAGAATTCTATACAATACTGTTTTAATGCAGTTTTATCCTAATGATAAGCATCTACTTAGTGCATCATAAGTAAATAATGGTTTTCCATAAAAAATGAAAATGTTTCAGCATAGCATATGGGAAACCACCCAGCCACAACTTGAGACGTTATTAATACCTTCCTTTTGTCTCTAAAGATAAAATCAGCCAAGAATGGGCCTGGTTTATGATTCATACTTAAGAAAGGGAAGATAAAATAGCTTGGCCATTATTTGGAATGAGCTGGGAAATAGTAAAGACTCTGGTTTAGAATTATATTCTGTTTTAATTCAGCTAGGAATGAGAAACTGTAGTTCATTTATTTTAATGTTTGCCTCCCCCCCATTCAGTCTTATAACTCTTGTTTTCAGAATGAAATAGCATACATTTGAGATAACTTTGCCACAAACACCATATCCTGTACATCCTGGCAACACCTAAATAGAAAATCCCCGTGTTACCCTGCAGACCACCTAGTCCTGGCCCTAAGCCTTCTTGCAAACAGCCTTATATTAATTATAAGAATATCTTGTAACTAATAATCATACAATGGAAGTTAGAAATACTTTGTTTATCCTCCTTAATACCGGAAAAGTCCATTTCACAATTGAAAGTAGCTTATTTTAAATGGACAGATTCCATACTCTCTGAAAACCCGAAAAGCTATTGTTTGGGCTCATCCACAGAATGATATACACTTTTAGAAACTTTATGAGACCATTTCAGTATGCTCTCTCAGTATCGCATGACTCAGCAGTGAAGAAAAATTAAAGGCATAAAAACAGTCCTAACATCAATTCTGCCTTTCAAGTTTATAATTCCAAGATGTGGGAGCAATCTATCATTTTAAATACCACTGACCATGCAAAGTCCTATCACATCACATTGAAATAAAGTAGACTTCATTTAGCCCACTTTTTTTTCTGGGGTACTCAATAAAAAAACCTGACACACAGATAATTTTTTACAGCAATGTTATTCAATCTGTTTTCTCTAAGCATTCAATCTTTGGGAGTTAACCAAAATAAGAATTAAAATGGAGTCAGTTAACCAAATGTGACACAAACAGCTCTCTACTTTCAAAGAGAAGAGGAGTGTGTGGACCCCTCTCCGCGGACGATAGCCTAAACACTGGGGAGACCTACCCACAAGGCCTCTGCTCTTACAGAAAATGGTTGCTTCCTATTTGGGGCTGACAGATACGCAGTTTCTGAACAGCCTTTTTAAAATGGCAACGGGCCAGAATCTCACTAGTAACTAAGAGCAGTCTCCTCAGATATCCAGCCCCATATTCTTCTGTCTTTTCAGGTATTTGCAACTAAAACCACAAAAACAAACAAACAAAATCATAAAAGCATTTATCAGTGAATACCACTGCTCTGTGTTGCCAGGCCTGAGAAATAGAAAAGTTATAATTAAACCAAGTATCCAGAGCCCTAAGGCAGTACCCTAACCTTTGGCTTCTATTCGAAGCCAGGCGGAGGTAAACAGAAGTCATCGGGATCCAAGAAGAGCTGACCTCAGATTGTCTCAGAGTCAAGAGCAAAGGGCAAAGGCTAACAAAAAAAGAAGTTGCTTTCTATTAAATGATATAGCAATGATAACCTCATCTAAGGCAAAGAATCCATACGCCATCTAACTGATGTTCTTTTTAATTTGTTCACTTTTAAGAGATGATGTTTAAGTTAGGCTTAATGATAGAACTCTAAAAATTACTGAGCAGTATCCTTCTCAAGTGAGACAAAAATAGCAGCAGGGCAGCCTGAGAGTGTTCAAGCCACTCCCGTGTGGTTATTGTTACTCGCTCCCTTTCACCCTCTTACGATGTCATTTTATTAAGAGGAAGAGTCTATCAGTTGGAGACGTTAAGTGACTGGCACACAGTACCATAGCTGTGGTGGAACGGAGCAGTCCGTCATTGGACTCTCTCGCCAGTGCTCTTACAGGGAAAGAACGAAAGGGAACTGTTTAACATAGATACAACTTACTTTCAAAACTTCCTAAACAGTTTCTGTGATTCTTCCATGTTGCAGTTTCAACAACATCCATAATTTCAAGGCATATTGAGAATACCCCTATAGAGCTCAAGAGACTATTTAAAAAAAAAAAAAAGCCAAAAACTAAATAAGCTCTGGCTAAGTTGAAGAAATTACACAGGAATAGACTTCAGGGTCAACATAAACATTGTACAACAATTAAAACTGGTCCAGAAGTGGGAGGAAACTGCCTCAGATCCCCAACATCAGAGTTGCTCAAGTAGAAACGGACGAGCCTCCCACTTTGAGAGTCTAAGAATCCGTGTCATGTCCTGGACCATCTTTAGCAAAGCAACCGAAGAATTCTCTTACACCTCTTTGAAGTTGCAGATACTTAATAAGACTGGGGAGAATTCATTCCCAGAACCTCAATACAAGCTCATCCGGTTTTGGAATTAAATAAGTCACTTCTTCAGTAAATAGCTGCTTTTTATCACATTCGGTCTACACTGTGAGATAGAAAGATATTTAAGGAAAGCACTTCTCTTTAAGAACCACAGAGCTAGAGATAGACGCAGGTCCTGTATACCTCCCTGTACAGACATTTAAAATTACATACTGACGTCAAACTTTTGGCAAGGTACAAATCTGACAAACTTCGCTGGGTTGTAAAAGGAATAAACAGCAAAAGGGAGGCACATGCATGTAGAAGGACTTGCTTTTTTTTTTTTTTTAAGAACAACACGTATGCTTCCCCACCTAGATGATAAAAATTGATCCATGTAATCTGGTATCCCATGGTGTTTCAAAATAAAATACGTGAGAGGGTGATTTTTAAGAGCCCCTAATAACACCAGCAACTTCCGTTGCTACTTCATTTATTTTTCATTTTTGTCCTCATCACAAATAGCAATCCACCTATGCTCTGAAGCTTGAAGACTGCACAGCCCACTGGAGTTTTACCCAATCCACGCAGTGTCCCCACAGTTATTCTAATTCATAGACTTTCACATCATTTTGGAATACAAAGATATGTCCTTCAAAACTCTGTCATTTAGGTGACTTCCATGGATGAAGTAGGTGTTTTATTTTTAAAAAATGTACTTTTTTTCTACTTATAACAGCTTCACAGTTTCCAAATGTATTACAGGAAAAAAGGAAATTTCCTATTTCTGTATATATATTCTTTGGAATTTATAGAGTGTAGTGGATAAAAGACTGGTTTGTCAAAATAGCCAATTTTGGAATATTCTTTGAAGATAATGAAGTTTCCCAAGTAAGAACGTGAGGACAAACACGTATATTTGTAGTTGGAGAAGCATTACTCTGCCGGGGTCTGCATCATGTAACTTCAAGGGGATCAAAGCTCAGAGGGTGATGGTAACAAACGTATGGTGTAGAACCTTCCATACAGTGTTTTTTCCCTGCACATTTTCATAACGGCCATTAGAGTAACGATTACCCCATCCTTCATTTCGACGTCTCTGGAATATATTGTGACTACCCAAGGTTCCAAAGTACATCCATTTTCTCACCTGATGTCGTTTTACTTGATAAAGAATTTTAATAAATTACCCAAAGTTAAATAACAATAGCACATGATCTTGTATGGGTTCAGGCTCATTCTCGGTCTCCACTTTCCTTCATGTCTCATGGAACTCAATCAGTTGTCTGGTATTTGATCTTTTTTATGGGAGCCAGTCACTGAAATTATGCCAAAGGGTGACTAGGAATGGACTCTAAGCTCGGTTAACTAGACGGTAGTCTCAAAAAAGACAAAGTCGTTCAAAGAAGAAAAAAATCGTATCAGATGCCATGTAAATGAAAAGGAAACAAATTCAACAAGTCCTACACACCAAGCGCATGTAGATAAATTTATTTGCCCCAACAAATCCTTGGTTCTGGTGTTACTGTCTTCACCTGGTCAGATGCTGCCGCTGAAGCTCAGAGGGAAAAGGAGCCCATCATTGTCTCCTCCCCAAATCCATGCTCCTTTCATGTGCTGCCTTCCTTCTCTCCAGAGATACTAGAATCCCTACTTAGCTAGAGGTACATCATGGAAGAAAACAGCTCTGTCTCACCTGTGATTCCCTGCTTTGAAAAAATAAAGCAAGTACCTAGTTTCCAATAATATCCCATTTTCCCCAACTTTCCTAACCCTCCCCTTTTATGACCCCTTAGGGTTGGTGGTTTTTTTTTTTTCATTTTTGCAGTAATTCTTGTTAATACCAAATTTAGTACTGCCCCCAACATGGTGTTGGCTTGTAGCACTATCAGTTTGCCCTCAAAAACACCAGGAACATCAGGGAAATGGGTTGAGAACACCACAGCATGCCTGTCTTTTTAAGGAGCTCCAGGTGCACCCCCGCCATACGCTCTCCATGATTCACAACAGCGGATGAAAATTACCCACGTAATGCGCTTACAGGAATTCCTCTGCTCTACATCAGGCTTCAGTTCATTGGAGCTCTGACAAAATAGACTGATTAGTTTTGTCCCTCTTACACAGCAACTGTTCATTCCCCTTTGGCTTAATCCTTAAAATGAATTTTAAGCTCATTTCAATGAACGCCCCGGTGTATCAGACAGTTGGTAGTGTCTTGTGAGACCTGAGGAAAGGGTTGGCCAGAACTGAACTTGACTTTAATACAAGACCATGTTCTATTATTGTTTAACTTTGGGTATTTCTCCCCTAGGAGGAGGACAGAGGAGAACTAACCAGCTCCAGGACCAAGGTAAGAGGGGAGTTTTCTTTCAAAAGAATGGGTTCCATCCATTTGAAGGAAACCCCTCCCCCACCTATTTTTCAATCCCTTTTTCTTTGTACATTTATATTTTTTAACCCACGCCTTAGGAAACCAGCTTGCCACTTGTGCGTAGTAGTGACTTGAACATCCCCTCACAAATGTTACAGCAGGAAAAAGTAAACACCGTCACACAAGTCGTATCAGTTATATGCTAATGTGTTTATGTTTTCCATCATCATTATCGGTGCCGGTCTTCCATTAAGGATCAGTCTTTTTGCGTAGGCCTTAAGAAATTGCCGTCAGCTGTTAATTTCTCTCTGTAGAATATGGATGGTAACTGATAAACTATAATGGGTAATGGGGTTACAAAAATATTAAAATTAAAATCCAAAGTGTTTCTGTAGAAAATACACTATTATGAAATTTTTTATTTAAAAAAAATTTTTATTAAAAGAAGCAGCTGATAGAATGTAAATGAATGCAATTTGGGATATGCACAGGCTAGACTCTGGGTGTGCAGCAGTTTAGACTTGATGAGATGTTTAAGGTGCCATATGAAACCAGGAACCGGATAGAAAAGGGAGGAAGGGGAGTGGACCCTGTCCTGAGCAGTGTTTCTCGTGCTTAGCAAGCCTTCCCGGGCATCGCTCCCAAGTGATTTCCATTGTTACCGCTCACCTTCTGTGTTGTTGTCCCTGGAAGTCATCAGTATTCCCTGCTTTTGGTACTCTGTGTCACATTGGTCCTTCCAGGGGGTAGAAATCCCAGGCGAGAAACAAGTGAGAGAACCTAAAAGCATCCGGAATTTGAGATATTAGAAGAAAGGTGGAATCCAGCGGGGTGTGGGGCACGAAGGGACAGCGTCCGGACCCTCTGCAGCCATCCTCTGTTGTCCTTGCCCTCCAAGGAGGCCAGGTCTTGTGATTCAAGTAGATTTTAGGGCAGCCTGAGGCTCAGACGACTGAGCTACTTGAGGCTCAAGCAGAAGAGAATCCTAGGAAGCAGGGGAAATGTGCATAAAGAAGGCGAATTCAGGCCATTTGTTGCCAATAAATAATCATCGTCTTTTAGAAACACAGTTCTGGGCGTTTTGTTACAAGCGTGTTTAGAATCACCTTTAGGTTGGATTGTCAGGGTTTATTTAATGAAAGAAAATCACTTCAGACGGATCTGTTTTTGTGGGAGACTGTTGTCTAAGGATCAGGATCCACAGTAGCCGTGCGACTAGGAACGTCCGCGAGGGGACGCGCGTGAGATGGGAACTTGGTTTTAATGCCAGCAAACGCGAGTTTTGTAGATACTGCTATTGCTTAGTGGTCACCAAGCACAGAAACCTAAGCGCCGGACTTTTAGCAGATGATGCGTTTTGTTGTCAGAAGTCAGAGCCTAATTTTTACGCTCTCACTCCCTGCCTCCCTCAGTGACAGGCTCAGGATGTATTGGAGGCACCTGATTCACTCCTGCATTTTAAGATGCCAGGTGTATGGTTCGCCTAAGCAGCTGCACACAGGGTTCCGCGAACCGTGTACGTGTGAGAATTTGGTGTCCACACCGACGTTAGGTCTGTCAGGCAGATCTGTTGTGTGATCTGAATTTTATGAAATCGTTCATGGTGATCTCGTTCAGGGGAAGAATTGGGGGTCGTTCTGCAGTGAATCAGTTCTGTTCGGTAACCTGAACTTGAGATGAAACACCGTTTTCGGTTTTTTGTTTGTTTTGCTTTGTCTCGTTGCTCTGTAAAGTGAAAAATACTGATCTCATATTAATTGCATTCAGTTTATCAGGTATATGACAAATAGTGAATGGAAGCGCCCAGGCTGGTAGCTTAAGAAATACCCAAGTACTTCTGACCAGAAGCAAGTAACTGAAGGGCTGTGTGCTGTGCTCTAGTATTAACACCACCTGAAGCAAATGTAGGTGAACATATTTTCAGAATTTACACTTTTGGGCTTTTTTTCCCATTTAAATTATTTAAGAGAAATAAATGAGAGACTATATTTCTGTTTTGAAATGTGGTTGTGAGCCCTGCTGCCAGCAAAGATAAGCAGCTTTGTGTTTCCCTTTGAAGGGCATAAACTGAAAAGCTGTAAAGACACACAGACTTAGAATTCTTAGGGTTTGGTTGTTTTCAGATAACAGAAGAGCCACCGGTGCTCCTACTTAGGAGGTTCATACAGCTTCTTCAAGTTCCCATTAGCTTAGAATCCCTTCTTCTGGAAGTCCGGTTTTTATCACTCTGTTTCTTTTTCTATTTATGCTGTTCTCCCACCTCACCAAAATCCATGCCAAAAGTTAGGGTAGATGAAACAAGAGCAGCTAAAGACATTTTAAGTTCTATCCAAATACTAGGCTACTGCGAGGGACTCTGGCACCCTGAATGAAAGAGAAATTGAAACTTTTTTAAGAATTTGGTGGGAAATTTAAAGTATTTGTAAAGATTTACTAGACATATTTAGTGAATTAAGTGCATATTTAAATACACAATAAAATAAATCTTAATCAGGTTAAACCAGACATAGTGTTGGCCTTTAATTATCTGTTGATGACAAATGTAATTAATTTCTCTGATATACTGAATTATACTGTTGAGTAAATTTAGTAACAGAAGAATTTTATAAAAAGGACATGTTTTATTTGCTACTGTTAAATAGGTTAGAACAAAATGATAAGAATACCATTATCTGGGATTTAGTTGTAAGTATCTGATTTCACCTGATACAACAAGGTTGTATCTGATTTTATCAGTTCGTATTTTTTCCTTGCCCCGCCACGCAAACTGAGCTGGTAATCCCTTTATTTTAACCATCTATAATCTCACTGAAATACCATCTTAGGTATTTTGTTTATACGATGGACAAAATCGTTTGCCATCATTCATAAAAATAGCTAGTGTTAGTAATTCTTTTTGTCCCTCTTGCCGATATTTAATAGACAGTTCGGGAGCCCTTTTGCTTTGTTTTATTTTGCTTTGTTTTGCTTTAAAACCCTCTCCATAGCAGGTCTTCCCCAAATCCATTAGGTGGCACAGTCAATGGTTCAGGCACAAGATTCTTTCATTTTAATGGGCTGCTTAAAAAGTAGCACCTTAAGTTAATCACGGAGATATCAGCCCTCCAGATAGTTATTGCATGGCTTCTGTAGTTCTCGCCCTGCCTTGGGACTGAGGATGGTGTAAAATACCGTAAAATAGAGTCGCTCTGCTCCACGGGAAAAGACCGTACAGAGATAGCAACACTGTAAAGTGATGTGGGACTCCAAGTAATTGGGAGCGCTGCAGACAATAGATAATTTAAAGAATAAGGAGATCACTAGAGTCTTAGAGTATCTGGGAGAGACCTAATAAAAAAGGTTCACATGTACTAGTTGATAAATATTAGTTGAATGAATAAGTCCATGAGTGATTATTGGAAAATGGAAAGAACTTTAGAAAAGCTAAGGGGGAAAAACGAAATTTCCGGTGAAGGTTCTGTCGTGAGACTGGAATCGACGGCGAATAAAATGTCTTTGGGACTCAAGGAATCTAGCCTGGAGGAGGCAGAGAAGGTCTATTTGGGGAATTAGGGTGGTTAAGAGGCTGGGCTTCTGTGGTGGAAGGATCCAGGTTCCAATCCCGCCTTTGCCATTTACCGGCCATGTGGATTCAGTAAGGACTCAGAATGTGAAGAACTTAGGACAGAGCCTGGCTCAATCAAATGTAATCAAGTTATACTTTAAAGGTATACGTATAAGCTGAATTGTGAGGAAGCTTTGAATGTCAGGAAAATTAGAACAGAGTCGTATGTTGGAGGCAGTCGTGAGTCCCCAAAGGTTTCCAACAAAGCGGTGTAAAGAAGCAGAGAAGCATAGCTGTTCTGACTCAGGTAGCTGAGAACAGATTGAGAGTCAGTGGATCTTGTCTCAGGTGATAGAGGCTTTGACTCAGGTGTTACCTGTATAATAGAAATGAACATATAAATTTAAGAGACACCTTTTCAGGAAAAAAAAGGTTCTTAATGGCTACTTGGCTGTAGGAAAGGAGTGGAAAATTCGAAGATGAGATTGAGTTTCTGTGATTGGGCTTTGTTATTATTTGTGTTTACCTTTCTACTTCTTCTGTGAAGCATTTTCTGATCCATTATACTGAAGCTTCTTTATAATAACGTGTTTGGGATCCCTCATTACCTGTCCTAAAAGATCAGAACTTAAGTCATTAGGAACCTAGTATGTATAAAAATAGACCTGTCTTATTCCAACCTTAGGAAGGAACAAGTATCACCATCTAATCAAATCAAGTCAACATAAAGTTTATTGGTACAGCTTTTTAAGAAACGTTATCTACTGTTCTTCCTTCTTGGATATTTAGGAAGGATCAGTTTCAGCTGATAAGACCACAGGCCTCTGAAGTCTTAAGAAGTATTTAGCCAGAGGGGATAGAAATTGCAGGGAATGTATCAGTCAAAGCTTAATGAGGGATCACCGCCAGGAAGCCTGATGAACGGGGTGGGGGGGGAGAAATTCCCCCTTGGAGAGCCATAGTAGGGAGGAATACTTAGTTTAGCTACACAGGAAAGGGGACCCACAGAAAGCGAAGTGATCCTAGCACTGTGGGAAAGAGCACTAGGCCAGGAGACAGCAGACCTCCATCCCGGCTGGGTCTTGGTGAGCAAGGCGCCTAACTTTCCTTAGACCCCAGTGACCACAACCGTCAGATGAGATGGTTTGAGACACCCTCTGACCCCCACTGTGACTCAAAAATGCTACGATTCTAGTTCTTTAAGGCAGTTGATGGAAGTTTTTAACAATGAGCAAAGGAAGGAAAAAAGGAAACTCGGTTGTTTTTTTGTTGTTGTTGTTGTTTTTAAAGATTTTTTTTTATTTATTTGAGACAGAGAGAATGAGAGAGAGAGAGAGCACATGAGAGGGGGGAGGGTCAGAGGGAGAAGCAGGCTCCCCGCCGAGCAGGGAGCCCGATGCGGGGCTCGATCCCGGGACTCCAGGATCATGACCTGAGCCGAAGGCAGTCGCTTAACCAACTGAGCCACCCAGGCACCCCTGTTGTTGTTTTTTAAATATTTTATTTATTTATTTGACAGAGACACAGTGAGAGCAGGAACACAAGCAGGGGGAGTGGGAGAGGGAGAAGCAGGCTTCCCGCTGAGCAGGGAGCCTGATGTGGGGCTCGATCCCAGGACCCTGGGATCATGACCTGAGCCGAAGGCAGACGCTTAACGACTGAGCCACCCAGGCGCCCCAGGAAACTCGGTTGTTGAGCATTCTGGAAATCCTATAAAGAGAATAAGGAGCGTGGCCTAGGAGAAGGAATCCGGAGGAGTCAGGGACAGAGCAGAGACCACCCAGCAAATCTGCGTGGAAATCCCAGTGCTGCTCGACAGCTCACACGCAGTAAACAGTGACAGCCACCAGCTCTGCAACTTCTGAAATCGTACTTTAGCTTAATGACAATCCCTGAACAAGTGAGATTCAGAGAGAACTGGAAGCACTTCACAGTCTGTAGGTAGCGACTTGAAACAAAGCCCCATGTTGTATGATTCCATCACAGAAACTGCTCATAAAAACAGGGTGGCTTGGCGTGGGGACTTGAGCCCATATCATCTCAAACAACACCCCAGGGCACCACAAGTCAAATAAAATGTACATGATTTAATACGAATAATTGATATTTTCCCAATATTATCTAAGGGTAACCAAAAGTGTCTTTGAGCAGTTTTTATTTTTAATTTTTATTAATGTCACATGCAGTCTTCTAAGAAGCCCTGCACATGGGGGCGCCTCAATGGCTCATTTGGTTAAGTTAAGCGTCTGACTCTTGATCTCAGTTCAGCTCTTGAGCTCAGGGTTGTGAGTTCAAGCCCTGTACTGGGCTCCACACTGGGTGTGGAGTCTACTTAAAAATATTTTTTAAAAAAGCCCCGCCCATGCTGTGTTTGCAGAATGATCACAAATTGAGGCTCGTACCTTGCAAGTTCCTTACCACCAAACCACAGTCTTAAAACCTCCTCTTAAAATTCTGGAGCAACCATGGGTCATAGAAATATTTTTATTTCCCTTCCTTTAATAATAGACATACTTGAAAGTGGCCATTAATTAATTTTAAAATAAGTGTTACTAGAATCTGGAAGAGATATTTTTTATCTGTATTCACGATTCCCTTTCCAAATTTTGTGGATCCCCTGAAGTCATTATGCCAGTCTGTCTATCTGTAGCTTTCACGGGCTTCTAAAAGAGGTCCCTACCCAAAGGAGGATAGAAAATTCTACTCTGTGACCTAAAATTGACAAAATCATGAAACTAAACTGCATGAAATTTGTAAGGATTACATTTAAAAAAAAAGTTTAACACTAAAAGTATAGTTAAATTTTTCATTTACCACAATCTCCAGCTAGTACTCTAAATTACTGGCAGACATCCTCACAAAAATCACAGTATTTCTTCAAAAATCACATTCCTCAGACCTAGGCCTCAAATAGCAATTAGTCATGCAAATTCCAAGGAACACACACGTTAGGGGCACTTGCGTGGCTCAGTCGGCTAAGCATCTGCTTTGGCTCAGGTCTTGATCCCAGGGTCCTGAGATCGAGTCCCGCGTCGGGCTCCTTGCTCAGCGGGGAGCCTGCTTCTCCCTCTCCCTCTGCTGCTCACCCTGCTCACGCTCTCTCTCTCCCTCTCTCAAATAAATAAATAAAATCTTCAAAAAACACACACTTTAGAGACCATTTTTGGAATCTAACCCAGTATCTAATTTATTTAGTTGTCTTTGACTTACTTGGAGTATGAAATGCTGCAAAGGACTCTATCCACTAAATTAATTGCATATATGCCATCCAAAATCCAAAACAAAGCCAATAAATCCTTCCTTATCAAAGTGGTTTTCAGAGGCTCATTATACATCATGTAGGGCCTGAATTGTCTTTCCACTGAAAAAAATTTTCCCTCCTAATTTTGATATCAAATTATTGATTGGCAATGCCATTTTTATGCAAATCTTACCTGTCATTGTGTAAGCCAACTGGAATTAAAACTTAGTATCTTTTCTAAAAACATTTGCACATATATGCAGAGCAATTTAGCCCAAATCCTGTCTCTGGAAAGAAGTGCACAAATTCAATGAAGCAAAAAGAGCCTTGTGCTTGTTTACTGGAAGGGATAATTTGGGAAGAAAACTAATAGCACAGCTGCAAGTTAAATTGAAAACTTCGTGGAGCATTTATAATGCCGAGAATCCAGGCCTTACGCAGTTGATCAAGGGTAGAACTGTGGACGCAAACGCCTTTCCTTAAGATCAGATTCTCACCTCCTTATCATTTGACAGCCCATTGATTTTTATTTACTTACTGTATTTTCTTGATTGATAAACTAGTTCTTTCTCAGTGAGTTATTCATAGACTTGGTACAAAAATTTGGGGTGGTTGTAAATTCTCAGTTTCATGGCTGATTTCCTCCAAACACTTTTATTTGGGGGGACATCATTAATTAAACGGCAAAAGTAAAACCCCATAGGTCCCATGCTCCTCCCTCCCCATCTCCTCTTGCTCTACTGGGGTAGACTTTCCTGTATTCAACCCTCATGACAGTAGTGACAATTGCCACCATCGCTTAAATAAGAGAACCAATAGTCTGTGCAATAGTCTGTGAAAAATTATTCATTTTTCATGAAATTACTATTTTCTTACTAGAGTGGTCCTAGAAATTTTCTGCATGTACTTACCTGCTGCATAACAAAGTTTAAATCAAATGGGTTTTCCAATCTGGAGTTTTAGTTTAAATGCAAAAAAGAGATACAGTAAAGATGTGGTGTGATGAAAGACTTTTTTAATGGCATTTTTTTTAATTCCTGAAAAAAAAAAAATGAAAATGGCTTTTTTCTTAGGGTCTCTACTACTTGTTTGGGGAAGAACGTAGTTGTCAGCTCTGAAAATTCTTTTCCTAAAAACAGAGGTATATACATATTTTTTTTTTAATGGCCCACTTTGCAGGACTCAAGTCTACGCACCATCACATTCATTTAATTTAGCCTAAGTGGAAAAGCTCACCTTGTCTATGTAAATATGTGTGAAACAGCGAGAGTCTTTTCTCCAGGCCACTGAGAGTTCTATTAACCTCCTGCAGATCCTGTCTGACGGGGGAGTCCCACTAATTGATGGATTACTCATCCTTCTCTGCCTGACCTGTTCCCCTCAAACAAGGCAGAACCTTTGTAGAAGCCAAGTTCATCATCCCCTGTCCTCCAGCCTGTGGCTAGAGACCCAGAACCAGGTGGACCAAAGCAAACCACATCATCAGGAGCAATGAATGCTTTACTGACATCCTTAAGAGCAATTCCTAAATTCTACCTCTTCCTCATTTCTTTGTTTTTTGGGGGGTTTTTGGATCCAAAATAAAATGTATATGTTGGTTTGCATAAAACAGTTCTTTTAGGCATTATATTATAAAATAATATAAAATTATAAAATAATCGAGGCTTTTTTTGTTTGTATTTACTGATTATTAAAGTATCAGAGTAGAAAATTCTGGATGGGTGGGGAAGCGTAAAAAGCAAAATGCAGTCCAAACTAATCATAATCCCTATGTTCAGAGACAGCTCTTTATTGTGTTTTTTTTCCCAATATTTTTCCATTAATGTCTCTGTCTCTAAATATATATTTTTTATTCTTAAATTAAAATCATAGGAAATATACAAATTTGTTTCTTTTTTTCCACTTAACATTATACTATAATCATTTTTCCTTGTTGTTAAAAGCTTCGAATGGTCGTAAAACATTCAGCCATACAAGTTATGGGTGCTTATCAATACCATCACCTGAGGAGCTTTGTAAAGATGTAGACACAGTGCCCCTGACTCAGAGGGACCTGACCCAGCAGTGTTAGGCCTGAGCATCTGTATTTCTGATGGTAGCTCTCTACTCAAATCAAGCTTGAGAACTGCTGCTGGGTCTCCCCACATCTACTTCATTCTCCTCTTCTGGTGGGCATATGAATTGCTTGCCATGTTTGCTACAGAAATATACTATGAGGTTCATTCAGTTACTCCCATCAGCATCATTGATTAACTTTATTAGAATTGGTTCCTCAAAGGAGAATTATTAACCAGTAATATTTAGTCAATTAATATAATTATCAACATTATCAGTAATTTCCAAGAACAAGAATTGTGTTTAAGCTTTTGTTGTGTAAAGTCATCTTATTTCTTTTTTAGTTCCTAATGCAATCACCAGTGGATGAGGACGCCCATCTTATTCGGCCCTTGACTATATTACACAGTATCTTTACTTTTGTCTTTCCTAACATGAGTGGCAGAGAATCGAATTGGCATCATTTTAATTCACATTAATTTAATTCCAAGCCAAGTTGAATGATTTTTGTATGATTTGTATGATCTCCCTGCATAAATCGTCTACCAACACCCTTTGTGGATTTTAAAGGGACTTTCTTACCTGTTGACACAATGCCTTGTGGATTCACACAATTTTTAAGCTTTTAAAAAACATACTAGGATTTATTGGGGACTATGAAAAAAATTTCCTAGCATCATTCAGGTAAATATTCTGGACATTTGAACTTCATGATACTTAAATTTTATAGAGTTTAGGGGCGCCTGGCTGGCTCGGTCTGTAGAGCTTGTGACTGTTGATCTCAGGGTTGTAAGTTCGAGCCTCACATTGGGTGTAGAGATTACTTAAAAATAAAATCTTTAGAGAGAGAGAGAGAGTTTAGTATGAAGAGAGGATTCCCATTAAGAGAGCACAGGCCTAAAAGTGATGAGACTTTCTCGTGTGTGTATAACTAACGGATCCTTTCCCATAAGGACACTAGAGCAGTAGCAAAAATCTCACCGTACGTTAGAATAAACCGCACCATCACCGCCAATGATGAAATATTCATCCGATTAAGTAAAATGGAAATGAGTTTGTTTTAATCAGACTAAATATGATATTGCAAATTATTTGTTCTACAAACTACATACACCCTAAATATCCTGTGTGCAGATGTTGACTAAGTCTAGGAGCCAGTATATCAGTCCTTTATAATAATATTCTTAAATCCAGGAAACCATAAAAATACTTGACTAAACTTAAACTTTTAAAATGTTCCTATTAGGTAGATATTTTGTCAGATGTGCATTTTAAAACCTCACCAACAGAAGAATTACATTACAAGTAATATGGTCCAGAAGTAAATATAATGAGTAAGGCATAAATTAAGCATAAAAGCATACCCAAACATATAGAATGATAAATTATTTATGAAAGTGTGGGAGGTAAGAGATGGGTATCTTAGCCTGAGTTAAGATGCTTTGAACAAGAAAATCTCCACACTTGATGAATTCACCCAATATCAATAAATGGGAGAAGTTTAGGTCTGTTAATTCTCGTTCTCAGGCTTCTGTTGTATGTGGTCTTTCAACAAGAGTCTCATTAACAAAAATGGGTCCCAGAAGCTAGCGCGATGAGGTACAGATTTTCATAATCTCAAGCTCAGTTGAAGGAAATTTCAGGAATAAAAGCCTTGAGCAGTTTTCTTGAGGTCCTGGAATTTGATTCGAGGAACATTTTCCTTCCACCCTGCATCAAGTGCCCCACCATCTCACTACTATTAAAATGCCTACTTGGAGAAGGGTTTTTCTTACTTCACTCTTTAAAAGGTCATTGTCAACACACCTGCCGGAGTCCAGCTCCAGCCAGGGTGGGTCTCTCGTAGGAAAGGACGGCGTCGCGAATGAGGAGACACACACAGGGTCAGGTTGCAAGCATCTCCTCCTGACAGCCTCGGAGGAACTTTCTTTATATGTTAGGATATTTTTGTTTTTCCAAATCTTAGATCATTTTCTGGATTACAGCCATAGCCTTCTTTCATTTTTTCTTTGTAATGATTAACATGACCTTTATTGATTTCTGCTTATTGGCTTTCGCTAAAACTGAAAAACAGTACGCAAAGAGAAAGGTGCTAGACAGAGCGTGACCGTCTTGTTATTTTGTTCTATAGAAACTAATTCTTCATGGAATTAGTTTCATTATGATTGCTTAGATAGGCGTAACTAAGATGAGTAGTCACTTTATCATGAAACCCCAGAAATATTCCCACAATTATAAAGATTGCCATAAACAAAACGAAAAAGAATAGCAGGAGCCAGCTGTGGAGTCTCCTGTTTTCAGGATCATCCCCCATACTTGGACTTTGTCAAACAGCATGAGTAGCTTGGCTCGCGCCACACCTGGGCTCTTAATTGTGGTCTACACACGTCCAGCAAGAGTGTGGTCACTGACTCTTCCTCTCCTCTTCCGTTTTTAAATGAAAACAATCCACTTGGTTGAGCTTATCTGTAAAAGGTGCCTTTTATAGAATAAAGGGAACAATCAGTGTAAGGAATAGCGCACGTTTTTCTTCTAATGTTCATCTTCTTGGCTGACTACTACTTCAGGACCAGAATATCCCTGATCATTAATCTGCGTTTCTGACATTGACTTTGAAATCTCTGTCTGAAGTGTACGAAGGGGATTGCAAAGGAACAGTAAAACGTGATGGAAGGTCTGCTTCTCAAGTCCCTCGTTTACCCGCCACTACTTGTGACTTCTCTAAGCTTGCTTCCAATTCCTCTTTCAGGGTTCCTTTTTCTCTTGCCTAGGTAAAAAATATTCCAGCAAAATGAGTGAAGTAACTTTATGTATTTTCTTAAGTCACTTGATGATTCTTACAATTAATAATATGTAAAAGTAATGTGTTTCATAAAATAGGACAGATGTTCAAATGTGGCTTATGCTGCAGTTGAAATGGCAATCTACAGAGGCTGCTAGACCTGATTACAGAAATGACATCTGTAGTCAGAGAGTTGTAGAAAACAAGCAGTTTTCACATGCAGAGAAATCGTGAGTACCTGAAGACTCTTTCTGAATATTAATTACAAGGTGCCTTCCATGCATCATAAGAGAAAAATAAACGTGCGTATAATACTATTAGGGGGACTTTATCAAGGGGCCACATGTTTCTGGAAGGAAAACGTGGATTAACTGTGACCTGGGCAGTGACTTACCTACTGGTCAAGTGTATCGTACGAACCAAATATTGATGTATACACACACACGTGAATAGCAGTGTGAAACTAAACTGTTTTTACATGGCCTATTAGATGGTCTTAGAAAGACAATGTCTTAGAATAATTTTGTAGGAAGCTTTATTCCAAACAGTTTTCTTAACGTGAAGCTTTTTTTCCTTATCCATTCCTTTGTTTTGCTTTTTGTTTTCTCCTGTGCTGTGGGACTGTCTTTGCTAATACCCCTGTTAAATAACCCTCTCATGAAATGATCTCGGTTTTATCAAAGGAACGGTCTAAACCAACACATAAAATTATTGGGATGCCACCTCATTAAAACGGATCTACTATGAATGTTTCAGGCTAAAATAGAGTATAAAAATAGTTTTCTCCAAAATAAAAAATTTTAGTTTGGTTTAAATCATTGAAAGACAAATTTAGTTTGTTGTGGACACAAAATAAATTAAAACAACTTTCTCCCAACAGCATTTTTTTTTTTTAAATAGGTCTCTCTTCACTGAATATTCATTCATTCTTGCATTTCAGTCTGATCCTTTTGCTGATTAAACCAACCACCTGATATTGTTCACTTTGGGAAGTATATTCATTATTTTAGGCCACTAATGTGGCACTTGGGAAGGTGGGAGCAGCTGATTATTTAATTAGCATTTTGTAAATGGCTGTCTAAATCTCAAGAAGAGTTAATACTCTCAAAGTGTATGGCTTACTCATGGGACATGTTTATTCTCCAAGTGGATCAGACTATCACAACACTGGAAAATGAACATTGTTTACGTGAAATATGATAAACACATTTTAAGAAAAACACTTCAATAGGCTGATTGGTGGTGAAATATGTAACACTTTTTACTAGTCAACAACTATTTCACTTGCAAATCAGTTTTCAAGTATTCATTAATATGGGGTTATTTTGTTTTGTTTTATTTATAACTCATTTGGCATTAAGTAACCACCAAACTCAGTATTCATCAAGGTGCCTAGCCCAAATTCTTGGTATAGAAGCCACTCCCTCACTCTAACAGATTTCATGAAATGCTGGGAAGACCTCTTGAAAGAGATAATGGCTCATTTAAAAACTAACTTGAAAGCAAGTAAGAAACCAAATACCTGGCAGGCAAAAGCCCATGACACATTTTTAATCCTTTTAGACATTCATTAGAATCTGCTCCCTTATTCCCCGATAGAGATACACATGGAGGCAATCAGATCTGGGGTGTTTGTCTGCAAGGTCCCAATCACATGCATCACGGCTCCCTGGGGTTTAATTACTTAACTTCCGCAGTGGAATTGGCCGAGCCATCACAGTTTCTAAATAGCATCCAAAGCCTTCAAGAATCAACACCAAATTCCAAATATAAGACCTTTTCCCTGAGGGCTGGCACTCCCTTTCTCTTGACTATCCTGTGACTTCTAGCCAGGGACACTGAACCAAACATGCCAATCCTAGATTCTGAGACCAATGAAATCAAACAAGTGAGCAAACTTAACTCCCACAAACAGTAAAGGGAACCATAATTAAGCCGTACTCTTTGTTGTCAGGAAATCCGTTCACAAAAATGAATGAACAGCTGCTTTTTCGCTCTGGCAGTGCCGTTCCGTGTTTCCTTCTGGGAACAAGTTTTCATTTGGGTCTCTTTTCGGCTGTTGACATTCTTAGAGGCAAAGGAACTCAAGGCACAGTTCTTCCTCAATTACTAGTAAATGCAAGTTTATTGCTGTTTTGCAAAAGAAAAAAAAATCCATGTCATTGGTTGATAACAGCGTCCGTTTATTTGACAGTAAATGAACTCTGAGAGCGAGCAGCACCAAATACCACGTTTCACACCCTTTGAAATTAGTCACCATTGCCTTTGGTTTGGACTCTGGGGAAGGGGCTGCCGGACCGCAAAATGAGAGGTTTATTTAGCGCCTGGGAGAAGCTTATAAAAGAGCTTAAGTCCTCATTCCTTCTAACATCTTAACAGCTGTGCAGTTTCTTACAAAATATGTTTTATCGTTTCAAGAAATGCTGTTAACCTCGCAGTTTTAAAACTGAATGAACAAGGCCTCTTGGACAAATTGAAAAACAAATGGTGGTACGACAAAGGAGAATGTGGCAGCGGGGGAGGTGACTCCAAGGTCAGCCTCAATGTCACCAAAAGCGGGTAAACAGTATGTATAGTAATAGGTGCATCTGCTGGGAGACACAGCTTGGAGCCCCCCGCCAGCCACCCCCAGAATTGCCAGTCCAGTCCCTTCGAAACCCAAGTATGCAATTACTGTCAAAGCAAAAATATTTGCAACCGTTAACCAATTGAGGGACACACAAACAGACCTCATTACAACAGTCCCTGAGCCCCTCTGGCTTCAAAGAGGTCGTGGGTCAGACTTTGTAGTCCTGCGAACCCCTTTGTTGAAAGCAGGAAAGGATCCAAACTTTTGAAAGGGCACTTTAGTGACGAGGAGGGCGGACACCGAGGGGAAGTCTGTCCCCTCTGGTTCACCCATGCGTGGCGAGACCACCTACAAAGCGTTTTTAAGTAACAGCAATGACTTGACTCCACCTGGACCTGTTTAGAGTACCTTCCAGAAAGCCATGTCTCTACCCAGAACCCTCAGGCTTCCGTTGCATAGCAAGCTAAATAATAAATCAGCGATAGTCTTGTGAACTAGACATTTTTTGCCTTCCGTAAATGGATCAAATCACAGAATGATCGGCTTCAAAAGCAAGACCCGTTCAGCTCTGTGCTCACTACATCCATGTCATGTTTCCAGCTTCATAAAATAAGGTGGGTTTTTTTTTCTAAGCAGTTTCTAAAGGAAAAAAATGTATACAATTAACAGAAATAATCAACTGGTGTCCCGGAACCCTTCTTCACTGTGTATAGACCTAAAACAATCCAGACATGGGAATATCCTCACTGAATTTTATTTCATACCTTCCACCTGGCATGGAAGAGTATTGAAAATTTTTAAGTATGCGCTCTTGTCTTTCTTTTAAAATCTAGAGAATTGCCCAAAACTGCTTGTCTTCCGTTTCTTGATTAGGCTGTAAATTCCCTTACTTGGCCACCCAACCCACAGAATGATGCTCTGTTCTCTGAGAGTACTCGGGATGAGGCTAAACTCATTCTTTTCCAATGGCGCTAACTTCCCCCTCTTTCCATCTTAAAAGACTTTCAAATGCAGCTCCTTTGTGCCCCTCTAATTACCAGCCCTGTTGCAGGAAGAGGAGGATAAACTTTGCCAAGGGAATATTCTAGCCAGGGAGAGACAGGACAAAGGAGGAGACAATGGAATCATGTGGACCCAATCCTGATCCCCCACCCCAGGTCCTGGAAAAGAATCATTCTGGAGAGAAAGAGCAGAGAGAGGGTGGAATCTTGGGGGATTCCTCTGGGATGGTTCCCCTTCAAGACCCCTCCATTTGAGACACCAGCCACATGTTTACTTAAGGAGTATTAACTCTTTTTATATTTTGGCACCCTAACTTGCCTAGAATATTCTGACAGTTTCCATAAAAACGTAAGTAAATAAATACATTTTTCTACGCAGAGAAAATTATTTAAATTTACACTAATAACCTACTATTTTCCATGCAAATTAGAAATATAAGAAAACATGCTCTAATAGCACCAAAGAAAAGCAAAAATTTTCTAGTCCATTAGCAAAATTTTGCTCTTGAATGTTTATTTTTCTCACCGATATAAGAGAAGTACAACACTGCTTAACCAATAAAACTTTCCAGAAAAATGAATAACAAACTCCTATTTAAGTGTCCATTAAAACGTCTTTCCAGAGAAAAATAAGCAGAGCAGAAACGTACGCATAATGGAAAAATCTATTTGAGAAAAGTCACTTCAGTTTATTTCACTAAGGGGTTGGACAGCTCAGGTTGGATTTTAAGCTCTTTGTATCCCACAGATTGTTTGGTACACAATGGACACTAAATAAATATTTGTTGTCAAAAAATATACGTAAATCTAACCTTGTAGTGCTCAAAAGTCAAACTGTTGGTCCCTGGTATGCAGTAACTTACTTTCACCAAACATGAGCTACAAAGTGATATATTCTAAAACATTACTTCAGATCTTCACAAAATGTTACCAAGATCAACTTAAAATATTCCCCCAAATGATGTCACAGTATGTTGTTTTCCCTCAGAAATTTTGTTTTCGTACTAGAAAACACTCCTTGGAGGTCGCTTACTGATACAGTATATATCACCAAGCAAGTAGGTGGTAACAATCTAAATGTTAATGACGCCTACTCTGGATTTGTAGTAAGAGGCAGTGTTCTACCTGCCCTGACCCAACTTAGGTCAAAGTAAAGCACCAGGAAGCTGTTGCTGTTTCATTTTTGTTTTGGACCTTCTACGGGTGACTGGTTTTCTTTTTAGAGTTACCTCACCCCTCCCGTGGGGCTTGATCTTCCTCAGAAGAGGTAAGATAAGGAGGAGAAGGCTCAGCTGGAGAAGCAGCTAGTTTTTAAGCCTTTGCTGAGTATCGGGCCAAGGCAGGAGAGAAATTAAATGATGCCAATTCCGTGTAGGGGGTGGAATATGCACATTCAGAGGCCCCAACCCAGGCATGCTGAAATCTAATGTTGTCTTTCCAGTACAGACTCTTGATAGGAGAAAACTCAGTTTTCTAGTAGTGATTCACCTAATGAAGGCAGAAAATCGTGGAAAGCTCGACCTCCGCACCACCCCACCCCCGCCCCCCATGAATGGGTTCCTTTGAGGGGACAGGTGACCCACCTGCCATTCACAGGATTATAACCCCGGGGGGACATCTCCAGCCTTCCATTCAGCAGCAAATTATTAAATTTCTGCTTTCAGCAGGCAACGTGCCATATTGGTGGGGAAAAAGAATTTTCTTTTCTCTCAAGGAGCTCATGATGACTGTGGTAGCTTCCAGTCACAGCCCATGGCTACAAAACAATTAGCATCCCCACTTACCTGAGAGCCATTCCCAGAGCATGACATTCTGACCCGGTCGCCCTCAACCAAGGCTTCATGCTGAAATGTAAAAATTTAAGGAAAGAAGTAAGAAAAAGGGTCCTGCATCTTAAAAAATAACAATAAAGTAGAAAGGCAGGATTTGGAGGATGCAAATCCGTTTTTTTGAAAATTTACTTCTTTAATAATATTAGTGCAATGTGGTCTAATCTATGATCATAAGAAATTCATACTTGTGGATAAAGCAATAAAAGTTTACTAATTGGCAATGAGCCAATTTAAAAATATCATTGCAGTGTCTCAAACTCATTTTCCTCTCTGATGAATCTGATACAGTTTAGTCTGAGCACAAACCATACACAGAATTTTATGCCAGTTTTTAACATGAGTTATTCAGTCCTGGTTCTAGTTGGAAATTTTGGCAACGCCTGTAATCATTAATGATCTATAAAATTATTGATTTTTTTGTTTGTTTTATACCCTATTCTCCTCTATGTATATAAAAACAGGCACCCTCACGAATGTGGATATTCATATAAAAATCGTTTTGTAAATGTGATTACCAAATAACGTCTTCTTTAGGAACTATATTAGATCACAAGATACCCATTTTTAATTTAGCCCTTTGAAGACGGTAGCCAGTCCTGACTTTAAAGCACGTCATAAGTGGCCTCCTCCCCTTCACCATAGCAATAGAAACCAACACACGAGTAAATGGATTGTTAGCAAAAATATGAATTCATAAGCAGAAAGAAAAGTTGTGGTAAACAAAAGCCAGCGATTGCTCAATAATGAATTCCTTGCTCAGTGCCTGATAACTCCACTAGATAACCATTAAGTTTGGCTCCTAATAAATATCTTAAATTCAAAATTCCAATCTACTTATGGCCTCTAAAACCAGGGTCCTGCCGTGACTAGCAGAAGGACCAAAGAGGCAAGGGGAGAAGTGAAGGGAGAAGGGCAAAGTGGGGACCTTAAGGACATCCCTTCTAGAAGAAACTGGAAGGAAACTCTGCTTTCTTTTTCCTTCCCTTTTCAGCATGAAGTCCTCCTCCCAGAGCACCCCATTCAAGAAGTGCAGTGTAGGCTCGTATAATACACCTGTGTAGGTGTTAAAAAGGCTTTGGTGAGCAGCCTGGGGACCTCAAAACTCTTATAGTATCAGTTAAATGAAAAAGCTTGCTCTGGGTTCAAAATAATTTAAATACAGCAACCTTGCAGAGCACCTACTCTGAGTCAGATACCCTGGTAAATACTGTCCTACAAAGATGAATGAGATACCGCTTTTGTTCCCAAGCAGTCCACAACTCACCCACCAACCTGGGGTGGGGTTTTGTAATAATCACTTCATGAATGGGGGTCGGGGTGTATAGATAGTAAAACCCACATTTGGGACCAGATTCACCAAGCACCACAGTTTACCAAAATCTTCATCCTGCTCCATCCCCAAACTCCGTGTTTAGTAGAAAGTGTTAAATCATGCTCATATTAGATTTTGTTCCAAAACACGATGTAATTTTCTAGGAATGTGGCAAATGCATATTACTTCTTAAATGGAACAATGAGCCTTGTTAAGATGTTACAACATAGATACAAAAAATTAAATCGTATTGAGAAAACAGTTAAAAAACTTACATCTTAGAAACTTTTTTCAGAACTAACAGTACAACAACATAACAAGAAAAAAGAGACTTTTGGCTTAATGGCTAATCAGAAAACTCAGTTAACCAGAAACTCCCATTTCCCGAGTCTTCCGTTGTGAATGTTTTTAATTGCACAAGCTGAAGTCACACTATTACAAACCCTGATTCAGCTACTTCCTAGCTGCGTGGCTAGATGATTTAATCTCTCCGTGCCTTGGTTTCCTCATTTGTAAAATGCAGGTGATCATAGTATCCAAACACATAAAATGCTTCCAACAGCTCCTGGTACCTAGGAAGGGTTCCGTCAGGGTTAACTAGCATTATCACCGTTATTATTACTGCATTGCCTAGATGTGCAGATAAGTTTATGGAATTAATCCCCTGGCAGTCAAATCAATGCATGCTGTGTCTCTCCAAATGCACTCAATATTTCCTAGAAGAAGTGAGGTGTTGGGGGAGAGAGCCAGACAAAATAATTGTGGCAGCTTAGAAATGTCAAGAGAAATTCAATGAGTCTCTCTCCGGATATTTGTAAAAGCAAAAAGAAACAGAAACCAACGAAGCACGGAAACAGTAACAAGAGATGTCAGGGCTTACTGCTCCCCATCCATCCTCTCGGACTTTTATTTTATACACACAAAGGTGTTAACGTAGGAATGAAAACCAGGGGAGTTCTTCGATTCCTCAGAACATTGAGACTGAGTGATGACTGGCCTTTTCCTCCTTGAGACTCCTTATATAACATCAAGTACTGAAGGACTCAAATATGGTAGAAAAGAAAAGTGGGATTTTATAGGACGGGAGTTTGTTCCTAAAAATGTCGGTTTCCCCGAGCCTGTCATGTACCTGCTAGGAAGCGTCCGTGGGGTGCATTAGAGTCACTTACCTTTGTATGCACAGCATATTAATGTGATAGACTCGAGATAGATAGATAGATAGTGCTATTATTCAGGTTAAATTCTGCAACTGAGGAGAGTGTCAGCATGGGCTTATCCTCTCATGACTCACATATCGGTCTCCTAAGGACCTTCCTGGACCCTTTGTCAGTAACTCCCGCACCCTCCTTCTCTTCCAGTTAGTCCTGGATGAGCATGGTTAAGGAGTCCGTGTAGACGTACTTTTACAGCAGAGAGTAAAATTACACCAACTGAATCACAGCGTAGGGGAGAGCCCAAACCGGTCCGAGCCAGCTTCTCTGCATGCCAGTCTGTCCATCTGCAGCCACTGCCATTCATTTCGAAAGGGGGGGGGACACAAGGAGCTTGTGGATCTCGAATGACTTCCACGCTGTGCTGGGAACCTCGTAAACGCTCCAGCAGTGGAACCCAGGCCAATAGTTTTGGGTTCACAGTAATTGCATACATTTTATTTATGATCCTCCCTAGCAGTATGCACCTGTTACCTAAAGCGATGGAGCAGGCCCCAGTCGTAGGTCTGGTTCTCCACCTGGGCCTCCCGCACGAGACTTAGCACCTCCTGTGGCCTCTGCTCTGTCACTTTGCCTTGCGATTCTAATGTAGTTTGACTTGAATAACATAAAATAACATATATAATGTTATTTATGTTATTTTCCACGTGAAGAACTCCTGTAAACCTTGCCGTTTTGAAACTCAGTGAGGCAGGCGTCTTAGACAAGCTGAAAAACAAGTGGTGGTACGATAAAGGTGAATGTGGACCCAAGGACTCCGGAAGCAAGGTTAGTCGTCACACTCCGGGGCCTCGTCTTGTGCTCACAGGGCCCGCGAGCGTTTGTCACAGGGCGCCGACCCACTCACCCGCCTTCTCAGAGAATTGCAGCCCGCACCCCCACTGCTCAGGCTTGGGTTGCAACTCAAATTATCCGCAGAAGCACATACACTAATAAAATTCCTCCTGTGACCCTCAGACTCACATACCACGAGCGCGAGTAGCGCTTCTTGGTTAGGGTTGCGCTTGTTTCGGAGGCGAAGGCCCCAAAACCCGTCGTTTCAGGAGCTGATGCCTTCTCTAAACAGAAGTGGGGAATTGTCCGGTAGCCATCCAGAGAAGGATCTTAAATATTCACCCTGTGGCATTCAGAAGTTCAGTCTTTTGTCACTACGTTGCCAAGCATTCCACTTTAGTTTGAAGAGGCCCCGTTATAGTTTTGTGCTGACGGATGCGCAGTGCACTTTCCGATTTGGTTCTACCGAAGTGCTCTTAGTAGATCAGCATTTACGGATAATATCTCAAGTTAAGATCTCTCATTCGTGAATTCTTCTTGGTGCAATGCAGAGATCCAGAGACCTGACTCCACTGAGTACAGATAAAAAGGGTTACAAACAGTTACGTTTCCATTCTAAAGGAAAAAATGTAACAATGTATCAGTGAATCTAATTACCTGCGCAAATTCATAGAATGTAACGAGTGCCCGAAAGGAGTTGAGGATTCTTGAAATCTTCTTTTATTTTTTTTTCTTTATCTTCTTTAAAAGAAAAAAATATTAGTTATTCTAAGACATGAAACAAATAAATGGCTTAAATAGGAGAGTCTCCATTCACTTAAGAATGAGACCAAGTAAAAAAAAAAAAAAAAAATGAATGAGACCAAGTAATGTCACTTGATACCTTTTCTGGGCTTATCCCTACGTTTTAATCAGTTTTTTCCTGCCTTTGAACCAGAGTGGAATGAGACAAGCTTGGCCAAATAATGAAATACTTATCTCAAATCCCTATGTCAAGCCAGAGAAGCATAAATATTTAATGAGCGATGATTTTAAAAATGAAGTGACCCTAAATTTTGGCCCAGTCATCTAATGTCATGGCTAATTGGACAGTGTACATAGTACATGTTTTGAATTCAATACTCTGCTAATAAAACTAAGTGTCTGGATCACATTTTGCACAAAACCTACAGCTGGGAAGATGATGGCCACAGGGCATCCTACAGGGAGTCTATCCAAAATACTCTCAAATCTTGCTATGTAATATACATATTTCCAATTTATGAAAAAATTCTGAAGTCTTGTTACAATTTTAGTATTTTCCAATCATATGCTTGACTATTTCCAAATTTATTATGAGATAATATGTATGCTAAAGCTCTGGAGAATAATATGTCTAAACTATTAACTGATTAAGTATTTTTAACTGGGAATGGAATCTTATTTTTAAATCAGTAAAAATAATCATAAATTTGTCCATATGAAAAGAATTTATGTCTCAATTAACCATGGTAATTTGTATATTTTTAAGTTATTTTTAAAAAGTTACCTAAATGTGATGCATACATAATTATTCCTAAATAGTATATAATATGTAAAAGTGACACTTTCTGGAAGATCTCCCATACACCTATGACCGAAAGAAAAAATAATGTGTACCCTAGCACATTGTTTACATATATTTGGTAAAGCAACAGTGAAGAAAATGTGAAACTGTTAGCTAAAAAAAAAAAAAAAAAAACCAACGAAACTTAGTTCCTTAAGTAGGAAACGTGAAGTGAGATTTATACAAGAGAAATTTCAAACATTGAAAGTATATGGAATAGCAGGAAAGCCAAAAGACATCCCCTTCCCATGTAACTGGGTTTTAAATATGCCATTTTCAAACTTAAATAATAAGCCCACTTCTGCCACCCTGTGTAAATATATAAATGCTTTTATATGGCTGGGTATAGTGGTTTTCGCTGCATATTTAATAATGATAAAATGTTACAAATTTTATTGAATGTAATTACACACAGTTTTATTGGTAATCATCATAATTTCACTTCTCCTGAGAGTTGGAAGCTTTATGCTTAAATCCATAAACCTCCATCAGTTATCTATACATGTAAATAATTTCAGGTTGCATTAGGCATTTGCTTTAATTAGCTGTTTGGATTTCGTGTGTTCTTTTGCCTTCTGGATGTGACATTTCCGCAGTTAACTGAGATGTCTTTATCTCCCCCAGGACAAGACGAGCGCCTTGAGCCTGAGCAACGTAGCAGGCGTCTTCTACATTCTGGTTGGCGGCTTGGGCTTGGCTATGCTGGTGGCTTTGATAGAGTTCTGTTACAAGTCCAGGGCAGAGGCGAAGAGAATGAAGGTGGCAAAGAGTGCACAGACTTTTAACCCAACTTCCTCGCAGAATACCCAGAATTTAGCAACCTATAGAGAAGGTTACAACGTATATGGAACCGAAAGTATTAAAATTTAGGGGTAGGACTTAGGGCTTACTACAGTGAGTGGGTGATGCATCCTGTAACTGCAGTGTTGTGACCTGTCTGTCCAGTGGTGACGTTGCTTGCTTCTGATTAGAGCTTTTATATTTTTGAAAAAACTTCAGTGCAAAGTGGTTCGGTTTTCTTTGGCTGCGGATGCACTGTTCGAAACTGTATGTTGCCAATAGATATCTGCATTGAAAGGGTCAGAAAGACAAAAATCAAACCCCCAGGATTGCTCTGCAAAATGATCTGAACAGTATATCCTACTCGAAATTTGGGAGAAAATGGAAATTAGTTCTGGGTTTCCTTGTCCATGTAGCAGGCTAATCTACTTGGAACAATCCAATTTTAGGAGAACTCACAAAATCGGCATAAAACCATTTCAAGCGATCAAAGCTTAGACGGTTGCCTATTTTGATGTGGTTATGTATTTTCTGAGAACCAACTCCAAGCACATAGTAAGGGCTCAGAGAATTTTAGCTCCTATTCTGTTTCACATTAACCATCATTCTATATTTTTTTAAGAACCAAACCCTGCTGTTTGCTCATCTGACAGTACCTTGAGCCAGACCTTTAGGTAGGAGTGATTGTCAGAATATTAACTCCAATTCATATTTATTTAGATGAATTTCAACTTTCACCTTCACAGTATCACTAAGGTGGATATGCATTTTAGGCAAGACAGTAGTTTCCCCATCAAAGATGTCAGCAATGCATGTGTTCTTCAGGGGGACACAGGAAAAGATAAAAATTGCAGTGAATTATTACGGCCTTTTTTTTTTTCCATTTCAATTGTTTTTAAGTAGGCCAGAGCAGCCCCACTTACTCATATCCTCCCACTGTCACAATAAAACATTGTAAATATTCAGTGAAATGTAGGAAATGGAGATAATTTTTTAAGAATCTAAGTGTCCACTACTTTTATTCCTCGAATGATAGAAAGTGGTTTTAAAATAAGATCTGAAAGCATTTGTTACTGCTTTTCCTAAAATCAGGTCTCTAAGACCCATTTTCTAAGATTATATATAATAGTCAACTGAATGGGCTGCTCACTCTGATGACAATGATAAATGAGGCTTTGAACCCACAAGAGACATTCAGTGCTTGATGGACCCGAGAGTCAAAAACCCAATATAATTTTCATAAGATGTATATCTGAGGTTATGCCAGGTAAATAACGCTTGTTTTTTCTATTTGTGGTTATAAAAGCTATCGAAACACTTGGTTAATGTCTTAAAACAAAGAACAAAAGTCATTCCCTTTTACAAAGATCTAGTTGCTTCTATCCATAATCTAGAAATCAATGGATTACTGAGTGTAACTATACACAGATAAGCCCCACATGGCTCTTTCCCAATTTTGTGTAAAAGAATTAAGAACAAGACCCTACAGTTCACTCAGATCAGAATGTTTTGAGCATGTCTTCTGATAGCAAAACAACAAACAAGGAAACTTTCAAGGTCTCTTGACCATTATGCAAATGCTGTTATCTTAATAATTATACAGTTGAGAAATTTTCTCAAACTGAGAAAAACAATATGTGACAGGTTTTCAGAGTCAGTTATTTGGATTTTATTCTGGAATGAATTTTAGGTCTTAAAAAGGGGGGCTTTTTTGTTTTGGTTTGGTTTGGGGTTTTTTTTGGTTTTTTGTTTTTGTTTTTTCTTACAAGTCATTAAAATGATTTTTCTTTGGCAAAGCAAAAGCATTCCAATCATCAGCAAGGTCCAAGGGTAAGGTTGCAAAGAAAAGAAAAAGAATATTAGAAAATTCTAGAAACAAACACTCATGGATGCCAGTTAATTACCAAAATCTGGGAAGTTGCTAAAGAGAGATAAATTCCCAGGTTATGTACATACAGTTCACATGTAATAATGTTTTTGGAGTCCAAACCTGGCATTACAACGTATCACATGAATTGCCTCTACAGTTGGGGTTAAACTTCTAAGACAATAAATTTCAAATAAAATACAAAGCATTCCTGTCCATGACTTTTAAAAAGACTTAATGGCATTCAGGGTAAATGAAATGATTTGCACCTAAGAAGACTTGACAACTGTTACTGTACTCTCATACAAGATGGCTTTTTCCTTTCAAAAACTCTGTTGGCCACAATTACCCAAATTTTTGATGATCTAAATAATGCTGTCCTAGAATGCCAAAAACAAAACCTGAAACCTTCAATATAGAGAATATTTACTCTAAAAATGATTATCCCTCACGGGAACACGTATAGTCCTAGCCTTTAGCCTCAACAATCTAAACAGACCCAGACCACGTGTAAATTTATAAGAATTTGAGCAGCCTCAGTGGGTTCACAGCAAAGCTGAATAGAAATGATATTTTAAGGAAGAAGCAGGAGATAGAAGTATAAGAAATAATAATGCTAAGATTTTAAGAGAAAATAGGAGCTGTCAAAGATTTATTAACTATTACACTCAGTTGCATTCATCTACAGAGAAGGAAAGATTACTTGAGAGCACATGGTTCCTGTTTGGGGTATTTTCCTTTCTTCGCAAAGGCAATCAAGAAAAGAAAGGAAACACAAATTTTATAGCAAGAGCCTTCTGAAAAAAAATCCCTTCCAAAAACTATAATGCTTTTGTTAATTGTATTTCTTCTTCAAAACAAAAAAAACAAAACAAAACCAGTAGGTTTTAAAAAATAATTATTTTATTTAATATTAAATGTTGAAAGTGAATCTGAGGAAACAAATTCAAACTTTGGTTCTGGTTCATTTAATTTAGTGATGAGTAGTTCTGTAGAGATTGCATCCTGATTTCTAATTTTTTTGAGACTATTCACTAAAGAAAAACTATGATAATGACGTTGGTTTTTATCATAGATAAGTCATTAACTAGCAGTTTGACTTTATCAGGGTATCTGATCTCTAAACCTTTACATTATACCATTTTCTACTCCTATCACTAATTTCATTATTTAATATATCGTGACTCTAATACTTAAGTTCCAGAGCAGAGTAAATATAGGGATGGAATTCCTAAAGAATTAGGTAAACCTAAATTCGCCACAGGGAATTAAGATATATTTTGAGTTACGAGAAATAAATGATCTATGCCATAGCAGACTTAGGCAGTTTCTCGTTTGCCTTATTTTCCTCGAGTTAACATTAAAATTCAATTACTAGAAAAAAATGTGAAGGCAAATGAACCAGCAGTAATTAGATTTACATAAAAACACTGCCTGTCTCTCTTCTGTGTAATACTGTTATCTGCTCCTGACTTAACCTGACAGAGAACAGGAATTTAATGAGGATTTCGGAGACCTGACCCCTTAACATCTCAGTCTGGGAGGTTCCCCAGCAGTGAGGAATTGAAACATACTCCCTTTCAGTGCACCCCCCTTGAAACACTTAGAGCCTCCGAAAACATCAGTCAGCTTCCAGAGTAGGCCCGTCACTAACTGTGCTGTTCTGGGTCATGTCTACCCCTGGTGTGAATGAATGAAGGTGTCTGTGGATAGATCTGTGTTCCGAAGGCCGGAAGATCTGTCGTGAATAGTCCGCAGTTTGTTTAGACAACTCATCACAGTTTTGAGGATAACGCCCGCGCTGTAAAGACATTTCCTGGCAAGAGCAAGAGGCTCAATTAGAAACGTTGTCCACCTAGAGGAGAATTTTAAGCTGGCCCAGAAGTACCAGGGTATAAAGGACCGCAAGGCGAAGGCTGTGTCCCGCCCAGACTTGCCGAACAAAACCTAGGGTGACGATTTCCAAATTAGTTCTGAAACAGGTAGGACCACAAACTCCCGTCCGATTTATTCTTCGCTATAGTTGAGCTTCCCTTTCCCATAATGCGCAGTTTTCACACGACCAAAGGAATATTGGAAAAAATGCAGATGTCTAATTATTGATATCTTGGTGTTTGTTGTGTCGCCTTTTGTCGCAGAAGCAGAAACATTGTAACAGTCCACACTCTTTCTGTTTCCTTTCCATGCACCCAGCTGACCTTTTCTGAAGCCATAAGAAACAAAGCCAGATTATCCATCACTGGGAGTGTAGGTGAGAACGGCCGCGTTCTGACGCCCGACTGCCCCAAGGCTGTACACACGGGAACTACAATTAGACCAAGTTCAGGATTGGCTGTCATTGCATCGGACCTACCATAAAAACCAAAAACATAATCGAGTGCCTTAATCAAGCTGTGTTGGTGACCGGCGGGAGCGCGGCCCGGGGCGCGCCGAGCAGGTGCCCTGGACCAGGCCTCTGGCCAGAGCAGGCTGTGCGTCCTTGATGCTCCCCGTTCCGCAGCAGCAACGCGTGCATGAGCTCAGCTCGGAAACCCAAACTCAGATTTTCTATCAGGAAAACTCACAATTTTGGTTTTTTCGGGGAGCGGGAGGGTGGGGAGGGAGCTGGGATGGGCGTATTAACAGCAACAAATTTCACTCGAGTGGACTTAAAAACTAATCAGACTTGCGAGTTAGCGCATCAGACTGTGAAGTTCTTGCTCAGAAAGGCCTGTCTTCACCGCAAGGGATAAACTAGTTAGAGAAGTCAGTGAACATGCTAACGTGCGTCTCCAGAACACCCACGTGGTCCGTGGGAGACTCCAGCCGAGAAAACACAGCACGAAACTGTGGTCAGAAAATAATCAACACTCATGTAAATCCTGTGAAAAAATTTAAAGGATGTATTTACACTTAATTTGGAGAAAACAAATACTGAAACATGCTTGCTTTTTAACTGACGTAAATTCAGTAGAGGACAACACAATTCTTTTTTCTAACCATCTTAGGGAAAAATACATTGCAATAATTGATATGCCATCACTGTAATAAACTTTAGAGACTTTTTTTTTAATAAAAGTCGGTCATCTCCTTGTTGCAGTAACCTACGCTCTGTCACATAGTCGGTGTCCCCAGATCGCGTTTGTCTCACTACCGGAACACAAACAGAAACGAAGACAGCGTTACCGTGAAATCATCAGTCTGCAATGTAGAATCAAAAGAGACTACGGGTCACTCATGGTATCAATCTTATTTATAATCTTGTTCTGTGTACAAAATTGTGGTTTTTGTACCCACCAAAAGAATAAAACTGCGGACGTTCTTACAATATCTACAGAGCTTAAAGTTTGTTTTTATCGTTAATAAAAGTTATTTGAGAAATTACAAGACTATGTAGGAGGGATTATAGAAGTCAAATATGGGCCATATTATAGCTCTTATTTCTGCATAATAAGCTTACCCACTTTTACAGGTGTTTGCCTTGTGAGCAGGTGAAATCGTCACAGATGACGTGTTTGAATTGGGGAACGATCTGTTGTCATTAACAGCAACATACCTGTAATCTCGTGTTGAAATTTTACTTGACTGTATTTTGCTGCATAAAATAATGTGTCTCTTGGGTTTCTCCCTGCCCCCATTCCCCTTGTTCCGTTTAAATCACTTGAAGGCACGAATAGTAATTTGTGGTCGACAAAAAAAAGAAGAAGAAGAAGAATTTGTCCTTGTTTTTTCAACTGGAAATGGTGAAGAAAATTATACCCGTGTTTATTTCCCAAACCCACCTTCTGTTATGTATGGATTAAATTAACGTGGCTCAAAGGAAGGTTTGGATCCTTTGAAATAATAAATGAGTACTAGAGTACAGCTAGCCATCACACGACGTAGAGATCTTGGCAGAAAGCACAAGTTAGGATGATTTTGGAAGTGTGGCCTTGAAGGACGACTTTGCTTCCACAGGTGGAGAAGCCGTGGAGCGCCTTCGGGGCGAGCCGGGGTCCGGCCACATCCCGGAAGATAAAGCTGGAGAAGGTGAAGGACCCACCTGCTTGCTTCCATCTGGAGATTTCCATCCCCCCGCGATCTCTGCGCTACAGTCAAGAGCCACCTCTAGAAGCGCAGGTCCCACGACCCACGCACGGTCCCCTCAGGAAAAGGCCCAAGCTCTGAAGCTGAGCAAATGAGTCCCTCCGTGACCTGGTCCCTACTGCTCCCTCCCGTGACGTCCGTCCCGGGCCCAGCCTCCCCCGCCCGCACACCTCCACAGCCGCACACGGGACGCGGCATCTCCTCTTTCTTGGGCTGTCACTTTCCCCGGTCTCTTTCCCTGACTAACTTGGACTCGTCCTTCAGCACCAGATGGAACCGTACCTGCCCCAGGAAGGTCTCCACGCCAACCCGCCCGCCGCTGCCCCCGGGACCGGGTCAGAGGCCCTTTTCGTGTTTTGTCCCCATCAGGGCGTCTGCCGTGTACCGCACTGTACTTGCCTGTGTGCTTGTCTGTATAACGTCAGACTGTAAGCTCCTTGAGGGCAGGATGTCTCTCCCGTTCACAGTTGTATCCCCAGCACCCAGCACAGTGCCTGGCGTATTGTAGGTGCTTAATAAATATTTGTTGAATGAATGAATTGAATCGAATCAATTTAATTAAGTGGAAGCAGAAAGACAGCATCTTTCCTCATTAACAGTCCCTAGCGTGTGTGTTAAGTAAAGAGCAGGTCGGAACGAAGGCTGGGGGCGCCCGGGTGGCTCAGTCGGTTGGGCGACCGACTCTTGATTTCAGCTCAGGTCGCGACGTCAGGGTCGTGAGATTGAGCCCCACGGCGGCTCCGTGCTGGGTGGAGTCTGATACTCTCCCTCCCTCTCCCTCCACCCCTCCCCCCCACTAAAAAAAAAAAAAGGCGAAGGATGGCTGATTTCATGACGCTGTCCATCTCCCCGGAAGAAGTGTGGCTAAAAAACAAAACAAGATGACCTGACAAATTTTCTGATCGGAGGAGACGTTATTCCGTGTAATTGTACCTAGCTGTGGAATGATTTGTTTAGCTAGAGAAATTGTCTTAAGGTAATTAAATAACCCAAACCAGGGTTCTGGCTTGGTTTTTACCCATTCTTCTAAAGATCTCTTCCATTTAATTCTCGGAGTGGATAAGTGATGAGAAGGTAAAAAGTTATATTTCTCATAGTTTAGTTTCTTCTTTTTGTGTTGTTTTCTTTCTGTATTAGTATCATATAGTTAAATTTCTGTATTTCTCATGGAATAATTCTGCCAAAACCAAAATGTTAAATCTGCCATCAGTACAAAGGGATACCCTATCTGGTCTCCAATCTGAGGAAATGCTATAAAGCTAGGTAATGTGATTTTAACACATTTATGTTTAAGTTAAAAAAACATTTAAAACATTTAGTTCCATGAAGAACTCAATTATCAAGCAAGCAAGATGACCATCTAGTGCAGAATTTCCTGAATGTATCAGGCAAAACCACTTTTGAAGCTACATCAGCTGGTTAAATGTATACAATGACCACATTTGAAGGCTGCAAAGGACCCTCAGGAGAACCACTTTGTTACAGTCAATTCAATAGCTACTAATTAAAAATGCCAACCGCCCCCCACCCCCGTTCCAGCCCTAGCTTCGGGCTTGCTCCATGCTGCGCCCTGGTGTCCACACCTGCTGTCAACTCATTCATCCATTCCCCCAAGGCATAGCACACAGTAGGTATAAAATACATATTTGTCAATGCATAAACACAACTTCAGTTACTACGTCAGTATCCGTGAAAAAAACATGCTCTACTAATTTCCCCAGAAAACAGAATATCCCAATTTGCAACACCAATGAAGGGCAGCTAGAAATAAGCACTAAATGAAAGTGACATCGGGGGAGTTTCTGAAGAGACGAACTGGAATGGTGCGGATTCATTTGTCTTCTTAGCATGAGGCTGCATGAAAAGTGCACCTTCTCAAGCACGTTCGTAAGCAGCTTTTAATGTCAGACGGCGCGCCAGGCTAGCGTGCTTAGCATTTGTCGGAGCCCACGCACGTGTGGCAGGGGCCGTGCTTACAGAGTTCCTAACAGCCAGCACCAGGAGTCTTGTCAGAAGAGGACTGTGCTTCTTTATGAAAAGATGTTGATCCATTAGAAAGAGCGAAAGATGAAATTTGGAAATTGTACCTCAAAAAAAAAAAAAACAGGAAGCTAAATCATTTCCCATGAAATAGAATAACCTGTTTATTTATGTTGCTTTGATTTTATTGTCTTTGGAGGGAGTGGTGGGCGGGCAGGGGATGAGGGAAAATAAAAGATAAGGCAAAGGAGACGTTAAGAAAGCAGAAAGCTTGTGGCAAAAGTCCAGTAGTGCGACCCTGGTGGCCCAAAGAGCTCAGGAGAACGGGGCTGTTGGACAAATGGTTTTCCACTGTGTGGTATGTAATGAATGCCTGATAAAGTCCTCTTCCCACGACCTGCTTACAAATTTTCCTACGAGCCCCAGGCTGGTATTTGTGGTCGGATTAAAGGGAGTCAAGGAGAAAATTCTAAGTCCCATATTTGGGTTGATGCTAGGCCAGAAATAACCCTAATAACACGTCTCCTTCCCACAGAAATGGGCAGAAATTTAGATTGAGACTTGTCCTTCCACATGGCAGAGAGCAAAGTCTTGTTCAATTTTTTCTGGATCTGGAGAAGATGGTAGGTGTGAGAGGACCCTACGATACATACATAAATAAATATGCTATTAAATTATAATGCCTAAGTCATGGCGCCCGTGAGGGGGTGACTTAGGAGGTTTGGAATCCTGGAATCCTGAACGCAACATGAGCCTACTCAAATAGATTATCATGACTTCCTCCTCCGTGTCTTTTCATTGGACCAACACTTCTAAAGTTCCTAAATATTTAGCAGTGGATACAAACTGTCAGTATTTCCAGTAGTTTCTCTCACTTTCCACTCCAATGACACCTAATTACTGCTCACAGCTAGTTTTCCAAGCGTTTCACCTTCATCCCCTTCTAAGTTTGCTGATTATTACCTCTCCCTGCAATGCCCCTGCCTCAGACGGTGGTCCAAGCTATAACCGACAGAGCGCACTGGACAGTTCACAGAATCTCTGGGAAGGACAGAGCATCTGGCGGAAGGCAAAGCAGGCAAGAACAATACCAAAATCACGTCACTGACCTGCCCCCAGGCCACGTCCAGCTTACAGTGGGCACGTATGTAAGAAGCAAGGACACTGAGCAAGGAACTTCTGTTTGTACCGTCTCTGAGCATGGGGTGTCCCCCCCCCCCCCGAATGCTCTATTTCCTTCCCAGGAAACAGGCTCCACGCACAGCCTCTTTCACATCAAACCTCAGGAAGGAGTATCTAGCTCGTGGTGCTCGGTGGCCTGGGATCTAGCAGCGAGGGAGACGTGGAAACCAAGCACTGATTTCTACCTTAGGGAAGCACAATGTGGAAAATAAATACAAGAAGAGTTAAAAGAATCTGGGCACAAAATGTGGAATATCTCCCCTGTTTCTTTTTTTTTTAAGATTTTATTTTTTATTTATTTATTTGAGACAGAGAGAATGAGAGACAGAGAGCACGAGAGGGAGGAGGGTCAGAGGGAGAAGTAGACTCCCCGCCGAGCAGGGAGCCCGATGCGGGACTCGATTCCGGGACTCCAGGATCATGACCTGAGCCGAAGGCAGTCGCTCAACCAACTGAGCCACCCAGGCGCCCTCCCCTGTTTCTTTATGTCTAATACCCACTCGTCCATCAAGAAGTGTTATAGACATCATCTCGGGTACACAGCCCTGATTCCCTAAGCTTGGAGATCACTTTTTGCTTCCCTATGGCTTGTGCTTACCTCCACGTGGACTTAGACCACTGTTTCACGATTATTTTTAGAAATGTCTCCACTTGATCTCTCCAGACTCACCGGTGACATAGAGAGCAATGAGGAGTACAGAGAACACAGTTTGAGCTGTAGACCCAGACAAAGCGAGATGCAAATCCCTTTTCTGGCGCTTACTCTTTGGTCTCCGGAAGAAGCCTGTTGTCTCATATGTAGAATGGGAACAAGAATACCTAGCATTTGAAGTTTCTGTGAGGTCAAAAATGAATGTTTATAGATTGCTTGTCACAGCCCCAGAGCTCAGTGGGAGCCCTGTAAACAAAACTACACTTAATTCATCTCTGAGGCTTGGGCTTCTGCTTCTGCCTAGGAAATAGAAAGCTGAAGGGAGGAAAAAAAAGTTATTTTCTCAGAAGCCAAATAATCTACACAGTTATAACTTCTCTCGTGTGACTCAGAAAGCTGCTCAAGTAAACTGAATTCCACAGAAGGACACGTGCCTTCAAGGAGAAATGGGATACACAAATAGTTTCCCGTCTTCAGGAGAGAGGAGGTGGTGCATAGTGACCGTGACATTGTGGGCAAGAACCGAGCTGAAATATTAAGATTCTTAAGGGCCAAGTGTGGCTATGATGCAGGTGGAAATAGCTGAGGACACTGGACCAAGAGAATCTGAACTCACTTGTAAGGCTTTTTTCATGGTCCTCAACTGAGCGTTTAGAAGAAGGGGGTTAGGGAAGAGCGGAAGACCGGACAGAGATCCCCTTGATGGATAGAGCAGGTGGGCATGAGGCGGACAGCACCTGCAGGGTTGGGGGCTGCGGACACACTCGAAATGCCCTGCCTCACTTCCAGACCTCTCTCTTCTACAAATCAAAAGTCGCAGGGTCCTGAGCAGGGCCAGCAAATCTTTTCGTCTCCGTGGCATGAAGACAACCTTGCTTCTGGAGAAGGGGCTGAAGCACACATCCTCTACCTCTGCAGGAATTTCTCACCCAAGACAGACTACAGTTTTGCTTGAGGCGATGGGAGGACGGAATATTGGGAAAGTCTCACCCTGCGGGCTGTGAGGTGAAGGGAAACGTGCCTGCCTCTGACGGCTGCTGAATTCCACCCAGGAGAATGCTAGCTTGCTGGCTGGCGGCACGGGCCTGGTGCTCAGGAAGCAGTCACACCTGCCGCCCCGGGAGGCAGAGAAGCGTGGAGCGGGGAGCGGGGAGCGGGGCGTCCACTGGGATACAGCTGTGCAGGGGCGGCTGGATAGGACTACATTGAGGAAGATCCCAGAAGTAAGGGGTTCCGAGAGCTCCTCGGTCAGGGAACACAACCACCTTCCGGGAGGGACAGGAGCTCCTGCACCCGGGACCCGGGACCCTCCCCGACCGGGCTCCAGGCATCCTTCTCCGGCTGTTCATCTGTAAACTGTATCATAGCTTTTAATAAACCAATAAATGTAAGTACGTGCTCGTCCTGATTTCTGTGAGCAGCTTAGCAAGGAATGGAATCCAAGGAGGAGAAGTTCATGGGAACCTCTGATTTGTCGCCCAAACCGACGGAGGGGGTGGGTAGCTGGGGACCTCCTCGCTGTGGGTGTCCGAAGTGGGGTGGGAGCAGCTTCGTGGGCATCCGCCCTTAACCTGTGGGACCTGACACGGTTGGCTCAGCGTTGGGTGCCATGGAGAATTGCTAGATGTGGGGAAAGAACCCACACATTTGGTAACCAGATGCGTCAGAAGGGTTCTATGTGAGTAGAGAGACACATAGAAGGAACACTACCGAGTTTTTCTAACACAGTTGGTTATATTTCTAGACCACAGTGGGCAGTCTCAGTGAACCATTACCATTTTAAACCATTTACTCATTCAAAAAGCATTTATAATGGGGTTGAACATTAAGAATAAGTTATTTCTTTAAAGGAATCGAATTTCTCTTCCAGGGCCAATGAGGTCAATGAGGCATTTGCTGCAAGAGTGAAATTTAAGGGGGAGCTGAAAAGTCAATAATCAAGGTAAATAACATTTTAAATATTTTAAACATCAAGATTTTTGGAAAATGTATCAAAAATTTAAAGATAAGATCTAGAGTTGCATGCCAAACCATCTAAGACCTCAAGGTTAAAGAAAAAAAATATGTCCCTTTATACATTTTTTTTTATGTTTAATGGTTAGCTTTATTGCAGAATATTAAGGTGATTGAAAATTTCAAAAATAGATGTATTAAAACCCAAAGTATTCATTTACGTTTAATTACTTTGTATTAAAACAAAATTATCTTTTTTTACTTTCTTGGTTTAAGGGAAGCAGACTCCCCAATAATACTTTCAAAATCTACTTCTTTTCAATTGAGAGAACTGACGTTTTTGACAATTTTTCTTGGCTAAGGACAGATCTTAAATAATTTGTAATGAACTTCAGCTTACTGAAACACCTTTTGCATGGTGCCATTTTTGAATTTCAATATATTCATTTTTTTTAATTTTCAAATTTTGATATCTTGCTTATCAAGCATTTTTGCATTAATTTTTATTTTTAAAAAATATCACATTAAAATATCATGTGTCAATTCCTGAAAGTTTTGGGGCACCAAGGGAGTGCCATGTCCTGGGCTCCAGCACCAGCCAGAGAAAGTCTCTTGCCCACACCAAGCACGACCACGCTGTTTCTGAGTCTGTCCAAGGAGTGCCTTCTGATGGAAAACTCTTCTCTCTTCTGTTTGTGACTTGGGTGACAAAATCGACCCAGGACTCCTCTCAGGGGTCACTCCCTCTTTGAAGCCTCTCTTGACCCGCGCTCAGGAAAAGGTGGTCCTCCGTTCTCAGACCCCATTAAGTCCTGTCCGTGTTCTGTCAGATCGTGTGTCTCCGCCAGATGCGTTCGCTGTCAGCCACGCAGGGAAGGAACTGTCTCGCGCGGTCATGTAACATGTATGCCCGCAGAAGACTTAAATACTGAATGGAGGGAGGGAGGGAAAGAGAGAGGGGGACAGAATAAAGGAGAGAAGCAGGGTAGAGAAGAACAGACAGCAGCCTAATAAAAAAGAAGGGCATGGACGGTTATGGGATGCGAAGACCCCTGGGTTGACCTACTTTTTTCTCTATTTGGCTACATAAGTCCGTACTCTTTCAGTTTTAAGTCCTAGAAACTCCAACTCAAACGACTTAACCCCCCCGACAAGGTGATGGTGGGGGGTGTTCTAAAATTAAACCCAGGATTTAATTTATCGAGGCCCGACTGTGGCCAATGACACCGAGAGGCTTTTAGTAATGACATTTGACGCCACACCACACAGGGCTGCAGGGAAAGCAGCAAGAAAGCCAAGGCCGGAGCTCCTGGGGGAGTTTCTGTGGGAAAGGTGAGGCAGGGCAGGGCAACAGTTTAGGATTGGCCAGACTGAATATGGCGCAGGGTCTACGCTGTAGGGGCTGTCTCTAGCTGCCTGGTACCTGACACTGGGTTGATTTCAGGTAGGCGGGAATATTAGCTTGGCCTGTGTGAGTTTGATAAAGGGGGTCCTGGGGGGTCTAGGCATCGGCTGGTTTGCATGTGAAAGGCATCCTCCAGGCCTGCACAACCCCTAAGAACCGGCTAGTCCTGGGAGGAACAGTCTCTCCCCAGATCGGTGACAAATGCCAGAGCATGAAGAAAACAGACAATCAGAAGATATGATTCATGTAATTGACCTTGTGATGAAGGGAGGCCCAATGGACAAATCACAGAATCTAAGAAAATGCAGAACAGGGAGAAATTCATTGATTTGTGAGGCTGAAAATACAGAATCATCTCCAGTAACAGGTGAGGTTTGATCGAGCGGTTCAAATAACATCCTCAAGGACTCAAATTCACGCTATCAGCCTTCCCTGATAGGCTCCATAAGAGACTTCCCAACTGCACCCTCCATGTAGCCAAAACAGCTCTAAAACCTGTCCAGACAGCTCATCTTTATTGGGAAGCTAAGATGTCAATAGGAAGCATGGAAGCTTATCTTTCACAGAAGGTCCAACAAACACATTGGCTCTGAATGGGTATGTGCCTGAATTTGAACCGACCACTGTCGCAGGAGAATGGGATATGTGGATAGGCTTCAGCCCCTCATCGATATTCCTACAGTGTGACGTCAAGTTAACCCTCCTTGGACTGTGAAGATGAGAGATACAGTGATTTCTGGAAAAAAATAATCAGTAAACCCAGGAAGATTAAAAAATTAAAATTTTTCACATTCCTGGTCCAGTACTTGGATCACAACAGTAAAAGAGCCCAGAGTCCCCTTCTTTTCAGTACAGACTAGCTTAGCTGTATCAGGGCAGTAACTTTACCCACTTGGGGGTATTTAGAAAAACAGAATACACAATTTATTATGTGTATTTTAACAAGTGGATATCTGTCCCAGATGTTACCAATATTACCAGTTCCATTTTGGTTACCCTACGCAGTCCTTTTTTACTAAAGCAGTCTCTCACGTCTTGGCCCACATCAAATGTGCTAACGTTTTAGCCGCGCGCTTGGGATGAAGTGGAGGATGTTTAGGGCATCTACACAGTAAGTACATCAGAATGAAAATCTTTATCAACCTGTTCGTTTGCAGAACCATCAAAAGCAACATGAGCTCTGGGTCAGGACAGAGGTCATCTTCAATGGGAAAGAGAATCCTCCAAATGGTAGCGTCAGCTCAGAGACCGCAAGGCCAAGCCAAGTCTACTCCTAGCGTGCGTGTGTACAATGCGGCCCAAGGAACAAAGTCCCTGGACACACTTGGCCACCAGTGCCTGCTCTGTGGTTAGGGAGCACTTCTCAGACAGGCGGTGGAGGGGTCATAAGCTGGGCGGACTGACGTTTTAACATTTTAACTCAAAAGGACTTCAGGGAGACTTTGGAAGACATGAAGATACTACTTTTTTATATAATAAAATATTCTAATTTTATTCAGTGAAATTAGTTTTGGTTATTTTAAAATTATGGTAGAGAGCGATGGAAATGACAAAGTCCCTGGATCTGAAAAAGCTTTGCTCTGCTGATGGTCACTCTGGGATAGAAAATGAAAAGGTCAAGGGGGAAAGCAACATGATCGAAGGTAAAGGGGGAGGAAATGCATGAGGTATTTGGAGAGCAGCTTGACAAGCATATTTTAGTGATGTGGGTAGGAGAACATCTTAACCAGGGCAAAGAACATTTGAGGACATTACACTTGACTCAGAAGGAATGGGGGGAACTCGTGAGAGGGAAGACAAATTTCTAAAATCTTTGAGCTGATTTCTAGCTTTAAGCTGATTAACATAATAAGAAGAATGAGGCTCAGACACACTGTCGGCCTGCCACGCCCCAGCTGATAAAGTAGCGCTGAGACCAGACCTGGGGTCTTTCCAGAACCCTCGTCTTCCATGACTTCACGTCCTGCTAATTCTCAGGACGCAATGAAAGCAGTGCTTGGGGAAATCTATTCTGGAATTGTCGTGCAGGGAAGATTAGAAAGGAAGAAAGACGCAGGAAGCTCTGGAATTGACAGCAAATGGTACCACACTAAGGACGACCCGGGAGGTTGGAGGCGGCAGATGGACTTTATATTTCAACTTACTCATTTTTTTTTTTTAAAGGTGAATGGGTCACATCAGAAAAATAAATGGTAAAAAAAAAAAAAAAAAAAAAGGTGTTTCCTGAAGAAATTCATTGAGAAAGTTCTTCTCAGAACTTCTTTATCAAAATTCAAACGGTGTAATCATCATTTTTTCTCCTGTCTCACTGATCTCAGTTCAAACAGCAGGGTTGCGATGCCCCTCTGGATGGTGGTAAATTAATCTCTCGAGACTTCAACCAATTTAGCATTCCCCCCCGCAAGATAGGTCTTCTTTGGTTGTCTTCTAGCTGTACGTATGCTAAACCGTTTCTGATATGTACACTTCAAAGTGATACATTTGACCGTTCTCCTCTGGGTTTTAATGAAGGCACTGCCTAAAACCGCACCTGGTGGGTATGTGTATAAAGGAGCACATACATCGGAAAGAAGTTACAGATTGGAAAAGCAAACAGGCGGTTAGTATTCTGGGAGCTGTAGAAGGTACAGCTTGTGGTCAGAGAACAGCGACTAGAAAGCCTTGACAAATTAAGTCACATAATTTTAAAAATTTACTTTTGGGGAGGGAGAATGTTTGAGCACATGCAGAGCGACCCAGGGAAAAATGTTTGAGTTTGAAACAAACAAAACATAGTGAAGGTCAGAAAGATAGGAAAAGGTAGCTATTAATTTAAAATAAAATACTCTCAGAGCACTAGGATCTGATTTTCTATTCAGGATAGAAGTGACGACGCATGAAGAGGTAGAGGAATGAAAAGAGGGGAGAAGCAAAGCAGTATAAAATGGACAAATGAGGTAGAAAATGAGAGAAGAGAAGCAAGAATTCTCAAGTTACAAAGACTGTTTAATCTGCAAGAAAAAGCCTGAGAGAATACTTTTCTTTTACTGCAAATTTATGGGCCCTTCCTTCTTCTAACTCAGCATCTTTACAAAAGGGCATCCTATGAGCAGGATGAGCGTAGAACTGAATTTCCACACCAGGGTACTTCGGTCCAGGACATATGCTAAGCCAGCAAGACCGCTGGCGTCAGGAGCATCCCCAGGAAACCCGCATGGAGATGGAGCTGACGATAAAAATGGCCACAATTCCTCACTCCTCCCCGTATCCCCCTCTTTTGCAGAACCACATCAGGGCTCCTTCTGTGGAGAGTGGACTCCATCCTCCGCTCTCGACTCTGGTCTGGTCCTGTGATTTGTTTTGGCAGAGGCCGTGCGGCGGACATGAAGTGCCCGTGCTGGGCCTTGGCCTCAGGACACCTGGAGCATCTCTGCTCTTCCGTTTTGAATTCCTGCCGTCCCCACAAAATCAAGCCTAAGCTGTTTTGTTAGAGGATCGAATATGGAGAGCAGAGTCGCCTCGCGCCAGCCAAGTCACCCCACCCGGCAGAAGCCGAACCCCCTGGCCGACCTGCAGACCGGAGGAGCCGCCCGAAGGAGCTCAGCCTCATTTCCTCTAAAACCACCAGCAACAGGAGCCCCCGAGCTGCGGTGTGTGGGGACAGGGCCGTAGCTAAGCCCGGGGCGGGGGGGGGCTCGTTCCAAGTGCGCCTGCCCTTCAGAAACCCACCAGTCGGGTTTTCTAGCATGGGGAAGCAGCCCAATCCACGCACACCTGGGGGAGGGAGAAGAACGCCAAGGCCCCGCAGGGCAAGAAGCTGCTGAAGGAGAATAAAAACAACAACAGTCTCTTCCAGGAACTTGAGTGCCCCACCGAAAAAGAGTATGGCTGTCCTCATGCCTGCTTCTAGGGACTTACAACCGACTCATCTTAAATCTAAACACGGCAGCCCCCTGCACTGAAGCAGCATTTTAGAGTTTAGATACCGTTTTATTTAAAGCAAACTGGGAACACAGGCAGCGCAGGTGCTGAGGTGTCCCCTTTACGGACGAGGAGATGCCATCGCGGGGCGCATGGAAGGGCTTCGCGCTCGAAGTCCGGGCCCAGCAACGCCCACGCCCCGCTGGCAGTACCTGCAGGCTTCCGCTGCCCCTCCTTAGGGTCAGTTCTGGCATAGCCTTCTTCAGGAATGTCACTGAGTGGATGAGGCACTCCTTCCTTTCTTGCAAAAGCAGGGACAACGTGAGGCCCTAGCCCAAGAGTGGTTTGGGAGAGCGACTGAGATCATGTGGGAAGAGCGCCGCACAGGGCCTGCCACACACGGGAGCGCTCACTGGGGAGGCTCTCGTTCCGGCTTAAAAACCTCAGGCCCCGCAGTGCTGATGACCACTGCAAACGGTAAGCTTTCAGATAGTTAGTATAGGCAAATGCTATTTCTACGGTAGAAGCATTTATTTCGGTTATAGAAAAATAACACTATTTCAAAGTCAAGGTAACGAAGCAGAAGTATATTTTCTCCTTAGAGGTCCCTACTCAAATATCACGTATGGTGTCAAGACATTCTTAAATTAACAAGGAACAAACGCAGAATCCAGGTCATTTTTCTGTCAACAGGAGGATGGATTAAAGCTACACTGTCAGCCCTGGAAATCAGAAAATACAAAGTGATCTCGTGCAGCGATTCTCAAGGTTAGTGTGCATTGGGACCACCTGGATTGTGGGAACAGCATCTGTGGGGGACTGACGGGGAGCCACCAGGTTAAAAGCAAGCCCTCGGACTCAGAACAGATACCACAGGGGCCGAAGATACAAACTTTGGTCCTCAGGGAGGGGTAGAGACAAAATACATCACAGACTTTCACTCAGTGTTCCTCCTCTGAGCCTCAGACCCAGGAATAATAATCAATACTACAGATTAGGTCAGACAGTGTGATAAGCGCGTCCCTAATCCATTCACACACAGCTACTATCATCTTCTCCATCACCACCACCAGACACAGAGGACATTCTCCCCCTTCCCCTCCCCCACGCCCACATAGCTGCTAAGATTTATTTAAAAAGTAAACACTGGTTGATTTCAAGCTCATGGACTACAAGTACCATTTCTATATTGGTACCATTTTTACTAGCTTCAACCTTCACTTACATTAAGATTTCGGTACATCTGGTTGAAATAACAATTCTTCTACCGAAACTAAGACCATGAATTCAAAGAAAAAAGAGAACTAAACCCTACGCAGCGTGTGTGGCTTCGGAAGCATCAACAGCGGGAGGAATGAACTGCTTTTCAAAGTGACCCATCTTGGACAATTTCTGATATTCCCTGCATTGTTTTCAGAGTCTCAGGTTATAGACGGAAACACGTGGATAAAATACCTACAATCTTCACCACTCCCTATGTTCAAAATACTACACACTAATGTTACATAGTTAAAGGCTTTGGCCACTTAAGTAACTACCCATTTAAATATCTGAGGTTTTAATACTCTGAAACTATAAACCAAAGCTCTGGAGGCGCACAGTCAGGCCAGGAAAGGGCTTCTCCACCTCAGCTGCACTGCTGCGCTGTGTGGGATGATCTGGGGGTGGGGAGCTGGCCGTGCACGGCAGGACACGGCTAGGCCTGCTGGCCCCTACCCACTCCACGCCAGTAGCAACCTGCCCACGCCCCGTTCTGACAACCAAAAAGGTCTCCAGATGTTGCCAAAGGTCGTCCAGGGGTCAAAATCACCGCCCTGTTGAGAACCACCGAGCTAGAAGTTTGAGCTAGAATTTTATGTAGACGTGTCAACTCTGCGTGCACAGATGAAACGAGACCTATGTAATTTTCCTAATTCAAAGAGAACAGCACAACAGATTCTGCTACACCATTTACGCTAGGGCACGTCGTTTGTATGGAATATGCTACTTAAGTATATAGTAACCCACTCTTAACTATCTCTTTCCTATTGAAAACATGGACATTAAACAGGAAAAAACCCAGAGCTCATCTTGCAACCATTTTTATAGTACTGGATACAGAGAAAAATCTATGGTTTCACACATTGGCTCAACGGGGACCGAGCTCCATCACTGCAAGTGTCCCTCCTTCTGAATTCGAAGTCTCTCCTTCTCTACTTGCAAGCGTTCCTTTTCAATCTGCAGCTTCTCCGACTCAAATTTCAAAAACTGCAGCCTATCTTTTTCCAGTTGTAAGCGTTCTCTCTCAAGTTTTAACTTCTCTGCTTCTATGTCCTGTGGCTGAAGCATGGCCTTTTCTCCTTGGCCGAGTTCGTTTTCCAGAGACGGCTTCTCGGAGCTGACGATCTGGAGCCTGAGCTTCTCGCGTTCGATCTGCAGCCGCTCCTTCTCCAGCTGCAGCCGTTCGTGCTCCAGATCCAGGTGCCGCAGCCGCTCCTTCTCCACCTGCAGCCGCTCCTTCTCCACCTGCAGCCGCTCCGCCTCGATGTCCAGGCGCCGTTTCTCCAGCTCCAGCTTCTGTTTCTCTATGTTCACCAGCAAATGGGGCTCATCGTAGGCCGACCTCGACGGTGTTGAGTTCAGAGTAAAAAACTCATCGATGTGGGGGAAGTCAGGAAGTTCGTTTTCCCTCCTGGAATCCGGTATGACGGAGGACAACATTTCTTCTTCCTCCTCAATCTCAAACTAAAAGGAAAAGGCAACTCTCAGTCTTTATTTCTACTTCACAGTTGCTACTCTGTCTAAACGTGTCCTTAAAAGTTTCTGTATCACTTGAGCAAAGAAAACCATTTCTTTTGAGTTTTGAAAAAATATTTATAAGGAATTACCTGGTGTCACTAATACAGTTGACCCTTGGACAACATGTAGAAAATATGTATTTTTATATAAATATATAAAAGATATATGTTTTATATATATATATATATATATATATATAAGTAAAACGTTTTTACTCATAAACTTCTTCGCTAAACACAGTACAGTACTGGAAAGGTATTCTCTCTTACGATTTTCTTAATATTTTCTTTTCTATGGCTTACTTTAAGAATACAATATGTAAGATATATATATATAACATACAGAATACCTGGTCATCGGCTGTTAATGTTATTGATAAGGCTTCGGGTCAACAGCAGGCTACTGGTAGTTAAGTTCTGGGGTAGTCCAAACTTACACACGGCTTTCTGATTGGGGGAGTCAGCGCCCCTGCCCCCCCGCCGCCATGTTGTTCAAGGGTCAACTGTGTATATCATTAAGAGAAGCATATTTAGGTTCAAAGAGAGATTAATGACATGAAGAGAAAACAAAATGGAATGACTTTGCTGGGTACTACTTGTATGTGAGCTTGACAACTGGGAACTTTACTGTTCCTGGACCATCACGAACTTCCACATCAGAACTGAAGGAGTAAAACAGGAAAGAGGACTCACAGGCTACTACTTACTTCGGGGCTCTGGGGATCTCTTTCTTCCTCTTCCACTTTGACCTCAGTTAAGGATCCACCTGCATCCCGGAAATCCGCCACGTTCTGCCAATCGAAATTCGTATCATTGCGGAATCCAATCTTTTCATCGATCTCTTCGGTGAGAGAGTCGTCTAGGTCGGACGTGGGAAGCGGAAACCCCGAGCCAACCAGCTTAATGTTCGCCTTCATCCTCTTCCTCTTCATGAGCGCCCGCCAGTCCAGGTACCTCCTCTTCACCTCCGTCCCTGTCCTCTGCTCGCCCTCCCCAACGGCGTTCACACACTGTGCGATCTCCTCCCAGGCCATCCGCTTCATCACGTTGATCGTGGTGTTGAGCTGCTTGGAAAAAATGACTTCTTTCCGTTTTGTAATTTCTTTCAAAAGGGTCTGAGTTTCTTGAACACTAAAATTGCTTTTCCTTTTCCTTTTCAACTGCTTCATTTTCCCAACTTAAACGCAGAGAAGATGTGAAAAGTTGGGAAATGCTACAAAGCACAAGAATCAAGGGCAACCCCTGTGGGCACTTTGTCACATCAGAGTTTTCCGCTCATCTAGTAGCACAGGCAGGCTGGAGGATTCCTAGAGGGAAAGAAGCCAAACGCCATCAGCCTGCAGCGTCCACCCCGTGAGCCACGCACAGGATTGCAGGACAAGCACACACCTCTACTCTGGCTCCCACCGCCTCCCCTCACCTGGGCGGCTGCCCTGGCACCTGACCCCCACTTGTCACCCTGGGCCACCCCCTGCTTCTCCACTCCCAGACCATTCTCTCTCCTCCCACTGTGCTGGCCGGCTTCCCGGCACCCATTGTCACCCTCCTCCCCTGTTTGGAGCCTCTGTGCACACGGGTCCCTCTGCCCGGGAATTGGGCACCTAGCAAAAATGAACGCCGTGACTTCGCATTCGATCCCAACTCAGATGAGTGAACGTTCTAGAACACTTGTAATTTTAAAGGATCACATTTAATTAGTACTCTGGCCTACCGTTCCTTATGTAATTTAAATGACCAATGGGCTGGGCAAGTAGTCAGCTTTCCTCTAGAGGCCACTGAATACTTAGGTACTAGATTCCCAAACTTTTAAATATATTTTTATGTATCTTTTTTATTTATATATATAACATATATCTTTTATATATTTATATAAAATATTTATTTTCTACCTATTTTCATATACTTATAAAAAAGGACTGATGCAAACTAACTTATATATTGTTACACCAGCCAAATATGTTTCCTCTTAGTACCTATGTCCTAGCTCACTTCAGAGAATTACTGAAGTGAAAACTTGGCTTTTGCCTTCCTCAATCATCTGCTTCAGCACTAGCGGGATCTGTAAGATGGAGCCCACTTGTTCCAAGGGCCATATCCTCAATACATAACAATATGCCTAACAAACAGGAGGTACAAATACAACTTAAAATAAGGCGATTGGGGGATGGGAAAAGATAGAAAATGACACGAAGTAACTCAAGGAAGGTAAGCTACCAAAACTGAAACCTCAATGGGCAAAGCATATGATTAAAAGAAAAAGGCAGCCCAAGATAACATAGGCAAGAATCAGTTTGTGAAATTAAGTGAAGCCTTTAAACTACCCACCCTTTGACTATGCCAAAAAACGTAAGAACCTAGTAAGTTACAAAACATTGTGAAAAGAAAATTTTAAGTAAAAAGGCTCTGTTGCCACCATAATAAGTAAGTAGGTTATCAAAGACATATTTTTAGTAAGGAATCAGGTTAGATGTCCTTAAAAATAGAACAGAGAGCGAAAATAGTATCAAATTCCGTATCATATTAAATACAATGTATTCATGGCTTTTTGTTTCCAAGATACAGAATGTTTCAGAGCATTTCAATAGCTTCTTGAACCATTTCAAAAGTGCTACCATATTTTTAAGGTAAAAGCATGATAAAAATACAAATATTTGCCAAAATATTTACCAGTAGATGAGGCTGCATAAACTATACCACATTATATTAGAGGATGGATATGGCTTAGCACATTACTCCTGTGTACATGTATCTTAGATTTCCAGACAGTTTCGGCATAATTATGTGAAAACCTTTGACATCTTCTGATTAATGTAAGAAAGTACCCAAATCAGTGCACCTTGAGTTGAAATTTGGTAGCTATGTTTGCACGGATAGAAGCTAAGCTATGTTTCCAGGATCTTTTTTTTTTCTTCCTGTTCTTTCCTTTATATTTTGATGCTTATGTAACACAGCTTGGGTTTCTGTCATCCATTACCCAATAACTTAAATATTTATTGAGCTCCTACTATGTGCCCGGCACATATTCCCGGTGCTGGGGATAGAACACCTCACATAACATGAAAAAATGCCATTTTAGATGTCAAATACTACCCCGTTTCTATCGGTTGTGTTCCCTGTCTTTACAGAGGGGAATTCGTAAAATCCGTAATCTAAAAATCCGTAGATCTTGCATGCCCCAACAGAGACAACTGCCATTTTCCTGAAATCCCAGCGGACAGTCATTCTTTCCAGGCTGGAAATAGGTATAAGTAGTTCACTTACATAATCCTTGTGAAGATGATGTAGCACCAAAGGCACATTATTAACTGTGGGCAATTGTTTTTTTCAAGGACTAACACTTGAGAATGAAGTTCCTAAATACTGTGTGATGAGACAAAGAGGTCGGAGGAAAATCAGGCCGTCAATAATGGGTCCCCTCCAAAAAAAAAAATAATTTTTTTTTTTTTTGTCAATTCGTTAGGCTGTTCAGAAAAAGAAAGCATCACAAAATATCCAAACTCCCCCAAGTCCCCCTCCTCCTCGCGCCCACATATTCTTATTCACTTCCCGGCCGAACAGGATGCTCTTCTCTGAAACTTGCGGTAGGTGACTAAGTGAAGTTTACTTAGGGGCCACCTGTTATCAGAGTGACAGACGCCTGACCCCCGGCCGCGCCGCTTTCTTTGGGACCGCCCGTTAAGGGCCGCAGGGAAGACCCGGGGAGACCGAGCTCCCGGGAGGCCAGCCAGGGGGAGGCGGCGCCCGCCCGCCTCGGCCACAGCGCAGCGGCCGCACCTGCTGGCAGATGCGGAGACCTGGAAGGAAAGTCTTCTTTCTGGAGATTAAAGCAGAGTCCCGACTGGGTGCGCGGGAAACTTCCGCAGCCCGGATTCGGCGGCCACAGCCCCCCACCCGCCCCGGACGGGCTGGTACTTCTAGGAGCGTCGAGGCCCCGCTACGACGCAGATCCAGGGCCAAAGCCGGCCGCGGGGGGACCGCCACCTGCCGCTGACCCCCGCCGGGACCTTCCCCGCTGCGAGGGCACCCACCGTCCGCGGAGCTGCCGCCTCCTCCGGGACACACTCGCTCACCTGCGACCCCGGCGGCACCTCCGCCCGATCGCCTCTAAGGGGGCTAGGAAAAAAAGATGCCTCATTGATTCCCCGCCCACTAACTTCGCCCGCCCCCTTGCCGCCGCCCATTGGCTAATGCGGCTGCCACTCGTCCGAGACGGCTCATCCATTGGCCCGGGTGGTATTGCCATTCTGGCTGAGGGCCCGCCCCAGGTCTGGCCTCACAATGGGAATCGAGTCCCCAACCGGTTCCGGGTTAGTGCCCTGGAATTCCGCCCCCTTGCGATTCGCGGCCTCCCGCTCTGCGCTCAGGCGTTGGCGTGCGGCTCTGTCAGTCAAGTGGGCTCTAGAAGCCGATTGGCTTCTAGCGATCAGCCTGCGGCGCTGCTCCGCCTGATTGGGGCCCTGGCCGCCCCGCCTCCAAACTCTACCCGGTCCTTGACGCTCACCTGTTAAAAGGGCGGAGAGGAGGGGGACGACTTGGCGTTGCCCCAGGGGCCTTCGAGCTCGCCCTCGCCTTCCGCTCCAGCAGGTGCGGCTTAGTTTGGCCTCGGCCGCACACCGCTGATTCCCTTACACCTCGTCTGGTCCTTGTCACACCTGACTCCGAAACCACTGGACCTGTTGGCCATGTGGTCGTTGTCTCCGCACTCTGTGCCTTCCTCCCCCTCGGCCCAGCTCTCGGTGCCGGCCCCGGTTCTGGTGTCGCTGCGGGTCTGTCTGCGGTCCCTCCGAACCGCTGTCGCCAGGGCGCGCGGCTTGGCGTCCTTGGGCGCAGCCGCACGCCCGATGCCAAGCGCAGACCCTCTGGCAAGAGTCGCGGCTGCTTCCCCCTCCGGCTTCGTCTTCCATCCACACGCCCGCCTCGCCCTCCCTCCTTCCCGCCTTCCTTCCGCCAGCTCTCTGCTTTCAGTCCCCAGCCGGGACGGTGGCCTTGGGACTTCGTTTGCACATGGCAGCGCTTCCACCTAGCAGGGCTCCTGCCTGCCGCTTCCCTGCCAGGCTCGGGATCCGGGTTAGCAGTTCTTCCTGAAGGAAGCCCCTCTTTCTCTCCGTTCCCCGGCCGCTCCTTCCCAGCGGTCTCTCTAACGTGGGCTTGCCCCATAAACGGATGCTCGGTTCCATCTCAAGTTCACATACGTAACAGTTTGTGGCCTAAGGTTGTCCAAGGCAGTACGTGGCTTCCCGTGTTTGTACTTGTTAAATCCTGCTGCGGCCCCACTCCAGCGTGCTCCCATCACCGTGGGCCCCTTGCCTCCCACAGCCCTCGTCACACGGGCCCTGTGGGTGGGTCTGTCTTGTTCACCGTTGTCCTTTCTGGGCCTAGTGCGGTGCCTAGAATATAATAGGCACTCAGAAGAGATTTGGTGAATACATAATGGAATATTCCGGATGAATATTCCTGGAGGACCTGTCTTCCATAAAATAGGAAGACCTTATGAAATAGGCTCTTTGAAATGTGATGATCAGTTTAATCTTTCAGATTTTCACTGGTGAGTCTGTAAGAAGCATGCCTAGACTTTTGCATAAAAGAACAAAAACATGTTTTTTTGAAAGTTATGAGAACTTAGATTTTATAATTTTGGCTTTTTGTGCATGGTGGATGTTTCTGGGGTGAGTGCGGTGAGAAGGGAAGAGAACTATCCGTCCCAGTTATAACCAGACACTCTGTTCCCTTTCAGAGTGCATCCAGCGCTTGAATCCCTTTATCGACTCCATTATCCGGGCTAACACCTAGAACGTGGCAGTAAGTATTAAGAACCTTCTGCTTTCAAATGAACTCTTGAAGGTTCCTGCAGTTAAACCTCAATCTCTTTGCTGATTGCAAGACCTTTCCAGATAGCCTCACTATTTTTTCTCAGCTATGACTTGTGTGACTGGATGTGGACCAACAAGGGAGAGATGGAGGGTAATCCAAAATGCCTAATATTAGTAGCCCATTACGAACCTGATAGTCTGTTTACTGATTTGGTTTTTGTTAATACTAATTTCAGGCTAGAGATTTGACCCTGAGGTTCTTACACGCTTATTCTAGAAATGAGGTGTTCAACTGTTGTAGCCACTAGCCACAAATGTGGCCAGTAGAACTGAATAACTGAATTTTAGTTCTATTTAATTTTAATTAATTTTAATTTAAAAACAATTCAGTGACTGGATAACTTCAAAGTATGTTTGGATAACTTGAGTTATGTGAATCTACTTTTTCAACTGTAAATTTTTTGAAATCTAATTACAGATGGAATAGGAGCGCCTGGCTGGCTTAAGTTGGTAGAGCATGTGACTCTTGATCCTGGGGTCAGGGGTTCAAGCCCCACATTGGGTATAGAGCTTGCTTACTTGCTTACTTAAATACATACATACACGCGTACATACAGATAGGGTATTTCTGATAAATTAGAATCTGAATTGAGATGTACTGTAAGAGTAAAATATACACAGGATTTCAGAGATTTAGTTTAAAAATGTACAGTGCCTCACTGACAATTTTCATATTGATTAAAAGTTAAATGATAAAATTTTGCATAATTGGGTTAAGGAAAATATATTCTTTTTTTTAATTTTTTTTTATTTTTTAAAATTTTTTATTGTTATGTTAATCCCCATACATTACATCATTAGTTTTAGATGTAGTGTTCCATGATTCATTGTTTGTGCATAACACCCAGTGCACCATGCAGAACGTGCCCTCCTCAATGAGGAAAATATATTCTTAAAATGAATTTTACCTGTGATTTTTTTTTTATTTTTTAAAATGAGGCTAATAGGAAATTTAATCTTATACATGTGGTTTGCATTATATTTCTATTAGACAAGGCTCTTCTAGGCTGTGCCTGGCCACAGCTTATTAAAAGTCTCAGAATGAGAATGTAATCATTAGCTAAAATATTTCTATTTCATTGCCTACTGTTTAATCAAAGGGAAAAAGAAAGTCACTGGTGCTGTCTTTCCTCCAAATACGGTTTAGTTAAGAAAGCAGTCACCCTGTCACGTGATATAACCTACATTGTATATGAACAGTCACTGTGTCACGCTGTCTCTGCCCTCTGTGTTTGCCTTGAGCATGTCCTGCTTCCTCCTGGCTTGTCCGTGTGACATACTCTTATTCTTCAAAACCTGCTTTTCCCTGGCAACTTGAGAACAGATCAACTTGTCCTTTTTCGTAAGAGTTCTGTGCTTATACATATTCTATTTAGATTTCCACTGTCTGTTCTGCCCTTTCTCCCACTGATCTCTAGCACCTCGCACATTACCTGTTAGGCTGGCAGAAGTGTGTTTGTTGACTTGAACTGAACGTTGACAAAATAAAACTCACTCTGTTTTGTCTTCTGTGATGTTTCACCAAATTGCTTGCAATTTTCATCATCCCTCAGGTAAATTAAAGGGTGTATAAAATGACAGTGAAAGCTTTTTACCAGCAAATTTCATGTTTCTAAAAACTTCACATTGAATGGAAAACCAGTGTGGTTCCTATAGAAATTGTTGCAGTTCTTTTCCTTTGGATTTTCTCTTATAACTGGAAAAAATAAGAAATGTTAGAACACAAGCTATTTAAAAATGGTACTCATAATAGCAAGCAGTAGGGAGAGCAGATTTAATCTCAAAGATCAGTCTGGTACCGAATCTTGAGAAGTCGGATGGGTCCTGGGATTCCAATTAGCATTGGCTGTGGTTGGGTCACCACTTTTGTTTATGGTGGGAGGTCTGGTTTCTATTGGAATAGAATAGTGTGGGCCAATGTTTATTAGGAACGTCATCCATAATACTTCTCCAGCAAATCACCTGTACGTGGAGTTGCCCATGGGAGAAACAGATCGATTCCAAATCTGTTCTTGCAATTTGGAATGCGTGCCCTGGTCACTTTCTCTTTGGAGTCCATTTTAAAAATTCACTCTTGGTGTATATACCCTTTGGTTTTTTTCTCCTGTTTGGCAGTCAGAGAGGCCTCTTGTTGAGAACAGTTTTAACAGCTTTGTGGGATGACCATCTGGGAGTCCCTTGCAGAATGAGTTATTCATGCAGAGTAGCCTATATTTTAAATCACCTCGTCCCACATATGTACTGAATATTTAGTGAAATTGATCTGGCCCTTTTTTGCATAATGTATCAACAGAAAAACTGCATAAATGTCATTTTTGTAATAAAGATTAATCATATTGTTTTCTCAGTTTGAGAAATTACTGCGCCTTTTTGTAACCTCTTGGTTGTTTTTTATGCATGCACATTCTTGAGTTCCTTTTGTAAGAATTGTACTGAGTTTTGGAGCTGGGAGCTTTTCCTTCCCTGGCCAGTTCTCTTTCCTCATCTCATTTCGGAAATGATTATCGAGTACTGCTGTGTGCCAGCCACTGATCTAAGGGCTTCATCTGCATGAATCTGTTTCACTGTTACAGGAACCTCCTATTCCTTCCAGTTTGTAGGGGAGGGACCTGCGGCTCAGTGCCGGGAAGTGTCTCTCCGAGGCTGCACAGGGATCTGGCGTCTAAGCCCAGGTAGTCTGGACACTCAAACCCCTTGCGGCCGTCACTCACAATGGATGTTACTGCTCCCTGCCAGGAGATTTAAAGGTGGCCGAACATTTGGAAAGATTTTAGTGGAGTAGAGAGACAACAGTTCCCCTCCGCCGCACACACCAAATACCATCTTTTTCCAAACATTTTTGGACTGTGTTATAAGCTCCTCAAGGGCAGGGATCATGTCACTTGTCTTTTGTCCCCAGGACCCAGCAGGGACCTTGCATTTACTGTTTGTTCCCAAACACATTTAGATTTCGGGTTGTGGGATGGACGATGGTCATGGAATCCCTCGAGCAGTAGCCTTGGCCAGGGAGTCCATCAGAGCTTAGGAGCTGACTAAGAGCTGCTCCCTACTACATTGTCCGTTGCTTTCACTTCACTTCTTCACCAGTTTCCATGGAAAACCTTCTAAACACCACTGCCTATTGTCTCTAGGCAAAGGTGGTTCTTGAGTTTTTCCCGCATTCAGAGTATTGGTCTGTGGGGAGGAGAAGTGGTGATCAACACACAATAACAAAATACAGATGTGAATGGGGTCCTGAATTGGCCTAGACAACTTGCCTTCGTTACTCAGCTCATTCAGTTTTTTTTAAGTGCTCTCTATGCCCAACGTGGGGCTGGAACTCACGACCCTGAGATCAAGAGTCGCAGGCGGTACCGACTGAGCCAGCCAGATGCCACTCACTCAAATTCTTAAAAGACAGGAGCTGTGATTCCTGGCAAGACTTTTTGGAAACAAGGAAGAAGGCAGAAGGGACACAGAAAAAGAAAAAAAAAAAGCATTTCACAGGATCCAGAAACAGAGAGCACCTCAAATTTTAGCTTGTCTCCCATTCCCAAACCCTCACTTTCTTAATACCCTTGAGCTTGGTATGCTATATCTGCAGGGCCAAGAAGTGAAAATACAGATTTAAACCCTAGTTAACACGGTGGATATGGGGGACCCAGGTGATTAGTCATTTTCCCAAATGATTTCTAATTTCATAACAAGATACATCCAAAAGACTTTATCATCAGACTTCATTTATAATCTCTATCCTTTATTTCTGTCCTCCTGGTGTTTTCCTTTCATGACTGTCCTACAAGAAAGCAGAGCGATGTGTGGCTTGTCTGGTCGCTAAGGAGAGGTCAGCCTGAGACCACAGCACCAGGGGCCCGGCCCCGGCTCTGGGTCCTCTCCACTCTCCCGTGCTCAGCTTCAAAGAACCATGTTCTGCCACTTCAGATAGCATATCAAATTATTTGATTTCTCAGAAACTTAATGACTTACTTGGAAGACAAAAGACAAAAAAAAAAAAAAAAAAAAAGACAAAATTCACCCGTGTTGTGTCTTTTCCAAATTCCTCCCATTCCCTTTGTTCCTAGCTGGAAAACACAATAGCTACACTTGCTGGAGGCTGAAGAGGCACCAGACAGTGTTAAGTACTTCGCACATCTTGTCTCTTACAAGGGGCTCACAGTTAGGGAAACTAAGGCATGGAATTAAGGACACATCATTGTTTTATGAGAGAGGAAATGGAGGCTCAGGACTTAGCAGACTTCCTCCAGGTCCACAGCAAGGCTGTGGTGGAGCGGAGACCCCTTACCCTGATCCAGCCCCTTGCTTCCCCAAACCGTTGTGAAGACTTCCTCTCTGGGTGAGAAACGATTTTTCCAAGTTACCATCGAGCTGAAAACAACTTGCAGAAAGCAGTGGGACCTTACAGAGCTGTTGCTAACGTTAACAGCAGCCCCGCAGCATAAGCGGTAGGTCACAGACCTCCATCTCAGAGGTTCTGGCTCCGTCTCTTTCCAGACCCCCTGTCCACCTTTTCCTGGTTTTGGTTCTTAAACTACCCTGAGCTCTCCTCCGTGATCACTAACTTTCCCTTTTAGTACCCCTCGTTTTACACGGCATTCTCACCACGCTCTCCCCTTCTTTTCCTTCTAAATCCCTCCCTGCTTTTTTCTCATTAATCAAAAATGCATAGCTGAAGCATGTTTCTACTATTGCATCTCAGAATTTAATAATTAATAATAATCTGGTTGCTAGTCATAAGTTTCAGAGTGGACGAATAACAGAATAACAGATCATATTTTCTTAAACACAAAAAGCCCCTGAAAGCCCCAAGTAATTTCTTTATTAATTTTGGTGACCCTTAATTGCCCTTATCCTACCTACTATGTATTTCTCCTAAAAAGAAACAAAAATTCTCCTTTAACTATTTGATGTTAAATTTCAACATCTCGTAAATCAAAGTGATTTTTATATGTGTTTAAGATAAAAGGCTGATTTTCTTTTAAGTAATCTCTCTACCCAACCTGGGGCTCGAACTCACAACCCGGAGATCAAGAGTCGCACACTCCACTGACTGAGCCAGCTAGGTGCCCCAAAAGGCTGACTTTTAATAACAAAAATCTGCTTTACTTTTGTTGTACTGAGTTTTTGCTTCTATATATTTCCCCTTTTTAAGCATGTTTTTTTCAGTTTGATTAAAGTAGCAAAGTGTGCCTCCTGTCATCTCTGTCCCAGTGCTACAGAACATTCTCATACATCTTGTGCATTAATAGCTCTGTCCCTCCATCCTCCTTGTGGGGTGAGAGGGGCTTTATTTTAATCGAATTTGGAAATGGTGTCAGAATACAAGGTTTCATTACTATAGCAACAGAGAATAATGGAAAGACTAAACGTCAGACACATTCCGTGTTGCCATAGTGACAATCAGTTGCTTTCCCAATATGTTTACTATTCCATTCTGGTCAGTTTTTAAAATATGCTCATCTCTATAAATGCTCAAAAAAGGGGAGAAAAAGTTCAAAGTCATTTAGGAAAGAAAGAAGCCCTTCAAGAGATGAAAGCAATTTGCTTTTCTGTCCATTATTTAATAAGAAGTCCACAGAGTCCACAAAAAGCCTATGTGGGAAGTAGAAATTCTCATTTCTGTTCAAATAGGCATTCTTATTTGCAGTCAGGGAAATTGAAGCGCAGAATTTAAGGCATGTCCATATTGTCATTTCATGCTATTTCAAACCATTTTTTTCTGAGCTCCTGAAAACAGGGAATTCTGCCCCATTGAAATGAAAACTCTTCTTTAAAGCAGTAGCACTTGGGGCGCCTGGGTGGCTCAGTCATTAAGCGTCTGCCTTCGGCTCAGGTCATGGTCCCAGGGTTCTGGGATCGAGCCCCACATCGGGCTCCCTGCTCAGCGGGAAGCCTCCTTCTCCCTCTCCCACTCCCCCTGCTGTGTTCCCTCTCTCGCTGTGTCTCTCTCTGTCAAAAGATAAATAAAATCTTTAAAAAAAGGGGGGGGGCGCCTGGGTGGCTCAGTCGTTAAGCGTCTGCCTTCGGCTCAGGTCATGATCCTGGAGTCCTGGGATCGAGTCCTGCATCGGGCTCCCTGCTCCGCGGGAAGCCTGCTTCTCCCTCCCCCACTCCCCCTGCTTGTTTCCTCTCTTGCTGTGTCTCTCTGTCAAATAAATAAATAAAATCTTTAAAAAAAATAAAATAAAATAAAATAAAGCAGTAGCACTTGAGGGCCTGTACCTGCTGGGCAGAGTGGACAATAGTTTATTCCAGCCCCTTTGATTATCTTCCTCTGCCTTTCAGCAGCCTATTCTCCTCCATCCCCTCCCAGACAAATCATTCTCATAGTAACTCATCAGGGCCCCCCCATCCCACAACTGACTAGTGACCTTGATTTCCGCCTTTCTCCTCCTCTTCCCATAATTACTTCCACCAGACTAGGGAGAACAGGGGCCATGCTCACCATCCCCTTTGAAAATGCTGTTCTTAGCACAGCGCCTGGCTCATGGTAGGATAGAATCTTAATTGAGTGAACGAGCTTCCATCAAACGATATCCTTTGTTAGGTGGTTTTTTGTTTTTTTTTTTTTTAAGATTTTGTTTATTTGAGAGTGAGAGAGAGCATGAGCAGCAGGAGGGACAGAGGGAGAGGGAGAATCCCAAGTGACTCCCCTCTGAGTGCAGAGCCCGACACAGGGCTCCATCCCAGGACTCCGAGATCATGACCTGAGTCGAAACCAAGAGTCAGATGCTTAACCGACTGAGCCACCCGGGCGCCCCTGTTGAGGTGTTTCTGAGACTCGACTAAGTGACCGAAATACCCCATTCAAAGTAAGGTGTAAATAGGCACAGTGGCCCAGCAGACAGTCTTCTCAAAGTCCTGGCTACTTTAGAAATGACTGATATCTTTAGGTTCGTTTAGGAGGTGGCTTTGGGAAGTCCGGACACATTTATGGTACAAAAGTGATGTGCTAAACGGTAGTTAAGTTTCTGGGGTGACCAGCAAAAATGCCTGCAAGGCCAGCTCTGGAAGGCACTGCTTCCATGATTCCCGGTCCCTTTCATAGTTTTGTTTCGGTGGTTCAAAATTCACTTCCGTTTTCCATCTCAGGATTTCAGGAGTTCATCTCCACCAGCCATCACGACAGTTCTGGTGACAGAAAATATTCTTAGGTACCAGTGAGGTGCTGGCTCAGGATGCTTCTGTGGAAGGCCAGAGCACGTCCTCATCGTCAGAAGAGGTGAATGTGTAACTGTTTGCGGCAGGATGGATGGACTGTCCAAGTGTGGTTAAGGAGCTTCAATCGTGGGATGGATGGGGGAATTATTCTGGATTATCGTGGTATGCCTCCAGTTTAAGGACAACGGTCCTAATGAGCAATGGGGTGGGGAGGAGAGTGTCAGAGGGATGCCATGAGAACAGATGACCACCCACTGCTGACCTTGAAGAGGAGAAGGAACCACGAGCTGAGGAACCCTTGAGAAGCTGCAAAAGCAAGGAAATGAATTGTAACCCAGTGACTCTGGTTCTGGAATTCTGAACTCCAGGACTGTAAGAGAATAAACGTGTGTTGTCTTGAGCCACCACGTTCGTGTTGTGGCAGCAGCCTTAGGAAACTAATTCAACTCCCGTACCCACATAACAGAAAAGAGCTCCCCTAGAGCAGTGGCTGGGAGATACTTTTGATTTGTCCCAGCAAACTTCCATTTAAAAACTGTTCCCTCACCCACTACGGCTACCGTACTGGCTAGTGAGCAGAAGAACTCCACAATCATATTGAAAATGTACAAAATAACAATAGAATGAGAACTAGCCTTCATTAAAAGACCAAAACAACACCAACAATAGTAAAAATTTTACAAATAATAAGAGCAATCAAAAACCACAACCAAGTCAAACCAACACATATGATTCAACAATAACAACTTCTCATCTAGGAAATTTGGGGACTCCAATGATGTGCATATGCCCACGCACAAAGAGGAAGTTTGCGATGTTGCCAAGCACTATGTGGAGTCAGACGCTCAGTGACCTCATGATGTGCATTTTGGTTTATGAACATCCAATTTTATTAACCCTTAATAACTCACTAGTAGGTTATTCAGAATTAGCACTTGCCCATATGAAAGATTAGAGCCTTTGAACCCTTAAGAACTGAGAAACGGCCCTTGGTTTGGGAATGCTTCTAAGACAAACAGTAAAGAGACCAACGTTTGAGAAATGGCTCACAGTCATTCTTCCTGCAAGTTTTGTATAATGAATTGGAGAGGGCATGTCCGTTGTGTGCAGAAGATGAGGAACTCTGGAGAGCGTTGAGGGCAGGTGAAAGAATTTCCAAGTTTGGTTCCTGAGAGATGACCCCATTCATGACATAGGTCATTGTACATTGGTTCTTTTTCTTGCAACGCCTTGGAGTGAACTTTTTGCATTCATCTCTACATGTTTCAAAATGTGTTTCTGGAAGATAAAGAGCACATATTATCACAGCTCACACAAGTAACGAGTTTTGCCATCTAATCTAGGCATCAGAGTTACCCCACCAGGTAAAAATAACGTGGTTGTGATGTTATCTTTTTGAAAAATTCTGTAGAAAACTGATATCTGATGTTCCAAATGTTAACGTGGGAGCCGCTGAATCCCAGGAGTGGAAGGTCCCTGCAGGAGGTGGAGATCAAACCCTTGAATGTTTGAATCCTGTCTCCCCAGCATCATGAAGAATTTCCTGTTTTCCCAATTTCCTTTAGTTAATTTTCATCACAGGATTTCAAGCATCTTCGTGCCTCGGTCCTCTGGGATACCCCCATGTTCTCTTTCAGATTGTGACATGCAGTATTCTAGATATGAAACGAGGTCTCCCCAGTAGCACCATAACCAAACCATCTGCTGTTTTTCTCTTTTGATTGCCACATTTATTCCACAAAAATTTATTGGGGATGGACCATGTGAGCAAAACACATGAAAATCCTGCTCTCATGGAGTTCCCACCCCATGACCTGTATCGCTGACTTAGAAATGTAGAAGTCCTAAATTTGCTTCGAACTTCTTCAGAATTTACTCAGCCAGGTTCCTGGCAGCTTCACACCCCCTGTAAGTGGCTGTCTGTCCCTGTGGCGCTTGCTGCTGCTCCGTGTGGAAGATGTTTCTGAAGTTTCCGTAGCTTACCCTGGGTCCGAGCAGCCGCTGTGTTTCAGTACAAAGATCTTTAAATGAAAACATGTTTATCCACTTTTCACGTTTAACGCTTTTTTTGTCATTTAACACGCAATTATTTACTATTTCCTTTTTTCCCCTGTAAACAGTAACGTCAAATAAAAATGAACAGAAGTAGGATAAGGTCTCTTAGAACACAAAGCAACAACAAAAAGCCAAAAGACACAACCTTGGCCCTGGGAGAGTAATGAAAAGAAGGAATTACACACAAACGCGGGAACCTCGCGATCGCTTTGTAGTCTGTTGCCAAAGTGACAGCCACACGCTCTGGAGGACGGTTATTAAGAAGCGGAGTGCCCGGCTCTCTCCAGGTTGGCTGCTTGCTTACCTCTGTTTCCATTCATGCGTGTGGACTTTGGACGGTGTTTTAAATTATGCCATAAAGAAAGCCGAACATGATTTTTGTTTTATGCAGAGGACAAAATGGTTTTTGCAGCATCACTGACTAAAGTAATCACTGTTATTTCAAGGCACTTTTCCAAAGCACGAGGCACCACTTTTGCAGGGAAGCAAGGTCACCTGAGGTCGTTTGCTTCCGCATAAAGGACTGCACAGGGAGTCTTACCGCTAATGGAAGACAGGCCCTGTTGAACATTCTGACGTGGCTGGTTGTATTTCCCCACATCTAGTCAGTCTTTCTGGTTTTTGTTCTTCAGTGTTTTCTCAGAACTGTCCCATTCCATCTCCTGTGTTCTGGTTCTCGGCATCTTTTGCCTGTAGAGAGGCGTGGTCCCCCAAATGATCCCCGTGTCCCGGTCCATCCTGTTCACTGCTTCACCATCCTCATCCCATCCTGTGACTCTCTTCCTCAAGCTCCTCTACCCCGCATCCTGCCTTTTGTTCTTTGCCATACCAGCATCTCATACAGCTTCTAAGTCTTTACAAGGGGACTTCATTTTGTTTTCTTACCCAGCTAAGTTCTTTACTCCTGCTGAGAACTTTTAGCTGGGATTTTATACTTGTGAGGATTTTTGTCCATTTGTATTGTTTGCTTAGCGGAGAAGGGGGGACGTGGTGAGGGGGTCACGTGGTTTTAGGCTGCGCTACCTTCTAGTGAATGAATGGGGTCCTGTCTCTTTGGCAGGAAGGTGGGTTAGGGTATCTTGGACAAGCACTGAAAGTTGGTGAGAAGAGTAGACAGGACAGTAGAGTCTGCCCGACAAGAAAAAGAGGCTCAGGGCCGGGAGGAGGGGTGTCACCGGGGTGGTGGGGGGGGGAGTAAAGCGGAGCCCGATTAGGTGAATGGGGGTCAGGATTGCAGCAACACAAGGATTTATAATAGAACCTCTGTTAAAAGTGGGTTTGGGCCAATTTCCTAAGCATAGTTAAGTCAGCTTGGTTGGAAAAAGCAGGACCAGATACTCTCCATAAATACGGGCTATTTAACCAGATGGATATAATATAGACATTTATGTGCAAGTTTGAAATCATGCATTTACCGATTCTTTTTTGTTACCGTTCCTGAGGAGCAGTTTGGTCTTGTGCAGACATCAGTGCTTATAGATTAAAAGGGATCTGAGGTGGTAGAAAATGAGATTTTCCAAAGACCCCGCAGCAGGACCTCCTGCCCCCAGAAACGTCTCCTTGTGACCTTGCCACAGCCCCGTTAAGAGGAGGAGTCCGTTCCTCGTACCTCGACAGAAAACCAGAACCAAAACCCAGCCACGACAACAAGACACCAGCAGAAGGACGCCCCGCCAGCTTCAGACAGGGCCCGGGCCTGGCTTGGCAGCCTCCGTGTCTGCCCCTGCGAGGCAGCGGCTGCCCGGAGCGCGCCCACCCGACGCCGCCCGGTGCGGGCGAAGCCGCGTGCTGGGGGGACCTGGGCGGTGGACCCCGGCGGCCCACGGAGACACGCCGGCAGGTCTGAGCCGCGCTCGCGCGGGGGAGGGACCCAGATTCCCGGTCGCCCCCTCACGCTGCCCGGCGGGCGCGTCGTGGATCAACCGCAGAGCCAGCCCTTCTGCAGTTCAGATGCGCTGGTGGTGGTCACCCGCTGAACGTGGGGGTGCGTGTTGCACGGCCTCGGGAACGCAGCCGGGCTCTCATTCCCTCGCTGCCCTCCGCGCCTCGGGAAGGCTGCTCTCAGCCCCGCTCGGCGCCGACGCGGGTCCTCGACGAGGGGACGCTCCGACAAGGACAATGCGTGAAAGGTCCTGGACGCACGCCCTCACTGCTCCCCAAGAACCGCCTGGATGGGGCGCCTGGGTGGCTCAGTCGGTTGAGCGACTGCCTTCGGCTCAGGTCATGATCCTGGAGTCCCGGGATCGAGTCCCGCATCGGGCTCCCTGCTCGGCGGGGAGTCTGCTTCTCCCTCTGACCCTCCCCCCTCTCACGTGCTCTCTCTCTCAAATAAATAAATAAAATCTTTAAAAAAAAAAAAAAAACCGCCTGGAGTGCCGGCTGTGCGAGTCCATCACCTCGACGTGGGTCTTTGACGTTAGTCCGCAGCTTCTCCCTGCAGCCTTCTGCTCGCTTTCCACTTAGGCGGGGTATTTTTTATGAAATACAGAAATTACCCTATTATGTTATCTTAGTAACAATCTTTTAAGCAACGATGAGCCTTTTCCCTTCCAAATATATTTTATATTTCAGCCCCATGTGATTGGAAACCATCCCCTTTTTTTTAAATCAGCAAAATGATTTTCCAGTCATGTGAACAAACCAAAAACCCTTAAAGGGATCCTATGGCTCATTGTTTCTTGACGAAGGTAATTTGAAAGAGGAAATAAAAATCAGTTCTTCTCTAAATAATAGAAAAGCAAAGGAGAAATAAAAGCAGTAAACTTGTCTTGGCTGTTTGTTTTTATCTCTATAGAGATAAGCACATTTTTAATTTACGGTCAGCTGGGAGGCTCTTGATCTGCAGAGCTGATCAATAATGTAGCTCAGTCATTCTCAAGCTTTCAGGCATTCCACGTAGTGAAGGAAGGGCTCACTTTGCCATAATAATTCTCACGGATGATAACCTTATCATGTTGAACCGCGGCTAAATTTGTTCCACTAATAAGATAGAAAACATGGACCAAATAAGTTCCCAAAGTTCCCAAACTGCTGCTTCCAAGTGCGGGTTCCCGGCGTTGAGCGTTGCAGGCAGTTCCATCATCTGGTTGGTAAAGCTCTTCGAGAGGGGCGCTGTGCTTCCAAGAAGACAGCGTGGGTTCGGTCCTGAGCTCATCCTCTCCCAGCGGAGCGTCTCCGGGCAGGGTGAGCAAGCACCTGGGCCGCTCGTGCATCTCTTGCCGCCCGCGTGGCCGCGAGGCTTCCGTGCGCGGGGCGCCTGCCCTGGGGCTCCGTGTTCCCGGCCCCGCACATGTCGCTGCGAGGTCTGTCTCCGAAGCTGGGCTGGCCTTGTCGCCGCCGCTGTCCCCGACCTCATCCTTGTTGCCAGGCCTTTGTTCTTTTTCTTATTTTAAGGTTTTATTTATCTATTTGAGAGTGAGCATGAGCGGGGGAGGGGAAGGAAGCAGGCTCCCCGCCGAGCAGGGAGCCCGACGCGGGGCTCGATCCCGGGACCCTGGGATCATGACCTGAGCGGGAGGCAGCCGCTCGCCGACTGAGCCCCCCAGGCGCCCCTGTTGTCAATCTCACTGGCACTGCTTGTTACTGCTGCTGATGGGTCAGAGGCCCGCCCTTTCTTCACCAGAGGCTCCTGCAAAGGGCAACCTGCACTGTCACTCTTCTTAGGGTCCCCTTCTTCCAGATAAGCTTCCCTTGGGCTTGGCTGATGGAAACTCGAATCCTGCACCAGTCCACTCGGGACCTGCGCACAGTTGGTCAAGGGCAGCCGTTGCCCCCGCCCCGCCCCCACCCAGCAAGCACACGCCTCGCTTCCTGCAGACCCTTGATTCTTGTGTCTCTTACTTGACGGCCCCACGCTGTGTAGCTGTGCATGAACTGGACTCCCCCTGACCCGCCCTTCCTTGTGATGGACTTCCCGGTGGGCACAACCTCTCTCCCCAGCCTAGGGACTCCGCATGTGAAGATTCCAGACTGCTTGTAGATGACTTCCTCTCAGCACCTGCGAGGCTGTGACTGTGAAGTCCCCTCCTGTGTCGAGTCCCCGGTCACATCTGGGGCCAGACTTGCCTCGAGAGTAGCACATGGCCCTGGGGACCCAGCCTAGCTATAAGATGGCTCTTTGTCTTTCTAATGTGGTTAAAAAGGAATGAGGACAGAAAGGGGAAGAAAGAAAACAGTGCCCTGAATTTTATCCCCTTTAAGAAAAACATTTCAGCAAGTAGGCCATGTATATTTGCATCTTTAAAAAATTAAATCAATACAGTAATCAAACAAAAATCCATTAAGCTATGAAGTAGCAGAGCGAAAAATCTATGCTGTTTTTGATGAATGCATTTAGTCAAGGGATAAAATGTTCAGAGGAAAGGCTAAATGAGTCCTTGGCTTTAAATAGATTTTCCCTTGCAAATGCCATTTGTATATACAGTCTCTATTGCTGAAAGACATGATGGTCAAGAATGCAGTTCACTTTGCCACAAGATACCAGAACAAAACACTAAATACCCTTTTTGAGCTGCTGAAATGTTATCACTAAATGTTTACTGAACGTCCACAAGATGGACCGTGCTCTATTTGGTACTTTGGAACCACTGTTAATTTTAATTAGAGCAGTTCTTGCCCTCAGAAAGTTTAGAATGAAATAAACATTAGGTATAATACAAATATATTGATTTATTTAATATTAAGTATTTAATTTATTGGATCATTGAGCAAAGCAACTATTTAAAAATTGTCTTATTTCATACTCTTCTTCTTATCTTTAAATCGGCACCCTAAGTTTAAAAGCCATAGAATTATATTTGAAAATAAATATACAACTTAAATTTCAAAAATGGGGGCGCCTGAGTGACTCGGTCAGTTAAGTGTCCAACTCTTGATTTTTCAGCTCAGGCCGTGATCTCAGGGGTCGTGAGATGGAGCCCCGCGTCAGGCTATGCATTCAGCGAAGAGTCTGCTTGGGATTCTCGCTCTCCCTCTCCTTCTGCCCCTCCCACGCCCTCTCTTTCTCCTTCAAATAAGTAGATAAAACTTAAAAAAAATAAATTTCAAAATTAGAGTTTCAACAATAAAAGCTAACCCTTCCACGGTACTGTTAGGGATCTGGCATTACTGTCAGGATTCTGCATATGTTAACATACTGAATTCTCACAGTGACCCTATGGTGAGGACACAACTATTATTCCCATTTTCCAGAGATAGAAACAGAGTCACTAAGATGCTAAATAACTTTGTGACAGAGTCTCACTCCATATACCAGATTCCTAGTGATGGGAATTAAGGGTGGAGGAAGAATGACTTGTTCAAATAAAGATAATTTCACACTGCAAAACTGGTATTTAAACCTCTCAAATAGTCACAAATACAGGACAACTAAAAGTATAAGACAAACACCTGTTTAAAAAAATACGACTTTTGGAAATAAAATTTTTGTTATAGGCATTTTCCTGATGAAGTACCTACTTTAACCCATTATGGACTGATGCATTAACAGGCACCTATGGAGCAGATTTCTTTAGACGTGGGACATAGGTCAGAAAAATAAAGAGGGAAGGCTAGCTGGGGGGAAAAGGGTAATTAACGTGTCCTGACAATTTGACCTGGAACTGGTTGTAGAAAAGATATGATTTAACTTCATTCATTATTTCACCACCCAGAGTAGTTACTATTGATTATCCAACTGCTCTATAATGTATTTAAATTTGTTTTGGCATTTGTTCTGATATTGGTACCGAAAAAATATGCGAGGTTCAAATACCTCATTTCGTTATTCCACAGTTTTGTTTTTTGTTTTTTTTTAAGTAAGCTCTACACCCAATCTGGGGCTTGAACCTCACGACCCTGAGATCAAGAGTCACATGCTCTACTGACTGAGCCAGCCTGGTGCCCCTTGACCAATATTTATTAGGCACCTATCATGTACTCAGTAGTAGGTACTCGAGATAAGATCTTGAGATAAGATCCTGCCTTAATGTGACTTAAGCAGAAGACATAAAATATAATTATACAGTGTATAATACGCTGTATATATTATTATATATAATATACGTATATAATGTATTAGAAGATGAGCAGTGCCATGGGATAAAGGATGAGCAGAGTGTCGGGGTTGGAGGCTCTGGGGAAGGGGATGGTTGCAGGTTTAGCACGCTGGGGTCAGGTATGCGTCATTCAGAGGGTGACATTAGCACTGAGCTGTGAAGGGGGAGGGGGGAGCTGGGGGAAGACCCTTCCAGCAAAGGAAACCGCCAGCATAGAAGCCCTGAGGAGGAGCAGATCTGAGTGAGTGGAGGGAGAATGTAGTAGGAGAGGAGGTCAGAGAGGTAGGAGGCGTGGGTCCGCTGCGCGGGCTTTGGTTTCCTTAGAGAAACTTGGAGCCGTCGGAAGGTTTTGGGCAGAAGAGTGAAATGATCTGATCCACAGAGATCTCGATAGGACCATTCTGCTGCATTGAGAACGGACTGCAGGGCTCTGAGTGGAAGCAGAGAGACTAGTCAGGAGGCTGCTAGAATAATCCACATAAGAGATGGCAGTGGCCCAGGTGGAGGCAGAGGATGTGGTGATTCTGGTTATTTTCTGAAGGGAGAGCTTACAGGAATTCCTGATGGATGGGACATAAGGTATGAGCAGGAAAATTGAAAATGTCTACAAAACCTTTGGCCCGAGGAAATGGAAGGACAGTGTCTGGGTTGTAAGAAAGTGTAGAAGGAGTTGAGCATTGGAAACCTTAAGTTTTTTGACATCTGTTAGACATCAGGCAGGAGATAATACGCAGGAGTTTTGATGTAGGAACTGCAGAAGAGGTGTGAATTAGAACTATACATTTGGAAGCCATCAGCAAATGGATGGTATTGACATTGGTTGAGATCACCCAGGGAGTTCGTGTGGAGGGAGCAGGTAAGTCTCAAGAGCTGGTCCGTGGGGTACTCTCCCTTCAGAAGATCAGAGAGATGGGAGGGAGCAAGCATAGCAGACTGAGCTGGAGCGAGGCCGAAGGAAAGCCAGAAGAGGGTGAGGTTCTGGAAGCCCCACAAGGAAAGTAAAAAGCTGCTGATAGGTCAGGTAAGAGAAGTATCCGGAGGCCACTGGTGCTCTTGACAGAAGCAGTTTGGTGAAGTCACTGGCAAAAACCTGCGAGAAGAAAGATGAGAAATGGATGCATGCAGAGAAATGGGGCAGTTGCTGGAAGGCATATGGCGTCCACATGTTAGTGTGCTGGTAGGAATGATCCATGGAGCTGGGGAGATGGAAGGAGGAAGGATTGCTGAGGTGAGAGGGGGTGTAGTCCCATAGGAGCACTGCATCTACAGCAGCCCCCTCCTCTGTGGTTCGCTTTCCATAGTTGCTGTGGTCGCCGCGGCCAGGAAGCAGATGACCCTCCTCCTGACGAACTGTCAGCAGACAGTCCCGGAATAGCCTGACGCCACCTCAGTGCGTCACCACGTAGGCATTTTATCATCTCCCATGATCACGGGAAGAACGGTGAGTCCAGTATGATGAGATATTGTGAGAGAGAGAGACACACACCATATTCCCATAACTTTCATTACAGTATATTGTTATAGTTCTTCTATTTTATAATTATTCTTGTTAATCTCTTTCTGTGCCTAGTTTATAAGTTAAGCTTTATCATAGTTGTGTATATATAGGGGAAAACACAGTATACTAGGTTGGTACTATCTTTGGTTTCCGGCCTCCCCTGGGGGTCCAGGAACGTAGCCCTGGTGGATAAAAAGATAAAGATGCTGGGAGGTGGTACATGTGGTTGGTCGTGGGAATTTATAGCTGTTTTCATCAGACCACTTGTGCTCACTTTTGATTTTGCCAAGTGTGACAAGAGAGGGACAAAGGATTGCAGCGTGTGAGCATGGGAGACATCCTAAAGTCTGAGAGTGGAATATAAGCAATCTTCACTTCACAATGTAATTGTACCTCGCAGTCGTGAGGGAAAGAGGGTACCGAGGCAGATCTGGAGGGAACGTGGCTGCCAAGCACAGAGAGCGACCCAGATGCAGGGCAGCAGGTGAGGAGAGGAGAGGCAAGGCTGGAAGGGGCCACATTCAGATGTGTGAGGACTTACTTCCTAATGGAGTTAGATGTGGTGGTTGATTATTAAAAATGGCATCTGATAAATCCCCCTCTCTGCTTCTGTGGCCTCTCCAGTATGTCTTTGCTGTTTGCTTTAGAGTCGATTTTCCGCCCCTTGCACCTGTTGTTTCGTGAAGGGCTCTGACCAGTAGAATGCACAAGCGGTGTCTGGGACGCCTGAGGCCAGGTCTCGAGACCCCGACGCTCTGCTGTGTGTCAGAGGGGAGTCAGCCCCTGGGGAAGAGGCCGGGGCCGACCTGCTGTGGGGAGAGGCCCCAGACACAGCCCCACGCCGGCCGGAGCGGTAGCCACGCGTGACTCCTGAGTGCTTGTCGTGGGACTGTAACTGAGAAACAGAATCTTTTTTAACGGTTTTGATCCGTATTGTTTTCGATGTAAATAGCCACATGTGGCTAGCACTTCCTGCAGTGGACAGCGCTGTCCCGGTGGAAACAGACCACGTGGACGCAGAGGCCACACGAACGGGAATGGAGGTGTCCCACTGACGGCCAGCACCGTGGCGCCAGATGGGGGAGGAGGCCCCCAGCCCTGGCTGAGCCCCGCCAGCCACCAGCGTGTGGAGCAGAGACAAGCCGTCCCTGCTAACCCTTGCCCAGCTCCCTGACCTGCAGCAGCATGAGCAAGAAGGTGGTCTTCAGCCATTAAATTTGAGGTAGCTTGTCACGGGGCCATGGAGGTGGCCAGTAGGTGACTGGTGGAGACATGGTGTCGAGAAGGGCCCGCCATCCAGTGAGGGCCTGCCACGTGCCTTTCCATTCAAGTGATGGTAACTGTTACTACGCCGAAGTGTTGACTGCACTAGGTCCCAGTGGAAGAAATTAAGGTGCTCGAAGTAGAATGGGCAAGGAGAAACCATCCTCACTTAGTAAGGACTAGGGTCTTCAGGTGCACCGCTGCTCAGAAAAATCCCTGTGGTCCCGTGGAGGAACAAGGCAGAACAAGGATGTCTGGGTCCTGCCGCTGCATTTGAGGGGCTCTTCTTTGGACTCAGCAGAACCTGTGAGTCCTGCTCCCTCCTACTCCCCCAGGACACCCTCCTGTTCTGTTTCGTTTTCCCTCAAAGACAGACTGTCATAACTCCTGGCCTTGGTTTTCAGCGTAGCCCACTGAAGGCCAGAGGGGGTGGCAGGAGAGCGGGACTGAGCAAGGATCGGTTACAGCTGTTGGCCTCCTGACTGCTCTGAGAAGCACCGGTTTCTACCTCCCAGCCCCCTTGCCGCTGAGGTGCCGACTCCACATCCTATAGATTCCCCTGGTGTCCCTGGTCACATGGAATTGATACTCCTTACTCTACTGTCGTTTACTGCCCTGATGCTGCATTAATTACATCTGCAGGATCAAGGCGGGCCCGTGAATTATTAATGAAAGGGATCATTATACCTGAGTGGAATTTTTCCCTCCTCACCATCCTCATGCTGCATTTCCAAAAGTCCATCAGCTGACCTCTACACCCTTTCTTGAGTCTGTGCTGTTTTGGTGAGGATGTACTTGGGGAACAGATGAGAAACATCTTGGGGAACAGATGAGAAATGGTACCCTCTCTCAATTGGCCAGGTGAAAAAATATCAAAGTTGTACTCTGCATAATGTGTGACACATTATTTAGGGATGGATACATATCCCACAGTAGGAGATTATTGAGAAGATTTTGAATTTTGTTCATCCAAAGATTTACACATTTTTCTGCATTGCATTTTGTGCAAATAAACTATTCAATAGATCTGAGATTCCTTGTAGACTGCTAAGAGCCCTCACCCATTTTAGGGCTGTGCTAGGGTCCTGGGATCTGGCTTGTCTGACCCCCTGCTCATGCATGTGCAGGGGAGTGGGCTTCATTCTCTGTCTGGCATCAGCCACAGGAGCTGAGCTTGTACTCGAGAGCTGTGGGTCAGGGAGCGAAAGGGAATTCTCATCTGCACGGGGCAGATGTGTAAGTCAAGGCGAGGGGAAAGAAGGGAGAAGAGGAGAAAGACAAAAATGGGGCTAAAAACCCAATCTGGAAAAACGGGCAGAAGCAGGAGGATACTCAGGAAGTTCAAGGAGGACAGGGAACACATCTGATTTTCTTGCTATTATTTCTCCACGCCTAGTACGGTGATGACACACGTCGGCAGGACAAGAAGTAGCTGTTGAAGGACTAAATTACTAAATGAGAAGCTCGTGGTTGAACCTAGGAAGAAATATTTAGGGCCAAGTCCAAGCTACACTGTGCATTAGCAGTGTTCTGCTTTGTCCCATCCTTTCCCCTCTGCCGAGGTAGAAGTGGTACATCTTAAGATTTAAAATTGTATCTCTAATTGTAGGATTTAAGACTGGTAGCACGGTGGGCGCCTGGGTGGCTCAGTTGGTTAAGCGACTGCCTTCGGCTCAGGTCATGATCCTGGAGTCCCGGGATCGAGTCCCGCATCGGGCTCCCTGCTCGGCGGGGAGTCTGCTTCTCCCTCTGACCCTCCTCCCTCTCATGCTCTCTGTATCTCATTCTCTCTGTCTCAAATAAATAAATAAAATCTTTAAAAAAAAAAAAAAAGACTGGTAGCACGGTGAAGGGTTAGGGGAGGTTGGTCCTGCTGAAATGAAGCAAGAAAAAAGAGTGGCAGGAGATACGGACGTTTATCGAGCATTTCCCATCGGCAAGCGCTGTGTCGAGCACGTCACACACATTGTTTTGTTTAATTCTCACAACAACATTTTGCGGGAGGTACAACCACTACCCCAGTGTTCCTGACAAAGACGCTGGGGCACAGGACGTTGAAGTGACTTCGTCCGGCTGCTTTCAAAGCACAGAGCCTTGAGCTGGCCTCTCCCCTTCCACCACCGTACGTTTCCCGACTTGCTTGCTGCTAAGAAGCATTTGCAGTGCTTATTGAAAATGTGAGTTCCCAGGACCCGACCTAGAGCTTACTAAATCAAAATAACCAATGGATCTTTAACTGGCACCCTAGATGATTGGTTTTTTGAAGCCACTTTGAGGAACACTGCGGACACTGGATGTTCCTGGTAGATATCGCATTACTAAAATTACTGGTTAGAGCTTCACTATGTCACTTATCCACAGAAGAAATTTAGATGCTTTGAACTGTTGATAATTTTCTTTGTAAAAATTGCTAGAAACAAGAGTATATATTAGTTTGTGATTGTAAGAGGAACGTGAACTGTATTTAGATGGAAGAATACTATGGTAACATTTTATTCCCATTAGGAATAGATACAAGGTGAATACTATTTGTAAAAGAAACAAAAAATTTACTGATTTGTTTAAAGGTTGTTTAAAAAAGATCTATAAATAGTTTGAATTCCAATTAATGTTTCATAACATAAAACGGTGGTTAATCTCTAAAAGGAAACATTAAGGCTAATTGGATTTTTAAATCTGAAAAGCCCACAGGGATAGCCTTTTCTTGATTAAAAAATTTAGCTCATTTTACAGCATACATTTTGGTCAGGGTGAGGGAAGGGTAATTAACTTCCCATGGAAGATTCACTAATTAACTCTAGAGCAGAATCACACTACACAAGCCTTGAACTTGGAGGAAATGCAAAAATATTTATCAGGTGCAGTGCAGTGGAATCTAACACTATAAATACTAGGATGCTCTGTTTAATATTAATGCCTAAATTCTATTTTAAGATAGGTTCCACAGATTTCTTAAGTTTTTTCATGAATATTATTAAGTTCGCTATCTTGGGTCTAGTTTCATCAAGCTTTGTGGAAGTCTTTAAGATTGCAAAATTTAATAAGTGCAAACAGATTTTATCCTGGAAACATGGGTTTTATACAAGTATTTAAAAATACAGCCTGCAGTTTTTAATTAAGGCTCATTAAGTAGATTGGTTTAGTGCCACATTGCCTAAAAATCCAGTATTTCGTAGTTTCAAAAACTTCAGAGGACTTTATAAACATTATTTTGACTCTATAGTCATAGTGAAAGTAGTATTACTTTTTAGGATTATTATTTTTTTCTGTAAAATATACATATAAGTCAGTTAAAATCTGTACATTGGCTAAATTGCTATAAGTAGTTTTTGCGAGAACATATTGCATACTTCATATTGTAAATGCATGAGAGCCTGTAGCAGAGTAGTTAGTAACTCTTCGTGATTGGAAAGGGGATGAACTGCTAGTTTAAATGTTCTTTGCAGTTTATTTTCTGTAAATATGGAGATTACATTTTGTCACTGAGGGGCTTTTCTCTTTTTTTTTTTCCTATGGGGGGAGCGGGGAGAGCAAATTCAGATAGAAATAGAATTTGGGGAAAGAACTTCAAAAGGCAGTACATCAGACTGAGATTGTTAATCATTCTGTTTCATGACATAAGAACAAAGCTTCCCCGGGGCACCTGGGTGGCTCAGTCGTTAAGCGTCTGCCTTCGGCTCGGGTCATGATCCGGGGTCCTGGGATCGAGCCCCGCATCAGGCTCCCTGCTCGGCGGGAAGCCTGCTTCTCCCTCTCCCACTCCCCCTGCTTGTGTTCCCTCTCTCGCTGTCTCTCTCTCTCTCTGTTGAATAAATAAAATCTTAAAAAAAAAAAAAAAAAAAAGAACAAAGCTTCCCTGGGGGCCCTTTGAGTATTAAAATGTTGACCAAGAGAGGAGACCTCCTATTTGGGGGCAGCAAACCTGATACCTGGTAGCAAGCTAATTCCCTAGTGATACTTTTGTTTCTTTTCTTTCCTTTTTCTTTTTTCTTTCTTTCTTTTTTTTTTTTTGGTGAGAAAGAGAGCGAGCACGCAGGGGGCAGAGTAGTGGAGGGGCAGAGGGAGAGGAAGAGAGAGAATCTTCAGCAGACTCCACGCTGAGCACAGAGCCTGACGTGGGGCTTGATCTCATGACCCCAAGATCGTGACCTGAGCCGAGACCAGGACGCAGACGCTTAACCAACTGAGACACCCAGGCTCTCCTACCTTTACGTTTCTAGTAAGTTTTGGAAAGTCTTCTGTGTAGGGGATTAAAGAGAAGGAAAGGAATCCAGGTTTGAGGGCAAAGAAGACGAAGGCAGACGGGGAATTGGAGGCAAGAAGAGAGTGTCCGGAGCGGTAGGTCTGGACCAGTGGTTAACAAGGGAGTGCCAGAGAGCCTTAGAAATTTGGAGAAGGCAGCTGGCCTTACGCAGCCCTGTGGGATAGGGACGGACTTGGTTTTTCAAGGGTTGGATTTCTGAGGAGGAACTCTGTTTCCACCTGGACAGTAGTCCAGAGAGGGACCTGGGAGCCAAGTTCAAGGTCATTAGTAAACCACAGCTCACCACACAGGAAAGCCAGAGACATGAAGGAAAATGGGCCTGTGCAGAAAGAGGAAAAATGACAGGAAGTGGAATTGAGAGATCTGTGCAGTATAAACACGTGAACAGTCTTTCCGTGGTACCACGCAGTCTCTCATGCTTCGGACCCCGTTACTAGCTTCCCCCAGGCATCTGGGCTTGTGAGCTCAGGGGGGAGGCTTGTTGCCCAGAAGCTGGCTGGGGCATGTGTGCCTCGTGTCCAGGGGGGCAGGGGTGGCCAGGTGCGTGGCCCTGCACATCCAGCTTGCTTCTGCGGCTGTCATGTGGCTCTCGGACCTTTGGTCTGCTCTTTCTGAGCTCCCTTAGGGCCCGGGGGATCTCTCACACACCTGTGACTCCTCTGAAGTCTAAGGGGTGTTGTGTTCTCTCAGACGGGGGTGTCTGCCTTGAAGTGCGTGCAGGACCCGTTCTCAGGCTACAGAGGCCCCTTCGGGCCCTCCCCCCAAACTTCCTCCACCACACTCTGGAATCCTGAGACTCATCAGAGCACTCAGGGCATCTGGGGGAGGGAGGTGGCAAGAAAATGAGAACCTCAGCACCCACCTGTGTCTACCGCTTTTATCTCCAATAACAATAAATACACACAGAATGTGTTTTTCTGAGATACATTTTAATAAATTATTATTTTACAGAATTGAAATGTTTCACTACATGTTAATATGGTTCACACGGACCTGCAAAAATGCTGATTTTATTTCTCAAAGCATATGGCAAAAGCCCACATTCCACTAATAGGGAAATGAAGAAAATTATTTGTGTACGCAATGCCTGGTAGCTTGGAGCTCTAGCTTCCCCGAGTGCGGAAAATGTCACTGAGACTACTAGGCTTTAATGGGGGACGAAAGTGGGTTGCACGTCCGCTAAGGGAATTTGCAGTCATTGTCTTATATATGATCATCTTTGAAAGGAAACACAGAATTAGATATTATAATTAAAATTCACTGACAACAAATAGTCCCTAAGCACTGAAAAAATCAGGTGGATAAGTGACTTTGAATCTATAATTTTACTTTCAAGAACTATACATACATTATGCAACTGTACACGTTCTCCCGAGGTGGACAGTGCACTGTGTAATGCAATCTCGCGGTCAACAAATGCTTTGTTATTAACTTTTCCATATACTAACAAAAGCTGCAGTTGTGTAAATTACCTATCCCAATTTTCTCAGACTTTAAACATGAGAAAGATCTCAAATATTACAAAAAGAACACATACATTCATAAATAACTAAAATACAATGTGATAGCATTCTAAGATGTGAAATCCTAAGGTAGATCAAAACCATTTCCTTTATACATGAAAATAAGTTGCAAGATGTACAGTTATAATGGACCTATTCCATAACAATATAATTGTAACAAATCTATTTTGTTTCACATATTGGCTCAACAGAGTATCAGTTTACTGGATGTCTTATTATATGAAAGCACTGTGCTAATTGCTAGGTCCAGACATGATGAATATAGTGTCCCTATTCCCAAGAGCTTCCAATTAAATGAGGAAGACAGACATGTAAAGAAATATTTACACCATAATGTGATACTCAGGGAACTGTACTCTGAATTATCCCAGCAGCCTTGTTACCCTTGGAACCAAAGCATAATTTGGTGAGCTAGTTAGATAGCTGTGGTAGGGAATGTTGTGCAAGTTGATGGGATGAATAAAGGTACCTGGCTCACAGCATTATTTAACAATGGCATCGTTTCATGGAAATAGCCTGCTGTATCCAATCAGACTAACGGCATGGGTGAAGCTCCACACTTGGATCGTTATTACCTTAAAGCTAGTCTTTATTGATTAGTAAGCTAATCGTCCTCCCATTAACCACCAAGGATGTGACTGCTTTGGTTTCTGTTTTTTTGTATACTTTTTAAGGTCTTTATCAGAAGTGCTTTTAAGAGTCTGAAAACCCGATCTAATGACAAATGATTGAAAGACTTATTAAAATTTGGCTTTAGAATTCCTCTCCCAGAAAACTGGTGTTTGTAGTTATGTTGATGGTGGTGGTGGTGGTGGGGCGGGTGGTTAAACGGAGAACCCAGCAAGGCTCTGTCTAGCTCAGAATGGATTTATAAGAACTAGAGAGCTGGTTCAGGGACTAAAATGCCTGAATTACGGAGAGATTCTGCAATGCTCGGCATTGCTCAACCCACCAAAGAGGCGAGAGAATTAGGATGGATTTTCTGAGGTACAAGGAAAGACATGTAACCCCAGCTGTTGTGGCAGGTTTTAAAGTGCTAAGCATTTCAACAGAAGGAAAGTGATGCCTCGGTTTTAGAGGGGAGACATGCTACTGTTTCAAATACTGGTGGACACAGCTCCCTAGGACCAGGGGCGGGAAGTTATGCTGGGAGGCCGCGAAGCTTTCAGTGTGAGCAGTAGTAGAACTTTTCAAAAATGAAGGCCTCGAGCTCTCTTCCTGAAAGAACTGAATTAGAAGTTGAAAAAAAAAATCAGCTGTCAGGGTGTTTTGGCATTTAGAGGGGTTTCTCTCTAGCACGTCAGAAGCTGTGTTAGATTTTAAGGCTATTTTCAAGTTTGAATAGGAATCTAGGATTTAGAAGAGTTATCTTTTGGTAAGTGTGTAATAGTTGTCATCCCGTGATTATATTCCCTAACTAGGTATTAAATTTGATTAAGCATCATAGTGCCATCAAACAGAATTGATTTATAAACACATCAAGGTTTTTAAGATATGTTCTTTTAAATCATATAATCTTTAACTAGAATCCCTACATTTAACTAGACAGCAACATTTGCAGCAAAATAGGAACTAATTCGGGAGAAAATTTTAGGTGCTGGTCTTTCAGTTTCTATTCTCTGTGAAAGAATGTGCACCTACAGTAGAGGGGGGAAACTCCCTATTAGCAGTGCACTAGAAATGTCAGCACCATTTACAGATTTTTCCTGAGTGATTAAAAAAAAAGAAGAAGAAGAACAAATTCTCTTCAGTAAGACTGCTCCTGAACGGGTGGAGGTCTGTTGAAACCTTGAGCATGCAGAGCCACTGAAACCAAGTTCCTTAGAACCTAAAATGCTAAATACATCGAAGGAGGAAGTCATCAGCCGTATGTCAGAAAACTAGTGAGATGGAAATGTGTAAAGAGCGTGTAGAAATCTTTGGTTGTCTACTGCTGTGTAGGAACTTATTGGGCCAACCAACTGCCACAGGGCATGTCTGAAGACTCGTCTTATTCTGAGTATGGCTTTGCAAAGTGGAGTCAAGTGATTTCTTACATTGAATGGAAATCGGCTTCCCTATACATTCCAGCCTTTCTTTTTAGGTTGCCCTCCGGGGCGGCCCACCGCAAGACATTTTTGAGCTTACATTTTCAATTCTCAATATAAAAGACCTTCCAAACACGGGATCCAATTAAACTGAGAAGGAGGACCTGAAAGTAACACTACCTGGTCCACAATATACCTAATCATCAACACTGTATTTACTGCTTCCCTATCTCAGAATGTCAATACACGTTTCTCTCTACTTGAGTCTGATTTTCTAAATGGTGCCCCTTGAGCTATGCACACTGTGCACATATCCAGTTGCTCTTGATACGTGGGAAAAACGGAATCGTGTTGCGGGATGTGGTCACTCTCAAATCGCACTCTCGCTTTCCAGGGTAGCATGATTGAATACTGCTGTGATAAAGACTCCTTTCCCACCCAGAGCTGGAGTTGAGTGTTCTGGGGAGGTAGTGAATTTTGATTATGCTAATATTCTTCATACTGCTCAGTCGGACAACCAATAGATGAACAAAAGGTGCTCCACATTTTAAATCAAGTTTGTAGATCACTCCAAGAGTGTCCATTAACTTTGAATTGATCTCATATAAATGTTGAATTTAATCATCTTTATATATAATAATGCCATATAGCTTTCAATTTTAGAAGGTGTTACAATATTAGAATTTTTTTTTACGTGCATAATCCAAATGATAAAGGATTTAGGAATGTTTAACAGAATTTTTCCACAAGAATGAAAGCAATCTGGGTAATGAGCACAATGATTTTGTCTCACAATGCAACGTTGGCTGAAGGAGGATCATGAAGGGAAAGCAGACTTCAGAGGGAAAAAAAACTCAGGGAAGAGGCCATAGATAAAGGGATGTGTTATTTCCTCTGACCTAACTTTACAGACAGGGATACAGCTCTTTCCGGGGGTTCTGAGAATAAGCTTGAGAGATCAGAGACTTGCCTGTCAGAGATCCAGAACGGAGGGTGAGGCCAGAATGCCAGGCATGGTTCTCGGACAGTGAAGCCAGGGATCGATGGGCAGGATGAGAAAGATATAACCAGTTCAGTCACTGACCACGCGTGCATGTGGCTGGGTTCCCCGAGGATGTGGAACACAGACAACCCTTTGTCAATACGGCAGACAGATAATGTAAATGTGACACCTTTATAAGAAGATGCAAAATTAGAGAGAACAAGATGCATTATTACTGGAGCCAAGCCCAGGACAGACTGCAAGGACAAGGTGGCAAGGACAAAGAACAGTAAACAAAGGAAGAATTTAGGTGTGACGACCAGACAGAGTACTTTCCTTGCCGTTGTAGCCGACACAGAGCACTCCGTTGCAGATGGAAAGGGTTGGCAGTGAGAAAAAAAATGATTAACAAGTAAACTGCAGCAACTGTAGAAGAAACGCAGCAAGCCTTGGGTGTTAGAAGGTGTATGAGATCATATGCAGAGGGAGCGACCTAGGCCTTGTTTCTAGAAACATTACCAGGAATCAACAGCCAATGAGAAGATGGGCAGACGTCAAGATAATCTAATAATGAAACAAGATCAGGAAGGGATTCTCTTTCACCTTAGTTTCTCCTTTCTGTAAGAGATTAACAATTCCTAGAGTCAGTAATTAAAACAATATTTATTTTAAACATACTTTAATTATTTATATATGTTTATATTAACAGTTCAGTAAATCCACAGATAGGTCACCCACTGCGTTAGGGTCTTTCTTAAATAATTTGTTTCCAAAGCCACAAATATGCACACAAAAACCTTCACTGAATTTTTTTTCTTGCGCACACACACACACACACACACACACACAGGAAAAGGCAGAGCCAACTTAGGAAGGAAGGCCAACAATTCTACAGAATACTTTTTATGCAACTGTCATCTGATTAGGGACAGTCCGATTTTGGAATTGCATGATCATGTAGTCTAATGTCCTGTTCTATTTTGAAAAAATATATTTGAAGCTTACGATTGCATAAACTTATATGGTATAATAAATGGACCTTTATTTAGGTATATTTCCACTTTTACAGCCTAATATGGCTATATCTTTTAAACTTATGAAAGAAACATACTCTCTTGCAACACAGAATCATCCTACCTGAGAACAAGGATGACTGACTGATACTCTTTCTTTGTTTGGGTTAAAGATGACTAAGCATCTAAACAGATACATCAGGTTGTAAATAAGATCAATACCAAAAACCTAGTCATTTTTAAAAGAATTTGGAAAACAATTCACTATGAATAACTTATGTAAGTAGTAAACCAACACGGTGCTTTATAGTTGGTATATATCATCAAAGAAAACTGATATGGTACTAATTTAAATGTTGAAATTTCTTAATTAATTAATTTGTCCAAACTCAAATTTGGACATTTAAAAATTTAAGAAATGCAACATAAGAATATACTTATCTAGAGGTCAGATTTCCTACATCCTCAGTAATCCTGGAAACTGGCAAGAATACAGAAAAAGTATTTGAGGACTACCATATCAGAATCCAGGAACTTCACTCAATGGGTTACATGTTAAGATAGACTCAGATTGGGTGTAACTTAGAACTAATAAATAAATGAAGAATGTTAATTTACTGAGCCTGAGCCACAAAATAAGAAAGATATGATATTGCTAGAAATTGAAACCAACTAACACTGAGAACTAATAGAATCAGCAATTTTAAAAGCATTTCAGTAATTGCCATTGGCATTATGGCATTATATCATGGAACATTATACTCTTAATGAAGAATTGAATCATAAAAAAAAAGTCAAGCCATGTTTAGTGTATAGCTTAGAAGCCCAGGGGGAAATACACTGCATTTTAGAAAAGTGTACCTGACGAAAAACAAAACAAAACAAAAAAAACAACAAATGGTGGAAAAAAAAGGAAGGGCTTAAAAGAAGCTAAGCCATGATTGGAAAGGATAGGAATTCAGCCCCTCTTACTCCTGTAGTAACAGGGCAGGCTTCTTACCTCTCTGTAATTTAATTTTCACTTCACCTAACATAGTGTGCAAGTAATCCATTTCCACTACCTAAAGAGATTTTTCCTGTCTAGATAGTACAAATCTGTGAACACTGATTTTGTTCTTACTGGTCTTTCATGGATAAACTACTCTAAAAATCAAGACATCGATGCCTATGAGTTTTACTTACATATGAGGATACTAAGTATTCTGGATTCTCCACGATTAAATTATATTCAATATAATGTCTGGTAAATGTACTTTGTATTTAAAGTTTCTGGCAACTGCTAAGTTCTATATGCTGTACATTCATAGTGATTCTCTAACAGACGGTACATTTTACTTTACTAAGAGGTAAAGACCTTGTTACCAACTACAGGTTAACAGATTTACAGTAGGTTTCTAGACCTGGAATCATTTTAGACTGTGCTCCTTTCAGAAATGATTAGAAAACCACGGGTCTCTGTATTTATTGAACCGAATCACCTGGCAGTAAAATTCAGTTAAGGCTCTTGGCATCGGTGAGACTTCTTCCCATTCAGATCTACTGCTGTGGTAGACCTGCACTTCATCTGTGATTTCATCTGGTGCGTAATCACCACCTAAGATATAGATTTTATCTTCGATCCCAACTGCACCTGCGTTAAAGCCTGCACATTCAAAAGAGCCTTCCCCCTTCCAGACGCAAGTATCTGGACAAAAACTATACACCTTGTAGGTGGAAAGGTCACATATATACAGCGTGCAGTTGACCGGGACAGCTTTAATCAGGGTTGCATGAAAAAACTGCCCGAACTCTGCTACCAGTTCCGACCACTGGTCAGTGGTCGCGTTGTATTTAAAGAAGCAGTCGAGTGATGGGTTAAAGGCATCTGTAATCTCTACCTCTGATCCAAGAACATAGATGACATTCTGGCATGCACTCGCTTCGGGATAGTATATGCCCCGGGGTAACGGGCTAACAGATAGCCATTCTTTGGAAAGAGGGTTGTAAGACTCAACATCTAAGAGACTTTTAATGTCCTGAGACCCTCTGGTCTTCCCACCAATGACAAATAATCTATTGAGAGCCAAAACTGACGTGTGCATGGTTCTTGGTGCCTTCATAGTTGATACCAGGAAGAAATCGTTTTTCACTGGACAGTAGCACCAGGTCTGATCGGTCGCATCGTGATAGGACTCCGCGATATGAAGCCGGACAGTTCTGCAGCATGGCCCTTTGCAGCCTCCTGTCAGGAATATTTTCTCTCCGTAACTAGACAGACTAGACCCTGGCAAATCGATCAGATGTGACTGTGGCAGCACTTTCCACGAGTCACTATTGATATTATAGCAAAATGTATATTGGTCGCCTCCATTTTCCTCAGTTTTGTGAACAAATATGTATTTTTCCGTGGTGGATGGCCGAGCATCAGGGAAGAGTCCACCAGAACCTTGCACACACTTAACGGCATCCATGACCATGTCAAAGCAGTTTGTGCTTTTGAGTAAACACTCTTCGTTGAGCAGACAGTCTTGAAGGGTCTCCTCAGATAACTGATGTAATCGTACTTTTTTAATTAAATAAGGCAGATGCTTTTGCCTCGATTCTAAGTTATGTTTGGTCCAACTAAGGACAACTTTCAGGACAGTTTCTTCTTCAGGGACATTTAACTCATCTGACTCCAGACATTTTTGCAGGACTCCAAAATTCATCTCTAAGAAATCACTGGACTTAAATAGCAAGGAAAAGTGGTTCTGTACAAAGTACAGTGCGTGATCGAACAAGCGGGGGGAGCCGTAGCTGTCGGACATTGATAGTAACTGCAGACAGTTGACAAGGTTAATACTTTTTATTAAAAAGTCACTGCAAGCTTTGGCTAGGAAGGAGACTTGAAGAAATGAGGACAACTGGAAGAACATTTCCACATTATCATCTGTTATCTGTGTTTTCCCGGTATAGGCGTAGTCAAGGAACGCCTTCACGGCTTTGGAGGACAGATTAGTGATGGTGACGCTCCCACCGTCTCTCTCTCTCATGTTCACTTCAAACATAGCCCTGCAACAGTAAAGAACACAGAAGAGCAAGTGGGAAGAGGTCATTCCCTGCTAGTTTTCAACATTACCTTCTAGACGCTTCCTTGACCCTCAGGTTGATTTAAAATATATTTCACACATGTCAAGTCTGTATTTATGAAACATTTTAAAAGCATCTTAATCAGTTGTTTTAATATCTAGAATAGTTGTGTACTGCATTGTTTAAGACATATGTTGTACCACATAACTCCCATACTGCAAAATACATAGACTACAGCTGAGCTACCGCACCTCATCCAAAGAAGGCTATAAGAAGATTCACATTTTGTAAACTAATTTCATGCTTTTAAATATCATTCATAAAATTAGGGTAAAATCTCTCTAATGGCTGAATTTCCTTTTTTTATGAGTTAATTAGTATCCACTCTGCAGGTGATAACTAGAAGTACTTAAAATATATAATGCTTCTGGGTTTAGGATGTAAAAGTATCTTGCACAGTAATTTTCAGTTTGGCAGCTGTGAAACATGTGGAAGGTGGAATGCTGTGAGGTATCAGATGTCTCCAAGGAGTCTGTCTGTGTGGGAAATCCACCAAACGAGATATATTCAAATACACGTTGAAAGAGACATATTTCATGCAGCACTTTAGGAAAAAAGGGGAATGTGATTTCATGGAGCTAAACGCCAACCCAAAAGGCTAAAAGTAAGTTTTCGAAGAAACAGCCACTGAGAGATGGAGGTGGTCCCTAGATTTGAGTTAGAGCAGCCTGAGTTCTTCTGAGCTGTAATTCATCACCACCTGGCCGAGGGGCTAGAGTCTAAGGAAGTGGGAACTTTTGGGGCTCAATTTAAGTGAAAATATAAATTATTTGCAAATGTTTGGGCAGGAGACTAAGACTTATTTTACTATTGGTTCGGTAGACCAATCTTGGCACCCATCCTTCTGTTGACTTCACATCCAGAATGATTCATTTTTACACAGACTTGCTATGGTGGTTGTCAGTGGTACAGCGAGTGGAGGCCGAGCTGAAAGAGAAAGAGCTTCAAGAAAGAACTAAGGACCACCAGTGGTTGCACCTCCAGCAGGACTGGAGTGACTGGTTTGGGTTCTGGCTTAATACTGCTTTGCGCCTGTATCAGAATCGTCCGGATACCTTTGTGAGCAGTGCCCCGAGCTACTCAAGTGCGCTGGGGGAACCAGTTCAGTTCTTCAGTCTGTTCTAGAGGGTAGCCAAAGCTACTCAGGAAGCGCTAGGATCCGACTGAGAAGTACGAGGGGCCCTCCAAATCCGGAACACCCCTCAGGACAAGGAAGGATGACAAAGTGCCTTCCCACTAGGCTACTGGGTTCTTCTTAATCCACAAATGAATACAGTTACACAGATCACATACATGTTCTACATCATATAGGGTATTTAAATAATGTTAACCTAGCAATACGAAACTCTGATGATAATTATACTGGATTATGAAGACAGGGATCATCAGTTTAGGGTAATATTAACAGCCTGACCTCTAGAATCTGGCTGCCTGGGTGGGTATCTGGCCATTGTCACTTATTAGCTGTGTGACCTTGGGGGGGACTTCATTGTGCTTCAAATCCTTCATCTGAAAATGGGGATACTTGCAGTATCTATTTCACTGAGTTTTCAGAGGCATAAATGAGTTAATCAATGCAAAGTATTAGCTACTATCATTATTTTAAGAAAATGTTTTCTGACAGATCCTATATATTTTTAATTTATCACCAGCTTCCACATTTTCTTTGAGAAGACACAAGTAGGATCATACTTCTATACTTCATCCTGTTCATCTTTAAAGTATCCAGTTAACATCCATCTCAAATTTACCATATTATCATAAAGTGGTTGTACAAGATGTGTGATTCCTCTTCAATCTTCTCTCCATGATTTTACATCTCATTTATAACTTTCATTTTCCAAAATCATTATAAAGTGCACTTCTCATGCACTGTACACTTTCCTGCTATTTTATATTTTTCCTGCCAGTATTCCAGTGACTTTGATAACACAAATACTATGAATTGGTGGCCTCATCACCTAAGAGTGTAAATTACAGAATTTCAGTCTTTATTTGTACATATTTTTATATGAACTGTGTATTCCTTTAGTAAAATACTATATATAATAAAGGATCTAGGTCATTATAAGACTGCCATTTGTGTTACTTCAAAGCAGGGAAAAAATTTTAAAAACATATATATTGTTCTGTTTTTTAAACAGGATTTTTAAAAAATTTAAAGCAGGTCCATAAAAGTTAGGAGTAGGCTGAACAAAATATTGTGGACAGAAATTATGTGCAGATACATTTAATTAATAAATAACTTCTACATGAAGAGTAGAGGACTGCCAATCCAAATGCTTACATGAACTTCTTTTTTTTTTTTAAAGATTTTATTTATTTATTTGAGAGAGAGAGAATGAGAGAGCACACATGAGAGGGGGGAGGGTCAGAGGGAGAAGCAGACTCCCCGCCAAGCAGGGAGCCTGATGCGGGACTCGATCCAGGGACTCCAGGATCATGACCTGAGCCGAAGGCAGTCGTCTAACCAACTGAGCCACCCAGGCGCCCCGTGAATAATTTTTTTAAATGCAAATTAGTATTTCAAATCAAGTTATACAAATAATTGACCATAGAATAATTTGCAGCTTCCTAGTGCCTGATTTGTTCTTATATTTGCAGTCATTTTTCTTTTTTTTTAAAAGATTTTATTTATTTATTTGAGAAAGCGAGAATGAGAGAGAGCACATGAGAGGGGGGAGGGTCAGAGGGAGAAGCAGACTCCCCACCGAGCAGGGAGCCCGACGCGGGACTCGATCCCGGGACTCCAGGATCACGACCTGAGCTGAAGGCAGTCGCCCAACCAACTGAGCCACCCAGGCACCCCTACATGAACTTCTTATTTTGTTAACATGATAGGGAAATCAACCTGTGTGTTTGCACCAGATTATGTCCATTTTTTGCTAGGTTTGGAAATAACAGTACTCATAGCATCTAGTGTTAGTTGAATGTAGCGGACACGGTCCTAATCAGTACATATACATTACTTCATTTAACCCTCATAATGACTCTGTAATTTATTGTCTTAATTTTTACAAATAAGGAACCTGAGGCCTGAAGAAATTAAGTCACTTGCTTCAAGTCACGTCTGATTAAGTGGCAGAACAAGGATTTAGATTTAGGGCCTGTGTCTTCAGAGGCCAGGTTCTTAACCGTTACAACATCCAGCTTCCTGTCAGGAAGAGGTGACAGAGGGTGGGGGAGCAGAATGGAGCTACTAGGAAGAAAACCTGGAGTCGAACAGAGCAGGGAAGAAACTGGTGGAACCATAGAATGGCAGAGCATAGGGACAGTGGGGGCCCCAGTGGAGTTCGAAGAATAGCTTAGGTTACCTGAGAGAAGACATGACAGGAACAGAGAAAGAACAAGTGTCTGGGTAGGGTGAAGGTGTATCTTCCACGTCCCTGGTGGGGTGGGACACGGCACTGAGCCACTGCTCCCCACGCAAGCAGGAAACCCCCCAGGAACGGGAGTTTAGCAAGTAGTGAATATCAATACACTTCTGCGGATTCACTCCAGGGCAAGAGGGGTGAGGTCTAATCAGATGCTGGTGGCAAAATAGGAGTTTAATTAAGGATTAAAATCAGTATAAGCTAACTTGCATCTAGTGTATTTATATCTTAAATCTTACTCTGTTTTTATAAATTTTAATTACTAGAGATTTAAGTCGTCCTTATTTAAAATAAAAATTGTTTCTAAAACTGAACATAATGCAAATACTGCAATTAGGATTAAATTTATTGCAGTGTGACTGGGAGGGCTGAAGACCAGGATGTCACCAAGAGAGGTTTGTGTGTCTGACCAAGAGGCCTCACAGGATGGTATGACCTTGATGCAGTCACTGCAGTACTAAGGTCGTATGTCTGACACTTACCCTTGCAGAATCAGAAACCCACTGTCGCCACAGGGGGTTCTAACAGTGTTACGACTAGGACATTCCCTGTAAGGATGACCTACAAGGGGAACCAAGTTATATTCAGAAGGTTGCCTAGAATCAGAACAAGTTGGGTGTTCTCCAGAAATGCTTCTGGAGGTAGCTTTCCCCTAGAGGAATATCTTTGTCAAAGAGAGGAGAAATCTTGAAATCCTCTGTGTGAGTCCCTCTCCCTTGTATAACCCACAGATACATGACTGAACTCAGTTTTCCTTTCTTTTGAACTATATTTCCATTTTTTAATCCATTTGTCCTCTCCTTTTTTTTCCTAAACAGTGCAGTGCAAGAACTCTCCCAAACAAAACTGACTCTAGATCAAAAAAAATTTTTTTTCCCCCAGAACATTTCAAGGGACCAACGTTCCGTATAACTTTAGGAAATGCTGACCTGGGAGGACCTGAACCATTAAAAAAGGTAGTCATAAATCTTCATATTCAAAAATCACTAGTTAATCTAGGTTCTAATTAGTTTTTATTTTAAGAATTAAAAATTACTGTTGCATGCTCCTGTAGGGGAGAAATTCAGTAGTTATGAAACATAATAACACAGAATCTGAGGCACAGACAGACAAGTGAAGTACCTGAAAAAGTCACTGCACGCTGCTAAGACACAGCGATGACATGGGATTATTTCATCTTTCATGATTATTTGGAAATCATAAAAGACATTTTGTTCTCTAAAATTCTGCAGTACACTTAAGATTTTCTGTCCATGATCTTCGGATACAAGGAAGTTGTTTTTCTTCTCAGATGGAAGTCCGTTACATGAGTTTCGTTGATTGAAATGATATGAATTATCCATAGCCAATTTCCTTTGTTCTTAGAACTGGAATGGAAAAGAAAAATCACTGCTGTGGTGAGTCCTGATGATATTTCAGATCCAAAGTCTGTTTAGTGTCATTTACACTGAGAACAACTATAACATAGTAAACCTTGTTCTAAACATTTGTTTTCATGACATTTAATAATAAATTTCTTTGGAATTTTTATTAATATTGAGATTCCTGGAATAAAATGTATTATCAAATAGAAGGATAAAGTTCAAGGCTATATAATTGTGTCAAATAGCACAATTTTTAAGTTGTATGTGCAGCTCACATAGGCTCTCACTACATGACTAGTCTTGTTACGTGTAAGAGGTATTATTTACCCAGTAGTTACCACATGGCTGTATACCCAACACATCCCTGTCCCCTCCCATCCATTTTCTTCTAGCAGCAAAGAAGATGTTAAAATATATGCCTTCTGGGGCTCAACTTTTCAGAGATAAATGACCGAAAAGGACCAGCGTGTTAGACTGTATTAACTAGTTATGGCCTTTAGTAAGGAAAGAAAGGCAAGCATTGGTCCAAGTTGGCCTATTTGGATGCCTTTTATTTCTTTTTCTTGTCTGAGTGCTGTGGCTAGGACTTCCAGTGCTATGTTGAATCAAAGTGGTAAGACTGGACCTCCTTGTTTTGTTCCTGACCTTAGAGAGAAAGTTCTCCATTTTTCCCCATTTAGGATGATATTAGCTGTGGATTTTTCATATACAGCCTTTATTATATGGAGGTATGGTCCCTCGAAACCTATTTTGTTGAGGGTTTTTATCATGACTGGATGTTGAACTTTGTCAAATGCTTTTTTTCTGCATCTATTGAGATGATCATATGGTTCTTATCTTTTCTCTTATTGATGTGATGTATCACGTTGATTGATTTGTGAATATTGAACCATCCTGGCAACTCAGGAATAAATCCCTCTTGATCATGGTGAATGATTTTTCTAATGTATTGTTAAATTTGGCTGGTAGTATTTTATTGAGATTTTTGCATCTATTTTCATCAGGGATATTGACCTGAAGTTCTCTTTTTTAGTGGACTCTTTATCTTGTTTTGGTATGAGGGTAATGCTGGCCTCATAGAATGAATTTGGAAGTTTTCCTTTCTTTTCTATTTTTTGGAATAGTTTGATAAGACAGGCATTAACTCTTCTTTAAATGTTTGCTAGAATTCCTCTGTGAAGCCATCTGGTCCTAGACTTTTGTTTGTTGGGAGTTTTTTGATTACTGACTCAATTTCTTTGCTTTGGTCTGTTCAAGTTTCCTATTTCTTCCTGTTTCAGTTTTGGTAATTTATATGTTTCTAGGAATTTATCCATTTCTTCCAGGTTGTACAGTTTGTTGGCATAGTTTATCATTAAAATTCTCTTGTGATTGTTTTTCTGTGGTGTTGGTTGTTATTTCTCCCCTCTCATTTGTGATTTTGTTTATTTGAGTCCTTTCTCTCTCTCTCTCTTTTAAGCCAAGTTGGCCTATTTGAAAGCAGGACAGAAAATAGTATAACTTTACTTAAAAAGGCCTTTTAAACATGAGATCAGAAATCCAAGATAGTTAAAGGCCAGATCATTGTGACTTTCCCAAATTCAGTTCTATGCATACAACTTTACCCCACCAAAAAGCAAGGAAGTGGGAAACAGAAAGGAAAAGAAGATTGGGAAACAGGGGAACCAGAGAAATAGGGAACCTTGGTTCTCTTAGTATGTTTTTATTCTGGTCATCTATTGCTTTGCAATTCACCAGAAAACTTAGTAGCCTATGACAACAATTTATTATCTCTCATAGTTCTCTGGGTTGAGCTGTAGCTTCTTGCTTGGGGCTTTCATATACTTAGAGTCAGATGGCAGTTCTGGCTGAAGTCATCTGAAGGCCTGACTGGGCTCCAGGTCCAGTATGGTTCCTTTTTTCACATTTCTGATGCTTCAAATGGGATGGCTAGAACAGATGGGTCTCTGTCTGTCTTTGTGTGTGTCTCTCTCAATTCACTTTCTCCATGCGGCTAGCTTACACTTCCTCACAGCATGGCAGTCTCAGGGTAGTTGACTTCTTACATGGTGGCTTGGTTCTCCCAGAGGGAGTGTTTCAAGCCCAGGTGGAAGCTATACATGGAGAAGTAGTCTGAATGGTCCTAGAGCATCAATTAAAGCTCTAGTCTAGGACTGAGACCATCTATTGCTATGTTGTCCAATACAGTAATCATGAGCCATGCATCACTATTTAAATTTAAATTATCTGATTAAATTAAATAAAAAATTTAGTTCTTTGGTTGCTCTAACAACCATATTTTAAGTAATCAGTAGCCATATGTAGTGTGATGATTACTTTTATGTGTCAACATGACTGGGCCATGGAGTGCCCAGATATGTGGCTAAGCATTATTTCTGGAAGTGTCTGTGAGTGTGTCTGTGGATGAGATTAACATTTGAAGTGGTAGACTCGGTAAAGCAGAGTGCCCTCCCTCATGTGAATGGGACTCATCCAGTCCTTTGAAAGCCGGAACGGAACACAAGGCCAAGTAAGAAAGTATTCTTTCCGTCTCTTGGACTGTCTTGGAGTTGTGACGTCAGGCTTCTCTGGCCTTTGTACTGAGACTCAGGGCTGTCATCGTCCCGCTGGCTCTCTTGCTGGCTCTCCTGGCAGCATGTCGGCTGCAGATCTCAGGGTTTCTCAGGCTCCATGATCACAGAAGCCAGCTTCCTACTGTCAATCTGCCTGTCCGTCCATCTCTCTAGTTGGTTCTGTTTCTCTGGAGAACTGCACTATCACATACGGCCAGTGGCTATTACATTGCACAGCAGAAATTTGTAGTATTTTCATCATCACAGGAAGTTCCACTGGGTGGCTGATGTACTGCGTGAAGGGCAATGTGTGCACACATGCATGGGAGGGAGAGAGAGCGTGCACAATCGGGGGAGGGTAAAAGGATGTGACTGGCAGTGTTCCTGGAAAAATAAACTCCCTGCAGTGATTCTGTAGCAGCATTCTAAAGCAGCTGTAAGGAGGGAGACATAATGAGAGTGGGCGTCATGAAGGGAGAGAGATAATGAGAGGCTTGGGGGCAGTTCCGAAGAAAAGGAAGGCAGAAAACAGTTGCACCAGTCAGAGTTCTCTAGAGAAACAGAACCAATGAACCAGTAGGCTACAAGTCTACTGGTTTTGTGTACACACACACACACACACACACACACACACACATATACTGGTACATGTAGTTTTATAGTGTGTCTATAAAAAATAAGGACTTGGTTCACAAAATTATGGAGGTCCCAAGATCTGTGGTTGGCAAGCTGGAGACCCAGGACAGCAGAGGGTATAAGTTCAAGTCTGAAAGCTGGCAGCCTGGAAACCTGGGAACAGCTGATTTTTCAGTTTGAGTCCAAAGGCAGGAAATGACTGTCTCAATGCAGCACTCAGGTAAGTTTTCTCTTACTCAGCAGTTTTGTCTTATCCAGGTCTTCAACTGATTGGATGAGGCCCACCTTCATTAGGGAGGAAAACCTGCTTAGTCAGTTTGTCTATCCAAGTGTTAATCTCATCCGGAAACACCCTCATAGAAACACCCAGAATAACATTTGACCGAATGTCTGGGAGCCCTGTGGCCCAGTTAAGTTGATATAATAAATTAATCATCACAACATTCCAAATCTTTACTTAAGAATGTTGTTAATATGTGACCTAGGGCAGAAAAGAATATATAACCCCAAGTTAGAGTGGGGTACACAGATAATTATATACAGCTACCATCCCAAGAGTCATTCCTCACCTCACAAGGCATGCCTCTTAAGTCACTTGTAAAACTCTGATTTTAAAATTATGGATGTTTTTTCCTCCTCTTCTAGTAACTATAAATCATCCATCTTCCCAGGGGAACGATGTAATGTGAGGTAGTAGGATGAGCAGGGCTTCAGAATCAGACAGATGGGCTCCAGCGCTGCTCCAGCACTTTACTGGGGATATAGTTGAGGCAAGGAGCTTCTAGTCTTTGATTCTCATTTTTTTCTTCTATAAAATAGGGATAAACTGTACCTGTCTATAGTTGTGTTGTTGAGAAGGGTAAAAATAATACATACTTTAGCAACTAGTATATGCTAAATAAGTGAAATTTAGTATTTATTTTCTACTAAAAATTTAACATAAAAGCCAAGGAAATCCCTTACTTGCCACTAATCAAGAGGTTTATATGCATAATAAGGTGGTGGGGGAAGAACAGGAGAAGCAGTCTCTAATAATTCCTGAGGCATAAGAGAACAGTTGAACACAAGAGCTATCCCTGTAATGTAGTTTGTCTGGAGTGCCAGGATCAGGTGAGAGAAAGACAACTGGTTGAGACTTGAGCCAGCCTCTCTTACTGACTCCATAATGCTGGAAAGGAACATTTAAGGGGAAAGGCCAGGGAATACGTACAATACACAACATGGTACACAGAGAAGATAACCAGCATGATCTATGCTAGACAGACAGACATGACTTAATGCTGTGCAAAGGATCACAGCATCTTCTCAAGCACACAATGAGACCAGGGTATATCTCCTGGTCTGTTTTTCAAGTCTACTGATGGGCTGGAGCGTCCATAATCTGTAACAGCAACGTAGGGTCTCTCCACAGCTGCCTCAGAGAACCACAGAATTGGTGGGGAGACTCAGTCCACACAGCCTACATACCCTTTGGAACTGCTCTAAATCCTCATCCATTTTGATACGTATTAAATCCCTCTGATAGAGGAAGTTAGATACTGTAGATGGAAAGATACATTTAGCTCCTACAATCGTAGACTCTTCTTGGTTTTTAAAAGTTCTCTCAAAGTTTAGGATTATTGGTTCTGACAAGGCTCTGTGATCCCCATAGGACAACATAAAGCAGAATTACTACCTTGGCCTCCAAGCCATTTAGTCAGGGAAAGAGAGGAGATGCTGAATACTCGTTTCACAACACTTCGTTCTGTATATGATTATGTATGTGTGTGTGTCTATACATACAATTTAATTTTAATTTTAAAATACATTTTTTATTGGGCATTAAAAAATCTCTGTTTTTCAATTCTTTCTTTTTTTTTTTTAAGATTTTTTATTTATTTATTTGAGACAGAGAGAATGAGAGAGACAGAGAGCACATGAGAGGGGGGAGGGCCAGAGGGAGAAGCAGGCTCCCTGCCGAGCAGGGAGCCCGATGCGGGACTCAATCCAGGGACTCCAGGATCATGACCTGAGCCGAAGGCAGTCGCTTAACCGACTGAGCCACCCAGGAGCCCTGTTTTTCAATTCTTTAATGTGGCCATAATTACCAGTGGACTACAAAGTTCAAGTAATATCATTCTGATCCCCCCACCATAACTCTACTCTTTTTGGATTTCCCATTGAGATGAATGGCCTCTATATTCCCCAAGCCAGACACTTGATGTCTTCCTTCACCCGCCATATCTATTTTAAAACCACTACCTTTTCTTCACCCCTACTGCCACTCTTTGAGGTAAATGTCTCATTGTTCTCACTTGAATTGCCTCCTCTCCGATCTTCTCTCTTCTGTAAACTTTTACTGAATATCTCCTGGGCTTCAAACCTGCTCAGGCATTGGGCATCTAAAGATAAAGGAGTCACAGGGTCCCTGCTCTTGCCGGCTCACAGGCTGGTGTGGAGAGAAAGAAGTAACAAATGAGCGTCTTAGTAGAGATATGAAGAATGTTATGGAGGCCGGTGGAAGGACAAAGCTCAGACTTGTTCTCAGGGGTGAGGAGGACAGAGAAGAGAGAGCAGAGAGGGGAGAGGATGGAGGAAGACATTCTGATGGTACTTGAGCTGTTAAAGAAAAATTAAAAGATGATTACCAAAGAAGGTGAGAAAAACATTTCCAAGAGAGAAAAACTGTAAGTGCAGAGGCATGGATGAAAGAGTTATCACAGCCCCTTGGGAGAAACACATGTTGAGGAGCAGAGATCGGGCAGATAAAGCTGAAGTGGAAAGGGGGGCTGGTTCATGCAAAGTTGCATACCATGCGAGGGGGCTTGGCTTTCATTCTAGAGGTAATGAGGAATATTTAGAAGGACTTTAAGTTGGGGTGGCATTACACCATGGATTTACATTTTAGAAAGATCATTCTACTAGGGATATCAGCAGTAAATGACTAAGATGTGGCTCTTATTCTCATGGAGCTTACTATCTAAGGTTCACTGGCATGAATAAGGTAAATTTGAAAAGTTGCAAACCCTGGTTTTTGTTTTTTGGGTTCTTTTTTGGATAAGAAATAAATTGTTGTTGTTAAGCCACTGAAATGTGTCTTACAACAAATAGGATTATTTTAATTAATGCACGTGAATTTTAATCCCAGTAACTCAAGCACATTTCTTTTTTTTTTTTTAAAGATTTATTTATTTATTTGAGAGAGAGAGAGCATGAGAGGGGGAGAGTCAGAGGGAGAAGCAGACCCCCCTCTGAGCAGGGAGCCCGATGTGGGACTTGATCCCAAGACTCCAGGACCATGACCTGAGCTGAAGGCAGTCGCTTAACCAACTGAGCCACCCAGGCGCCCCTCAAGCACATTTCTTAATCTAAGTATTTAGCTGTTGATTCTTCAGTGTTTTCTGCATAAAAATGACATCATTTGTAACAAATGGGGCTTGTTTTCTCTCCTATTTTTTACAGATATTATTTTTTCTTTTACTACAGAAGTAGCTAAGACCTCCTGTACAATGTTTAATTAAGGCAACAATGGTTTGCATACTTTTTAATATGTAATTTCTTGGATTAAATCAATTATTGATGCTCACAGTTCACAGGTCACAAGTGAACCCAATGATATATGTATACAGTATTTTTTATTTCTGTGACAAATAATGTAAGTAAAACCACTTAGTAGAAACTTTCAAGTATCAAATTTATATATTTGCATTATGCATAGGTATTCATTTTGATGAAGCTGTTATAAGTTCAAGCCTGTCATGTTTACTCCATATAGAATGGCCAAGCAGAGAAGCTGAAATTTTCTATTTTCTTAACTTGGTTTGAGTACTTTTGTATATGTAGACTTTATTTAATCATGATAAAGTTAAGTGCTATCAACGAGAAAGGGTGCTGGAAGGTTTATGAAGGGGATAGGGGAACTCAATTCACAAGATAACTAAAGCCACTGAAATGGATAAAAATCAATCAAGGAAAATAAATAAAATTAGTAAAGAAGAGGGCCAAGAATGGAACACTGAGGATAACTAACCTTAAGGGATAGACCACTTAGTTGAAGAATAATTTGTTTATGACCAGACTTTGTTATTGGTCCCACATTTATTCATGAGAAAACCTCTCCGCAAACAAAGAACAGAGAAGAACTTCCTCAACTTGATAAAGAACATCTATTAAAAAATCTACAGCTAACGTTATACTAAATGGCAGGAGACAGAATGCTTTTCCTCTAAGATGATGAAAATGGCAAATATGTCCACTTTTACTATTGCTATTCATCATAGCACTGGAAGTTCTTAGATCTTAGTTCTTAGATCTATGATATTAAAAGCACAAGCCATAAATCAGAGGAAAAATGCTAATTGAATGTTATCAAAATTGAAAACGTTTCCTCTGTGAAAGACCCTGTTAAGAGGAAAAAAAGACAATTTATAGCCTGGGAGAAAATGTTTGCAAATGAAATCTGATAAAAGATTAATATCTATAATATATAAAGAATTCTCAAAATCCATCAGTAAAAAAAAAACAATTCAATTAAAAAATGGGCAAAAGACAGGAAGAAATATTTCACGAAAGAAAATACAGAAATGAACACAGGAAGTAAGCAGTCAATATGTTCAATATCATTAGTCATGGACATACAAAATTAAGACCACAATAAAATAGCACTACCTATCCATTAGAATGGCTAATAAAAAGATACTGAATACATCAAATGATTGAGAGGCCAGAGAGACGCTGTATCATTCACATCTTGCTAATATAAATTATTTGGAAGCCTCTTAAAAAGCTAACCACGACATGGTGACTCCATCTGGCCAGGGAACTCAGTGTGAAGTTCTGCCTTTTTCAAGACCCCAAACAATGAGCACTGCTGGCCTTAGAGCCTGTTTTTGCCACCCTGCCTGGCAAGAAAGCTAATGCATAGCCCTGCTTACTGCTGAGTGCAGCCCCCTGCCCCATCCCACCAGGAAACCTGACCAGAGCATCCAGGAATCTGAGCAACTTAGCAGAACTTGAGAGGAGCACCTAACCAGGGTCTCTGCCCATCTGCAGACCCAGCTGGTGACCCCATCTGGCCAGGGAGCTCAGTGTGTTTTGCCTGATTCATGTCCCTGACTACTAAGTCTAACTGGCTGTGGAGGCTATTACACAGCCCTTGCCCAGGCAGGGAAGCAAATCTGAAGCCCTGCTTGGCACTGAATATAGCCTCCAGCCCTGCCCAATGAGCAAACCTAACCAGAACACCTGGGAAGCTGTGTAGCCCAACCTACAGCGAAGCTTACAACAGCACCTGAGTAGAGAGCCAAGCCAGCACCTCTTTCCATCTGCAGAGCAGAGCTGGTGGTACTGTCTGAACAAGGAGTTTGGTGGGCAGCTCTGCTGGATTCAGGTCCCCAACCATCAAGCTAAAGGGCCATGGAGCCAGTTTTACAATTCCAGTCAGGCAAGAAAGCAGATTCGTAGCCCTGCCTAGCTGTTGAGTATAGCACCCAGTCCTGCCTGAGTAGGAAGTTTAACCAGAGAATTCGTGCAGCCACAGAGCCCATCCCATAGCTTCACGTGGGCAGGAACCAACTGTTCTCAGCCAGAGGCACCCAGCCTGACCTCAGAGCTCAGGCAGCAGCCTTGCCCAAGTAGAGACCCTGACAGCAAGCCCCAACTGACCAAAGATGCTGCCTGCTGACCTGTCCAGAACTAAGAAGTGAATTGACTGGTGAAAGACCATTTCTGGAGAAGAGAACCAATAAAGCGTGGAAAAGGAAACTGCTTACTCAAACGTGCAGATACCAACACAAAGAATCAAGGATTGTAAAGAATCAGGTAAACAATGACATCATCATAGGAGAATACTAAAGCTCCAATAACTGACCCTAAAGAAATGGGAGATCTATGAACTGTCTGCAAATAATTCAGATTATTCCTCTTAAAAAGTTCAGTGAACTACAAGAAAACACAAATAACTAAACAAAATTAGGAAAAAATGCATGAACAAAATGAGAAGTTCAACAAGAAATAGAAACAAAACAAAACAAAAAAGTAATCCTATAGTTGAAGAATCCAGGACTGACCTGAAGAATTCAATTGAGAACTTCAACAGCAGACTCCATCACGCAGAAGAATCAGTGAACTATAAAATAGGGCATGTGAAATTATCCAGTCAGAACAGCAAAAAGAAAGAATTAAAAAGTAAAGAAAGCATATGGGACTCATAGACACCATCTAAAGAACAATATGTGCATTGTAAGAATCCCAGAAGGAGAAAAGAGTGGGGAAAAAGAGCCAAAAAGTATTTAAAAACAATAATGGCTGAAAACCTCCCAAACATGAGGAGGGAAATGGATATCAGAGTAATGACACCCAAAAGACCCCAAATAGGTTGAATCCAAAAAGGGCTACATAGAGACACTATAATTGTCAGAAGTCAAAGACAAAGAATTTTGAAAGCAGCAAAAGAGTGACACATCACATACAAGGGACCGCCTCTCCTCCCATAAGACTATGGACAGATTTCTCAATAGCAACTTTTCAATCAGGAGAGAATGAGGTGATATATTCAAAGTACTGAAAGAGAAACAAAAACTGTCAACTAAGAATAGTATAGCTGGTGAAGTAGTCTTTCAGAAATGAATGAGAAGTAAAGACTTTCTCAAACAAATAAAAGCTAAGGGAGTTCATCACCATTACATCTGCCTTACAAGCAATACTAAAGGTAGTTTTTCAAGGAGAAATAAAATATGCTAATTAACATCATAAAATATACAAATGTTTGCAGAACTAACTGATAATGGTAAATATACAGTCAAAATCAGATTCTCTAATATTGTAATCATATTCTCAAATATGTAATTCATTTACAACTCTAGTTTAAAAGTTAAAAAATAAACATTAAAAATAACCATAACTATAATAATTTGTTTTTGGATACATAATACAAAATATATGTAAAATGAGGGGTGCCTGTCTGGCTCAGTCAATGGAGTATGTGACTCTTGACCTCAGGGTTGTGAGTTTGAGCCCCACATTGGGTGCAGAGATTACTAAAAAATAAAATCTTTAAAACACTATATATATATATATATATATATATGGCTTATATATATATATAAACTGAAACATTAATAACCTAAACTGTGAGTGAGGGGAGAGTAAAAATTTAAAGTTTATATACTAGTAAAACTAAGTTATCAACTTAAAATAGAATGTTATAAATATATTTTATGTTAACATCATGGTAGCCAAAAAGGAAAACCCTGTAGTAGTCACATAAAAGTTTATGATAAGGGGCGCCTGGGTGGCTCAGTCGTTAAGCGTCTGCCTTTGGCTCAGGTCATGATCCCAGGGTCCTGGGATCGAGCCCCGCATCGGGCTCCCTGCTCCGTGGGAAGCCTGCTTCTCCGTCTCCCACTCCCCCTGCTTGTGTTCCCTCTCTTGCTGTGTCTCTCTCTGTCAAATAAATAAATAAAAATGTAAAAAAAAAAAGATTATGATAAAAGAATGATAAAATATTGCTACAAAAAATCATCAAACCTCAAAGAAGCAAGAAAGTATCTACTAAACAGTCAGAACACAGTTAACAAAATGGCAATAGTAAGTCTTTACCTATTAATAATTTAAACATAAGTGGATTAAATTCTCCAATCAAAAGACACAGGATGGCTGAATAGATAAAAATACAAGATCCAATGATATGCTGCCTACAAGAGACTCCCTGTAGCTTTAAAAACACATGTATACTGAGAGTGAAGGAATGGGAAAAAATATTTCATGCAAATGGTAACCAAAAGAAAGCAGAGATGCTATACTTATATCAGATAAAAGAGACTTTAAAAATAGTCAAAAGAGATAAAGAAAGTCCTTATATAATGATAATGGAGTCAGCCCTTTAAGATTATATAATTGTAAAATGTTTATGCACCCAATATCAGAGCACCTAAATATAGAAAGCAAATACTAACAGAAGTGACAGAAATAAATAGCAATAAAATAATAACTGGAGACTTTAATATCCCACTCAACAATGGGATCAGAGAATCAGTAAGGAAACAGTGGATTTGAACAACATTATAAGCCAAAAGGACCTACGTGGCATATACAGACACAGAACATTTTGTAGGACAGAGCAAATGTTAGGCCACGATACAAGTCGTAGCAAGCAGAAGAAGACCGAAATCACACCAACTATATTTTCCAGCAACAATCATATGAAAGCAGAAATCAATAATGGGAAAATCTGCAAATATATGAAAAAAAATTTTTAAAAATATTTTATATATTTGAGAGAGAAAGAGCGAGAAGAGAGGGAAAGGGAGCATGGAGCCAGGGGAGGGGCAGAGGAAGAAGCAGACTCCCCCTGAGCAGGGAGTCCAGTGTGGGGCTGGATCCCAGGGCCCTGGGATCATGACCTGAGCTGAAGGCAGACACTTAACCAACTGAGCCAGCATTACCATGATATCAAATTCAGATAAGGCCACTACAAAAACAAGACAAAACAAAACAAAAAACCTACAAGCCAATATCCATGATGATTATAGATGCAAAAAGTCTCAACAAAATTCTAGCAAACTGAATCCAACAGCACATTAAAAGGATAATACACCATGATCAATTACGATTCATCCCTAGGAGGCAAGGGTGAATGAACATGCAAATCAATAAATGTAATTTACCATATTAATAAAAAGATAAAAATCATGATCATCCCAACAGATGGAGAAAAAAACATTTTAAAAATCCAACATCCATTCATTATAAAAATTCTCAAATAACTGGGCATAGAAGGAAAGTGGGCATAGAATTCTCAAATAATAAAAGGCCATATATGACAAACCCACAACTTACATCAAACTCAATGGTGAAAGGTTGAAAGGTTTTCCTCTAATATCAGGACCAAGAGAAGGTTGTCCACTCTCACCACTATTCAACATAGTACTGGAAGTTCTAGCCAGAGCAATGAGGCAAGAAAAACAAATAAATGGAATCAGAACTGGAAAGGAAAAAAGTAAAATTGTCTTTGTTTGCAGATAATGTTTTATATACAGAAAATCCTAAAGACTGCACCAAAAAAAAAAAAAGTAACAACTAATAAACGAATTCAGTAAAGCTGTAGGATACAAAATCAACATACAAAAATCAGTAGTATTTCTATATACTAACAAATTAAAATTTAAAATAAAACAATCTCATTTACAAAAGCATCAAAAATAATAACATATTTCGGAATAAATTTAACCAAGTAGGTCAAAGACTTACAAACTGAAAACTATAAAACATTGATGAAAGAAATTGGAGAAGACATGAATAAATGGAAATATACCCTGTGTTCATGGATTGGAAGAATTAGTATTATTAAAATGTCCATATTACCTAAACCCTTCTGTGAATTGAATGCAATTGCTATCAAGATACTTAAGGCATTTTTCATAAAAATAGAAAAAATAATCTTAAAATTCATATAGAACCATCTACACAGCCAAAGTAATCCTCCAATAGCCAAAGTAATCCTGAGAAAGAAGAGCAAAGCTAGATACATCACACTTCCTGATTTTTTAAAAAGATTTTATTTACTTATTTGAGAGCACGCACGAGAGAGCACAAGCAGGTGGTGGGGGGGGGCGGGAAGAAGAGGGGGAGAGGGAGAAGCAGACTCCCCGCTGAGCAGGGAGCCTGATGTGGGGCCCGATCCCAGCACTCCAGGATCATGACCTGAGCTGAAGGCAGGTGTTGAACTGACTGAGCCAGCCAGGCGCCCCCACACTTCCTGATTTTAAATTATATTACAAAGCTATAGTAATCAAAACAGTATGGCACTGGCATAAAAACAAGCACATTGACTAATGGAAAAGAACTGAGAGCCTAGAAGTAAATTCACACAAGCAGGCCACGAATACTCAATGGTGAAAAGATAGTTTTTTCAATAAATGGTGTTGGGAAAATAAGATATTCACATGCAAAAGAATGGAACTAGACCCATCTCTCACACCACTCACAACAATTAAGTCAGTTAAAGACTTAAATGTGAGACCAGGAACCATAAAACTCCTGGAAGAAAAGTAGGGAATAAGCTCCTTGACACTGGTAATAGCAATGATTTTCTTTTTTTTTTTTGGATATGACACATAAGGCAAAAGCAACAAAACAAAAAATAAACAAGTGGGACTACATCAACGACAAACTTCTGCACTGTAGAATAAGTGAGCAACCAAATGGAAGAGCAGCCTACAGACTGGGAGAAAATATTCTCAACCTGCACATCTGATAAGGTGTTAATATCCAAAATATATAAGGAACTTCTAGAACTCAATAGCAAAAAAACCTCCAAATAATCCAATTAAGAATGGGCAATGCACATGAACAGACATTTTCCCAAAGCTATTCAAATGCCTAACAGGTACATGAAGTGGTGCTCAGTGCCACTAATCATCAGGAAAAGGCTAATCAAAACCCCGAGGTACAAACTCACACTTGTCAGTATGGTTTTTGTCAAAAAGATGAGACAGCAAGTGCTGTTGGGGGATGTGAAGAAAAGGGACCCTTGTATACTTTTGGTGTGAATGAAAACTGGTGCAACCAATATAGAAAATAGTATGGAGGTTCCTCAAAATTTTAAAATGAAACTACAATATGATCTTACCAATTCAATTTATAGGTATGAATTAAAAGGAAACAATCACTTGTCCTGAAGAGGTATCTATCTGCCATATTCACAGCAGCATATTCACGATAGCCAAGATAAGGAAATGACTTAAGTGTCTGTAGATTGATAATGGATGAAGAAAATGTGAAATACACACACACACACACACACACACGGAGCATTAGCCGTAAAAAAGAAGGAATCCTGCCATTTGCAACAGCAAATACCCTGAGGGCATTATGCTAAATGAAATAATAAAGACAAATACTGTAGAATGTCACTTATATGTGGAATCTTGAAGAAAAAAAAAATCCCATGGAAACAGAGAACACGTTGTTTGCCAGAGGGGCTGGGGGATGGGGGAACTGAGTGAAGGAGATGAAAATGTACACATTTCCAGTTCTAAGAGAAGTAAGTTCTGGAGATGTAATGTACAGCATGATGACTGCAGGTAACAATGCTGCCTTCTATATTTGGATGTTGCCGAGAGTAAATCTTAAAAGCTATCAGCAGAAGAAAAAATTCTGCGAGGTGATGGATGTTAACTAAACTTATTGTGGTATTCATTCCATAATATTTACAAATATCAAATCATTATGTTGTACGCCTAAAATTAACATAATGTTATATGTCAATGGGGGGACTAAACACCAATTATATTACCCAATAATCACTGATGTGAGCACATTTATCCTAGAGAAATACAAATCGGTATATGGTTTTCCACAGCACCTACAGTTGTGTGGTCAAAAACTGTAAACATCCAAAATGTTGCTCAGTATATGGATGAGTGAGTATACAAACTGTCATCCCTCCATACCATGGAATACTACTCACCATTAAAACGGAACAAACCACTGATGTACATCACAACTTGGATGAATTTCAAGAGCATTGGATAGTGAAAAAAGGCAATCTCAAAAGGCCACATACTGTATGTTTCCACTTCTAGAACATTCTTGAAATGACAACATGATAGAGACGGACACAGATTGGTGGTTTCTAGGGACTGAGGAATGTGGTGGGAGGTAGAGGGGCGGGAATGCATACGGGAGACTTTTGCAGTGATCTGTAATAAATTGTGACTTGATAAGTTACGGATCTATACATGTGATAAAATGACATAGGACTGTCCCCACACACCAATGCCAAGTTCCTGATTTTGATTTTGGGCAATAATTATGTAAGATGTAGCCTTGGGTGAAGGGCACGTGGGACCACTTTATACTATTTTTGTAACTTCCTGTATATATGTGATTATTTCAAAATAAAAATTAAAGACCATGAAATATAAATTCAATTTACAAACTGTTTTGATATCCCAGTTTTGTTCTTGTTCAAAACACTTAAAAAATGCAAAGGAAACTTTTTCTTTTTTAGTGTAAGTAGTTCCTCAGTTGTTTTTTTGTTCAAGATTTATTTATTTATTTATTTATTTATTTATTTATTTATTTAGGAGAGAGAGAGAGCACAAGTGGGAGGGCAGCCGTATATAGAGAAACCCAAGCAGACTCCACACCCAGTGTGGAGCCCAACCCCATGACCCAGAGATCACAACCTGAGCCGAGATCACAACCTGAGCCGAGATCACGACCTGAGCCGAAATCAAGTCCGATGCTCAACCAACTGAGCCATCCAGGTGCCCTGTTCCTCAGTTTTTAAAAAAGAAGTTGAATGTAAAACAAAAAAGCTAAAAGGTACTCAAACCTGAGACTTTCAAAAGGATAAAAACTGTATTTCTGCATAGTGACATAAGTCTTGAGGAAATAAATTTGAGAAACTTCAACCACAAACACGTTTTAATTAACTTTATTATCATTAAAAATATGTATTGAATTTGGATCTTGTGTTGGATTAAGTCACTTTTGAGGTTCACTGTTCATTGAACCCAATGATGGAGGTATAAAGTAATTCTTATTTCTAGAAATAGTAACAAAAAGCAAACTTTTCTAGAAATTTTTAAGTGTCGGAGCACCTGGGTTGCTCAGTTGGTTAAGCATCTGCCTTCAGTTCAGGTCATGATCCCTGGGTCCTGGGATTGAGCCCGGAGTTGGGCGCCCCACTCAGCAGGGAGCCTGCTTCTCCCTCTCCCTCTTCCCTGGCTTTGTGTGCACTCGCTCTGTCTCTCTCTCTCTCGCTCTTTCAAATAAAAAAGTAAAATCTTTAAAAAAAAAAGAAATGTTTAAGTATCCCCAAATAAGTATTCTCAAATATATTAGAGTCATATATAGGTATTCACTTTTATGAAGCTGTTAAAAGATAAAGCCTGCCATGTATTTCATTCTGTATATTCTATGCAGAATGAAAAATTCAAGAAGCTGAAATCTTCATTTCTTAAATTTGGTTGGAGTAAATCTGTACTCGCAGTAGTAGTGTATTTTGCAAATAACAAAGAACTCAGGATTTGGAGCTGAAGGAATAGGGTCCTAAATGACCTGTCACTATACTGTGACCCCTATGGAGGCTCTCTGAGGCTTTAACTTCCTTGTGTGCAAAGTGGACACACCAATACACCATAGTGTTGTGATGCTTAAATTACATCATAAATACTAAGTTAATATTGTCAGGTGGTATATCAATATTAATGGTTAAACTCAGTAGTAACATGTACTTAGTAACGTTATTAATTGTTAAAACAATTCTTTTTTTTTTTAAAGATTTTATTTATTTATTTGAGAGAGAGAATGAGAGAGAGAGAGCACATGAGAGGGGAGAGGGTCAGAGGGAGAAGCAGACTCCCCGCCAAGCAGGGAGCCCGATGCGGGACTCGATCCCGGGACTCCAGGATCATGGCCTGAGCCGAAGGCAGTCGCTTAACCAACTGAGCCACCCAGGCACCCTTTTTTTTTTTTTAAAGACTTTATTTATTTATTTGAGACAGAGAGAATGAGAGAGAGAGAGCACATGAGAGGGGAGAGGGTCAGAGGGAGAAGCAGACTCCCTGCCGAGCAGGGAGCCCGATGCGGGACTCGATCCCGGGACTCCAGGATCATGACCTGAGCCGAAAGCAGTCGCTTAACCAACTGAGCCACCCAGGCGCCCGTTAAAACAATTCTTAAATCTTGGTAAAAGATCTGTAAAGCAATTTTTTCCTTCACATATTATGCAAATTCAGTATAATACTTCATTAATTTTAAGACACATTTTTTCACTAAATGTATCTGAAATTGACAGGTATCTCGTAATTGCTTTTGGCCAGGTAGCGACATGACATATTGTCCCTACATGCATCACACTGTGTATCAAAACGTGAAGAATGAGTATCCGTATCTTAAAAGATAACCCTGGAGATAATAATGGATACTCATTTAAGAAATGAAGCATCACTAATGCTCTTGATAACAGAGAATGATACTACGTGGAAAAACACGGACATCGAGATTCTGAGTTGACAGTGAATTCGAAGCATTGGACTCTGAACGTGAAAAAGTTTTAAGAGCATCTCAGCTAATTTTGCTTATGTTTTTCTTCTTATGTATGTACAGGGGTGATATACAAAATTTTTAAAAGGGCTTTCCTTACGTACGAAAAATACCAAGCGATAAGGAGTTGTGTCGTAGTTAAAAATGGCATTGTTTTATTTCTTCGAATCACATAAGACAGTGGTGTATTTTGTAAGACTGCACCTCAGCGTCAGCAAAACTCCTTTGTGCTCAAAATGTTGCATCAATTTTTAAAACTATTGTCTTGTTCTTCCTTTTAATGTCTTCCATTAAAATCTGATTTAAGTAATTGAATCAATAAAAGTTCAACCATCAAGTCAGACAAGATTGATACGAAGTAATGACAGAAAACGCATGCGCCACTTGACAGGAGTGGAATATTCAACCAAGGCTGTGCCGTGACCGTTCTGGGCTTTGATTCCATCAGGCTTCCCAGTGATCTGAGTTTGGTCCCTGGAATTTCAAATTAGAGCATGACTTCTGGCCTGTTCTAATTAATATTGGTCACAGACTGCCAACTGTACGCCAGGTATGGAGTTAGGGAAGCGTGGAGGAAAGAGGCAGACGTGATCCTTGCTTTCCTGGTGGTCCTATCTAGTGAGGAAGACTGACAAATTAGACATTGTTATAAATACTGTGAAGAAACAGCTGGGAAAAGGAACAGAAATGAACAATGGGGGATATTCAACTTCAGGGAGTAACAGTGGTAACATTTGCATAGGGCTTCCTCTGTACTGTGGGCTTCATATACTCTTGAATCTTCAAAAGAAGTGTGTAAAAAAGATACTGCTCCTGTCCACACTTCATAGGAAGGGGAACTGGGGCTTTGAGACGTTACACAATTTGCTCAAGGTTATATGGCAGGTAAGCAGGGACCTGGACCAGGATGGTGTGGCTCCCGAGCTTTTGCTCTCATTCACCACAGTATCAAGGAGCGTCTTTCTTTTTTTTTTTTTTTTTAAAGATTATTTATTTATTTATTTACTTATTTATTTATTTATTTATTAGAGAGTGAGCTGGAGAGAAACAGCATGAGAGGGGAGAGGGTCAGAGGGAGAAGCAGGCTCCCCGCTGAGCCGGGAGCCCGATGTGGGACTCGATCCCAGGACCCTGGGATCATGACCTGAGCTGAAGGCAGTTGCTTAACCAACTGAGCCACCCAGGCGCCCAAGGAGCGTCTTTCTGAGCAGGTGTCATTTAAGTGGACACCTGAATGATGACAAGGTAAGAAGTTGGGGGGAGAACCCATGTAGAAAGCCCTAAAGTGGGAAGGAGTTCTTCATTTTGAGGACATGAAGGAAGGCCAGCATCACTGGAATTCAGTTGATGAGAGAAGAAGTGGGGGAGGTAGGGGTCCTGGCAGGTGCCACGTCTTGCGGGACCCGACAGGCCACAGGAGCTGGAATTCCATTCTAAGTGCAGCTGGAACCACAGACAACTGCACTGGGCAGTGACATGATCTGATTTATTTTTTTTTAAATATCCTCCTGGCTGATGTGTGAAGAATTAATTAAAAAGAGGTAAGAGAAATAGAGTCCAAGTTATTCATTTATTCAATAAATATTAGAGGGGCGCCTGGGTGGCTCAGTTGGTTAAGCGACTGCCTTCGGCTCAGGCCATGATCCTGGAGTCCCTGGATCGAGTCCCGCATCGGGCTCCCTGCTCGGCAGGGAGTCTGCTTCTCCCTCTGACCCTCCTCCCTCTCATGCTCTCTGTATCTCATTCTCTCTGTCTCAAATAAATAAATAAAATCTTTAAAAAAAAAAAAAAATATTAGAAACTTTACAGAGTAGCTATTACTTTGGCAAGCAGCACTATTCTAGATACTGGGCATATAGCCACTAACAATGGAGATGGGGTCCTCCACTCTGGAGTACACTCTAGAGTACTGTGCACACATGTGAGCACCCACCCACCCACACAACTACCCCCTCTCCTGCACCAACACGTTCTCCCACTCCACTGGACAGATTCCATCAGTGGACACATTTTAGTATCTCCCACCTTTAGACATCAAACAAAAACCTCCCCTTTGAACTTTCATTACCCTCTAGTGACCAGCCCCTTTTTCCACTCCCCGGCCCAGGAAGTCTGTAGTAGCTTTCCGTCCAGTCACCATCTGAGCACACTACCGTCCAGTCCTCTCTTACCCTACGACCCTGCAAGCTGCTGAGTCAGTATCACCACGCTGTGCTCTCGTCTGGCAGTCAAATGCTAACTTCTCTCTCCACGTTCTAGTTCACTTCTCAGGAGTACTCGTGTTGCTAACTAGTCCCCCCTTCTTGAAACACGCATCTCTAGTTTCTGTGGCACAACACTCTTCAGGATTCCTATCTTGCCGACCTCTCCTACCCAGTCTACTCAGGAGCCCATATAGTGCAGTGATTGAGGGCACGGACTCGGAGACCTAGCTCTGAAGACAGGCTGCTTCAAGAGTGCTTATGGCAGGGAGGACTCAGGAAAACAGTGTTCCCCTTTCTCCTGCAGGCTAGAAAATGAATCATCCTTGCAGGTGAGACATGATCATGGTTTAGACCAGAGTGTTAACAATGGAGATAGAGAAATAAAGATGGATTTTAGCTCTAGTTTAGGAGCAGAACCAAGAGAATGGAGAATAGGACATACAAATTGAGGGACAAGAGGTAAAAAGGTTTCTTTCTTGGGTAACTGGTAGAATTAAAGAAATATTTATTAAAGTCTTGAAAAGTTAAGCTTTGCAATGGAATAAAGTTTAAGTTGTGACCCAAAAAAAGGTTAATGAACATTATCTCTTCCTCCCACCCCCCCCCCCCCCCCCACAAATCAATAAAACTTAAGAGGATTTCATCTGATGCTTTTCCACTGAAATTGAAACCTGGGAGAGATTATGTGATTTACCCAAAGTCACACAGATAGCTGGTGGTGGAACTGGAAAAAGAACACAGATTGCTCAGAATTCACTAAGAAGCGACAGATCAGGAGCTGGCAAGATGACTATCACTCACAAGCTTGCTGAACATCTAACACTTCAGTCCTCTTTTTCCCCTGACCAATGCAATAAAAAATATCATAATAAAATGTTTGGGCTTACTGAATATAGTTAGCACACTTTATATTTCCTTAAGGAAAAAAACTGAGGCAAGTAAAGGTAGACAGAATATAAATACCAATGTTAGCTTATAAAAGGAGTAAAATCTATTGTAAAAGTTCATCAAAACATTTGTATACTCTTTGTAAAAGGTAAGGTATGCATTAAGTTCCCTCTCAAGTAGTTTACATTCTAATTTGCAAGGTAACACACATACAAATAATTCGGGATAATAGATGTCATAAGGCAGTATAAGAATAGTTGCCAAATGAATTAAATAGAGAATATTAAAAAACATACTCTGGGGTTGTCCTTAAGAAAAGGTCAGGTTTGCCCTAAGCCTTAAGGGACAAGTAAGATTTACAAAGTAGACAAGGAAGGGGATTCCGTTAAACAAACCTAAAAAGAATGTCCACTAGTACCAGGGATGGAAGGGAGTGGGGAGAGTGAGCTTTTTTAGACTTCTTGTACAGAGACATTCTCTTAGGTATGACATTTGAGCCGAGACCTGAATGACACAGAGGAACAAGAAATGTGATGACTGGAGGAGAGAATATTCTAGGCAGAGGGAACAAGTATGAATGGCCACCACATCATCTGTCTACGAGGCTCCACACAGAATACACAGAGCTTACTTCAGTGCTACAAGAATGAACTATGCCTAACCCTGTGCTGAAGTAATTCCACAAATTTCTCTCTTATCTCGGATTCTCCATCAGTAACAATAATTACTACTGCACAGAACACGTGACAATGTACCTGGAAGTGTTTTGGAAACAGAAAATGGAGTGAAATTAGAAAAATCAGTTCAAAAAGACAAGAATGGCGAAGTTATCATACGATGCTCAGATACATAAAGTTAAAAGTGGAGAACGGAGTTGGGATCATCGGTGATACGAGTATTAGTAGATGCTTATACTTTACGTACCTTCCCATTTTCACTTGCTGCGGGTTTTTGGTACATGTTCTCTTGGCCTTGCCAGATTGTAAGCTCTCTGCAGGTGGCAAGCAGATCTTACACAGGGCCCCTGACACAGGCTTTTGGTAAGTATTACCCAAGTTGATCTATCCAGACACTAATTTGTGTTACGTGTGCGCTGTGTGTTCAAAATCCCACCTACCTGCAAAGGACTGGAAGGGGATCATGATATGAGGAAGTTAACGGAAACAAGCACAGATGAAAACAGACTAGAAGCCATGGTAAAGAGGGTGGAAATAACCCTTAGATCGATGTGTGACTTACTCCTGCTGGCCCTCGGCCGCGTGCCCCGGCCGCCAGAGGACGGAGGGGCCAGCTAATGTCAGCGGATGGCATTTCCTCTCCCGCAAAGTTGGGCACTGCCATGGCTCTGCAGAGGCCAGTACCCGCAGGGGCTCTGGTCACGAGGGCTTCCCCAGAAGAGCCCCCCAGGGTCCCCCAGAGCCCCCCGAGGCATCCAGACGGCCCTCGGTCAGGCCTGGGAAAACAACCGAGCAAAGGCACCGAGCCCCCGGGGAAGGCTGCTGAGCCAAGCGCGCTCCGCCGCGTCCCGGGCCGCCGCACGGCCGCAGCGAGGGCTCCCGGGGCCGGCGCGGAGGGCAGGTCGGGGCCGCCGCGGGGCACAGCTCCGGGGGCCCCGAGCGCCGAGCTCCCCGCCGCCGCCACCCCTCCCCGCCCCCGCACACGGACGATCGAGCGGCGGCCGAAGCCCCGGGGGTCCCCTCCTCCGCGGGCCCCCCAGCACCAGGCGCCGCCATCCCACTCCTCCCTCAGACCCCAGAGCTCACCCACCTGCAACTGCAGTCTCCGAAGTCTCCACCCTGGCCTCGCTGCTCCGCAGGCCTGACTGCGATTGGCCTGGACCGCTGTCCCGTTAGCGCTTCTCCGAGCGTGACTGGCGTAACTACGGGGCTCTCGGCCTTGGTCCCTCCCCCTGCCCCCGAGGCCCCGCCCCGCGTGACGTCACGAGCTGTCGCAGAGCGCGGAGCGCAGAGGCGGGCCCCCGTCTCCGCCCCTAGCCGATCTGTCCCAGAGACGGCGGCCGGGCCCGGGAAGCGAGCGCCCCGGCGGGCGGGGCGTCGTGCGCGCCGCCGTCCGCTCCGCCCCCTCCGCCCCGACGCCGGGAAGGAGGGGGCGGGGCCACGCCGCGTCCGCGCCCTCCGAGCCCAGTGGCGGCGAGCTGCCCTGCCGCGCGTGCGCTCGCCCGCCCGGCGGTCCCGCGTCGAGCCGGCCATGGAGGGCGTGCGCTGGGCCTTTTCGTGCGGCGCCTGGCTGCCCAGCCGCGCGGAGTGGCTGCTGGCGGTGCGGTCGATCCAGCCCGAGGAGAAGGAGCGCATTGGCCAGTTCGTCTTCGCCCGGGACGCTAAGGCCGCCATGGTACTGCTCCGGGTCCGGGGTGCGGAGAGCCGGGGCCGCGGCCGCGGGGGAGGCGGTGCCCGGCGCCTTTGTGTGTCGCGGCGGCGGCGGCGGCGGCGGCGGCGGCGGCCCCTCCCCCTCCCGGGGCCCCCTGCAGGTGCGCGGCGTCCGCGCGCGGCGGCGGGGCCCGGGTCGCGGGAAGAGGCCTGCGCGGGAGGAGCGGCCCGACTGCGAGGCTTGGGGAGCGCGTTGTCAGGGGCGGTGCTGGCTGTGGGGAGCGCGTTTTGAAGCAACAAAGGGGAGGTTGCGCTGCGGAATCCCCGCTGCTTCAGAGGCAGTTCGAGATAGCCTCTGGGGACCATCAGTTCGAGACCGCCGTTTCTCGGACGGGCCCCCGCACGGGAGCACCTGTCGTTTGAGTGTGGACCAGTAGCGTTTGGCAGGCCTGGTGGGGAATTTGTTTTTAACTTTCTTTTTATAGTTCGTAAGGAATCGTGTAATTCAAAGTAATGCAGGTTCTAAAGTCGATGGTAGAATGGAAGGGGAAAACCCCTGAAGGATATTTCATGAACTACTACAGACCTTGTCATTTCATACCCTTGGGTATTTTCGCATGATTTTAGCGATTTGTTTCTCAATAATTAACGGAAGCGGGACGGTGGAAGGAGTATACGTGAAACAAGTCATGCATTGCTAATTACTGAAGCTGAGCGACGGGTGTATGGGATCTAGAAACACCTGGACAGACGCACAAAGATGTGGGTACAACGGGGCTGTTCACTGGGAAATTTTTTATAGCAGCTAACCTAGAGGCAGCCTAAAAGGACGGTAGTAGGGGAATAGTCCATCGGGGGAGTATCTGGATGTGAAATACTGTACTACCGTTAACAGGGGGCAGGCCAGACTCATGTACATGTACAGACATGAAATAATCCCCAGCACTTGCAAGTTGCAAAGCTTAGGCATGGTGCGGTACTCCATATAGTAGGATCTCAAGTATGTCTACGTTAAAAAAAAAAAAAGCATAACTAAATGAAAAGCTATTCAGATACTTAGAAGATCAGAAGGAGGCAGGATTGTCAACATTGGTTGAGGGGAGGGAATTGATAAAGAGGGACTTTAAGTTTTTCTTCTACCTCCCTAAGCATTGCTTAAATCTTAGTACAGTGAGTTTAGTACTTACATACTTTTAAACACTTAAAAATGAATTTATTCTAGAAACCACAAAAATAGACTATGTATGTTACAGGCAGGGTATCTGAATGTTTAGTAGACATTAATACATACCACATGTTTTACTTAACAGGCTGGTCGTCTGATGATAAGGAAATTAGTTGCCGAGAAATTGAATATCCCTTGGAATAATATTCGTTTGCAAAGAACTGCAAAGGGAAAACCAGTTCTTGCAAAAGACTCCTTGAATCCCTACCCCAATTTCAACTTTAATGTCTCTCATCAAGGGGACTATGCCGTGCTTGCTGCTGAACCTGAGCTACAAGTTGGAATTGATGTAATGAAGACTAGTTTTCCAGGTAATGTTGCATTTGTTGCATGTGTCTTGTTTTCTCAGTTCTTATCTGTTCAGAAATCTCAGGCCAGGAGATGTATTATAGATACTTAAGCTTAGGAAAAATGTGCTCAGTACTCAACGGTGGTGTATCTGAGAGAGCTTGTATCTGAAAAGGGTGTATTTCCCTTCTTCCTTGAACATCAGTAGACTTCTGTGTAAAGGAAAGATTCTCCGTTACTGGGGATGCATGTAATGCTTTGCCTAGAGGCAAAGTGAAAAGATGAAGGTTTTCATTTTGGATTATACCTCAGCTTGTTAAATAAGACTAAATTTGAAACTGTTTTCCAAGTTTGTTAAATTTTGTAAAGAACAATTTTTATATAGCTGTCTTTTATTTAAATAACATTAAACAGAACTGAACTCAACAGTCAATTTTGAAGAGCATTCTGTTCGGGAAAACATAGTAATTATACTGTAAGAACTTTGTTTCACTCGAGTATTTTCTGAAATTCATCAGGAAGTTGTTTTACTTAAAAAAAAAAAAATCTCAATGGTGAAGTATATCATAGTCCTTAGGTAGATAGATAACATGTATTTGTGCTGTATCTAAATACAGCTCTTTGCAGCGCATTTACATTAGTGAAAATGAAGAGCAGGCAGTTAGTAAAATATTTAAGTTGCTTGTATTTTGCTTTAGAAATTCATAATTGGTGGCTTTAGGAACTGTTTACATTGATTGTGGGGTTGAGTGTACCCAGGCAATTTTACTAGAGCGCAGGTTCTCTTCACTACTCTATAATTTTCGTCATCGCTCACATTTAGTGAGCACTTACTCTGTGTCAGCGCATTTTGCCAAGTGCTGTAAGTAAATTGTCTGATTTAATTGTTCCAGCCGCCCCTTAATGAATGAGCTAGTATTCTTATCAGGAGGTAAGGAACAGGCTAAGAAGAGAACCAGCATCTTCCTAATTTCAGAGTGTGACTTGCGAATCTCCCCGCTGGCTCCACCACAGAACCTTCTGTTGCCCTTAGTCTGGAAGATTTGTGTTAGCTTCACCCCCACCCCTATTTCTGCAGAGATAACGATGTACTTTAGGGAAGGCTTCGTGATCCCTCTGTCATAGCTAGGTTCTTTAGTTGTAGGCTCTCATGAAATAAGTTTCCTTCATTCCAGTGACCTACCTCAGCCCCTAATGACTTCCTGGGGCACCTGATTGTCTTTCCCGTGGGCCTTATAAGCCACACGAGAGCAGGAGCTGTGAGATCCTTCCAAGCTTGGTAGCTGTCCCATGTCTTAGCCCCCTAATTTGTGACACCAGTGTCCACTAAATATTTTGTCAGATGAATGAAGCTGTGCCCTGTGCTGCTGCCGTGAGGCTTCAGAGTATGGCTGTGAATCTCCTCTCTCACTGTTGCTGTCAGTGCATTTACTCGCATTTTCCCACCATTTCCTTTTTTTTCTGACCTGCTCATAAACCTCTCCATTAGAGCCCTGTTCTTAACTTTCCTCGGGAAGCTCTCCTAGTAATAATGGAGACTCTTTTTTTTTAAAGATTTTATTTATTTATTTGACAGGGACAGAGATAGCAAGAGCAGGAACACAAGCAGGGGGAGCGGGAGAGGGAGAAGCAGGCTTCCCGCCGAGCAGGGAGCCCGACGCGGGGCTCGATCCCAGGAACCTGGGATCATGACCTGAGCCGAAGGCAGACGTTTAATGACTGAGCCACCCAGGCGCCCTGCAGTAATTTTTTTTTAAGATTTATTTATTTATTTATTTGACACAGAGAGAGAGAGACAGGAAGAGAGGGAACACAGCAGGGGGAGTGGGAGAGGGAGAAGCAGGCTTCCCACTGAGCAGGGAGCCCGATGCGGGGCTCGATCCCAGGACCCTGGGATCATGACCTGAGCTGAAGGCAGACGCTTAACGACTGAGCTACCCAGGCACCCCAATAATGGAGACTCTTGACCCAAAAATCCCTGGGTAAGCATCAAGGCACTTTTTTAACCCCCTAATATTGTTTACTGCATTTCATGTGAATATGCACATGTGTTTTTCTCTTCGAGAGGATCTGGTTTTCATCAGGATCATAGCTTATTCTAGGGGCACCTGGGTGGCTCAGTCAGTTAAGCATCTGTCTGCCTTCGGCTCGGGTCATGATCCTGGGGTCCTGGGATTGAGCCCTGCTCGGCGGGGAGCCTGCTTCTCCCTCTGTCTCTCCGCCTGCTTATTTTTTCTCTCTCAAATAAATAGATAAAATCTTAAAAAAAAAAAAAAAAAGCTTTTCAGAAAAGGTGAGCATGGGAATGAGCCTATATGCTTTCATAGCTTCCTTTTGTCCTTATTCCAAAAATCAGAAATTACCTGAGAGGCCACTGGTCCTTCCAGGGCAGTCAGCACAATTACACAGTGATGGCTGACTCATCGGGTTGATACCTGCCTTGAAATTAGGCCTGTGAGACAGATTTTATTACCAGTTGGCTTCATGGACAATGTTGGCTTATGGTCAGTACTGGATAAACAAGTAATTACTAATTGAAACTTTTAATCGTTGGTAAGATAATTGAGCAAAAATTGAAAGCTCAGTGTCCTGTTCATTATATTTTATTAGAGCTCCCCCCCCCCACCTTTTTTGTCTGATCTTATTTGGCTGGTCTCAGTGTCCAGGCCTTCTGCTACTCTTTGCGTCATTGCCAAAGAGCGGTTGGTAACATCTCACACGGGGAAGAGATCTTTTCCACTTGTTACTAGTATCATGATTTTGTCACTCATTTCTGAAGTATGAATGCACACAGTTTCATCACTCGGGGTGGGGCGGAGTAGAAACTGTTTTACTTTGCTGAAGATTCATCTGATTGCTCGGCTTGTCCAAGTAACTGGGGCAAGTTGCCGAGTGATGGAGGGTGCAGCTTTATGCCTGTGTCGGACACCGTTACTGGATTGTCCGCTCTCAAGATGGAGTCGGCCTTTGGGGATGGCGGGTGCCTTGAAAGGCTCGGTTCTCCTTCTGTCGTCCATTCCCCTCGTGTCCACGCGAGCGTCACGTAGGGACTTGCGGAGTCTTTCCTTCTGGTGGGTGCAGATGGTTGCCCTCGCTCTCCCAGCTTCCCCAGGCCTGCCGTGGCAGGGCAGTGGGGACAGCTGTTGGGTCTGGGGGCTCCGGGTCCCTTCCAGCCAGATGCCCCCAGTTGGGCAGATTGCTACACCTACCACTTGATTCTCTGCCTGATGGAGAAAAGAGCTTTACACCAAAGTAACTCATGCCTGGTTGGTGCTCAATAAATGAGTGTCCGGAGAAGGGGGTCTAGAAGATACTGGGGTCCCTGGTGTAAGGAAGGTGCCAGCGCAGTACCTTTCCCACCCCTGGCGGAAGTGCTTTTGTAGGGCATCATTATAGTTTGCTACCCCATTGGGAAATTGGCTTTTCCTTCATTTTCTAATTTTTATCCAGCGTTAAAGACTTGGAGTTGTAAGTATAAAAAAAAAGATAGTTTTATGAATTGTTTAATTTTGTTCTCATATTTTTAAAATAAGGCAAATCAGATAGATATAGTGTAAAAATTATGATTTAAATTTGGGAAAAGACCAAAATAAATTTTTCCCATGATTTTACATTTTCAGATTTCCATTTGTATTATAAATGTGGCTGGATATTAATTGGCAGGACAGAATAACTCGATAGTTTGAGATTTGATACCAATTTAACAGCTTTGAAATGACTGACAAAGACCTGCTTTCTAGAACAGCTGCTCCGTGAATTAAGTACAAAATGGGAGGTGGTCTTATAAGCTGGGAAGGTGGTAGAGTCTACCTGTCTCCTTCCATCACACTGTTCCCTGCATTATTACAATTAGTTCCCCCTTTTCACTTTTGTCCCCACCCAGGCAGTACATTTCTCTGTACAGAGGACAGTGGTCTATAAAAATACCTACAGCAGGGGCGCGTGGGTGGCTCAGTTGGTTGGGCATCTGCCTTCGGCTCGGGTCATGGTCCCAGGGTCCTGGGATCAAGCCCCGCGTCGGGCTCCCTGCTCAGTGGGGGGTCTGCTCCCTCTTCCTCTGCTCCTCCCCCTGCTTTTGCATGCTCTCTCTCTCAAATAAATAAGTAAAATCTAAAAAAAAAAAAAATACAGCAGTTTTCTGAAAACTCTTGGGTCGGTTCTTAATAAAATCCAATCCCCTTAACATGACCCTGTTGTCTTGAACTCATTTACCTCTCTTTTCACATTTCTGGTTGCTCTCTTTGCTCACTGTCTTCTGTCCACACTCATCTTTTATTACCTCGAGTGTAGCAAACATTTTCCTGTTCAGAGTCCTCCCTTCTGCCTGTTCTTCTCCACCCCCCTTTTCTTGAGTGGCTGAGACCTGAAGGATGAGAAGTAGCCAGTACCTCCTGAGAGAAGACTTTCTGACCCTTCGCGGGCCTTCTCATTTGTGACTGTAACTTCGTTACTGGATTATCGTCTGTTCTCCCACACGAGAGAAGGTCAGGAACCATGCTTGTTTGTCTTTGCCGCCGCGGATCTGGTACTTAGCAGAGAGAGGAGCATAGAGCAGGTGCTCCCTAAATATTTATTGCATGTACGGATGATCGGAGTTCTGGGTTTTGCTGAAAGTGTTTGTTGAAAAATGAAAAAATGAGTAACAGCCACAATGGAAAATGCTTTTCATCTGAGATTCTAGTTGGAATATAAACCGTTCTCATCAGTGAGTTACGATTACAAATAGTTCTTCCTTTGAGATTGCCTCCTCACCATCCATGTATCTCCCCGCTGCTTCTCTCCTTCACCTCCCCTTTTCTTGGGTTCGGCTTTCACCCTTGTTGCTGGTACAGTCTGTTCCACTGTTCTCTCTGTGTACACTGGTCTCTGTTGGCTGGACCTGCGTTCTGCAGGATGTGCTTAAAGCATTTTTCTTTTTAAGCTTGGAGACATAGAGCCTGCAAGTACCTTAAATAAGTCACTCTTCTTCTGTACTCTGAACTCCTCCCTGGAAAGCCGGTCTTTGCCGGCAAGGAGTTTTCCCCCTGCCTGGGTGCGGGGCGGGTCTTCACTGCACAGAGGATTTGAGTTGGGTACGCAGTGGAGAACCAGTGTTTACTGAGCATTTCCTCTTCGTAGCCCTGTGTTAGAGCCTCATATGCGTTACCTTCATCTGCTTAAGCCTAGGATGTAAGTACTCTTTTTATTTTATAGAACAGAGTAAGACAGGGGCGTCTCGCTGGCTCAGTTGGTTGAGTATCTGACTCTTGGTTTTGGCTCAGGTCATGATCTCAGGGTCGTGAGATCCAGCCCCGCGTCTGGCTCTGCACTCGGCTTGGAGTCTGCTTGAGATTCTCTCTCCCTCTCTCTTCTTCCCCTCCTTTTTGTGTGTGTGCTCATGCCCTCTCTCTCTTTCTCTCTCTCTCTCTCTCAAATAATCTCGTCTTAAAAAAAAAAAAAAAAAAGATTAGAATAAGACACTGGCCCAAGATGACAGCTCAAAAGTAGATGATCATGGATTTGTACCCATGATACAAAGCCCACATATTTAGCCACTGCCTCTCAGTACTAGATTTTATTGATAGCTGTTTAAGGATTTGCAAGTACAAAAATATATGAAAAATTCTATGGAACTGGGTTAAATGAATTTAACGTTTTTATGGAGCAACTGATAAGAGTATGAAAAATACAGTGAGAGGGCCTGGCTTTACCATTCTTTGCAACTATGTTAGGCGTTGTAAACAAAAGCATGGTGTCAGCAGAAGAATAGACCGCTAAGAGGGTTAAGAGTTAGAGCCCACTATTTTTTTTTTATTAACATATAATGTATTATTTGTTTCAGGGGTACAGGTCCATGATTCATCAGTCTTACACAATTCACAGCACTCACCATAGTACATACCCTCCCCAGTGTCCATCACCCAGCCACCCCATCCCTCCCACCCCCCTCCACTCCAGCAACCCTCAGTTTGTTTCCTGAGATTAAGAGTCTCTTATGGTTTGTCTCCCTCTCTGGTTTCATCTTGTTTCATTTTCCCCTCCCTTCCCCTATGATCCTCTGCCTTGTTCTCAAATTCCTCATACCAGTGAGATCATAAGATAATTGTCTTTCTGTGATTTGACTTATTTCGCTTAGCATAATACCCTCTAGTTGCATCCATGTTGTTGCAAATGGCAAGATTTCATTTTTTTTGATGAGCCCAGTATTTACATAAAGTAGTTCAGTGGATAAAGATCATTTATTAAATGGTACATTAATCATGAGAGTAATAGCCTATTGACTATTTGAATTTGTTTTTTGTATAAACTACGTATCTGTACTTTCTAATCCTTGCATAAAAGATCTTTATACGTTATGGATATTAACAGTTTTTTGACTGAATTTGTTGAATTTTTCCCATTCTATTATATACTTATATTTTAAATTTAGTTATATTTTTGGCCATATGAATTTTATTTTTAAATTAAATACACCTATCTTTTCCTTGATAAGTTCTGAATTCTGTCTTGTTTGGAAAAATAATTAAATTGATAAAAGATTTACTCTACCCATAGAGTAGAGTCTATTAGATTTTGTTCTAAAATTGCAATTTTATTTTTACACTTAAATCTTTCATTCCTCTAGAATTTATGTTTGTGTTATGTTTTACATCCTGATGGCTGAGCTGTTCTACCACCACCAGTGCTGGGTGGATGAAGGCATAAACCTGGAAAGTGCCCGGAATTAAGGACCTAATAAATGTTCGCTCTAAGGTGGTTGTGGTAGTTGCTGCTGTTATATGTGTAGAATGGTGGTTCTAAAACGGGTCAGGATACTACCACCAGCCAGATGCTTCTTAAAAACGCAGACTCCTTGAAACCACCCTAGACCTACTGGCACAGAATTTCTGAGAGTACAGCCAGGATTCTGTATTTCAGCAGTTTCTCGGGTGAGTGGCAGACGTATTAATGTTTGGGAAACGCTGTATTAGGGGTAATTTACAGAGCCAGCAAAGAGAAAGACGGTAACACATTCACTTTTTTAATGATTGAAGTCACGAGAAAGCCGCTGGATCCCGTCTTAGGCTGTACGGCAAAATTAGATTTAGGTTCCTAACAGTTCTAGTGCGCAGGGGAGGTGTCTGCTTCGTCGGACGTCTGGAGGAAGGATTCCTGTTGAGCTTACGAGGTCGGAAGGAAGCGCGAGGTCAGCAGACGTGACTGATTTCATGTTCAGTCTTCTCTCTCACAAATATGGGAATGTATCTGTGGCAAACTTGGTGGACAGAGGTTAACACTGTTAATATGTAAAACGCTTGGACGTATCGATGGGCAAAGCCGGCCGGACTCACTTGGTGAAGGGACGAGCTCAGGACAGAGGACCCACACTCAGCACGGCGCGCACGGCGGGGTCGGAGCTTCAGTCCGCTGCGGCCTGAAGAGTTGCAGGCCCGGCCGTGCGCACGCTTAGTCTCCCCGACTCTCTGTCCCCTTCCGAGGCTTTAGAAACCCCACCGAGATGCTACGTAAATGCCCGTAAAGAGGTGATGGAGGCCGGATGTGGACGTTTGGCTCCGGGCGTGGCGCTGAGGCTACAGACTCCTGTCTTGCAGCAGCAGCGACAGGAGTTGATTACGTTCTGAAGGCCACGAGTCAGTCAGCCTGTTGACAGGGTCGCGCCCCCTCTCTTGTTCCGGGGACAAATCCCTCGTTGCCTCTTCCTGGTGCCCTGGCAGTCCTTGGTATCCCTTGGCTTGGAGCTACTTCACTTTGGTTTTACCTTCATCTTCACGAGGCTTCTCTCCTACAGTCTCTCTCTCCCCGCGTGTGTCTTCTTCGTGTTTCCCCTCATAAAGACACCAGTCATTGGATGCGGGGCTTGCTCTGATCCAGTGTGACCTCATCTTGACTTGATTATGTTTGCAGACTATACACATAAGGTTACATTTCCTAGGGTCTGGGTGAGCATGAATTTTGGGAGACCCTGTTCAACCCGGTACAGTCCATCTTCTGTCTCCTGCCTTCCCCAGTTTCTGTGTCCTTCCCACATACAAAATAAAGTCATCCCTTCCCCGCCTCTCCAAGTCTTAGCATATTCCATCTGACTCCAAAATCTCTTCTGAACATCGTCAACTCAGAGTTCCAAATCTCATCATTTGAGTGATCTAACTCAGGTAGAGGTGAGACTGGGTATGCTCCCTGGTGGGGCAGAATTCCTCTTTCTTCAGTGAACTTGTTAAACTAGAAAACAAACCATCTCCTCCTGTGACTCATTGGTGGAACAGGCATAGGATAGACATTCCCATTTCAAAAGGGAGAAGTTGGAAGATAAAAGGGAGGCATGGGTCCCAAGCAAGTGTGCAGCCCAGCCGGGCAGATGACCTAAGGTTTCAAGGTCTGGGAATAGTCCTCGGTGTTTCCACGCTCTGTGTCCTGGTCCCTGGGGCGGCCCCATCCTCCTGCCCCTCGACCATGCCTTCAGGATCCTTCCCTCGTCTTGAAGGGTAGCACGTTTACAGCCATGGAATCCTGTGCTCGCTCTGTAGGCCTGTTCCCTGCCTGTGTGTTGGCACGTGTGTGTTGACAAATGAGCACTTACAGAAACAGCAGCTAGGGTTCAGGGCTGCTGGTGCGAGGGGCTTGCAGCCCAGGTGGCTGCCTTTCGGACCAGGGCTTCTGCTCCACAGCACGTCTGTTGTCCGTAGGCTGCGAGATGCTTTGCGCACCAGCTTGTGAAACCCAGTAGGAGTCGCTCGCACAGTTTTTCTTTATTCTGGGTTTATATCTGGATGAATTCCCAAACAGGTGAGCTGGTAAATCATACATTATTGTGTACCTACTAATGCAAATTTTAGAAATCTGTCCCTTCCCGTGGAAGCAGGAATATATGTAATCCAGTATTTAGAAAATGACACTACTAGAATTTTTAACGTGACTTACGGTCAAAAGCTAAATGTTGTTATTCTGAGGCGCACAGTTGGACACTGCTTCCCCCTAAAATAACGGATCCCTTTTCTTTAAGGCAGAAAGGTGAACTTTACCTGAGATGCTGGTGTAGATGCACACTGGTGACCTTGTTTGGGGGACAGGTTGATGTCGGTGGGCTTTGACGCTGGGGCACCAGTAGGATTTTTTTTCATAGGCTTGCAACAGCAGTCAGAGCCCTTACTTTAAATGATTTCGTTGTTGGTTGTGACTGTGTGTTTAATGAACTTCCCGGTTGCTCTGGGGTCTTGAGTAGTTGATCATTGTAGAACACTTAGTTAAGATCTAATCCTGCTTTTCCCAAAGATTAAGCTACAATAGCGGGGATCTGGTTTCTGTAAACTTGGTTAGTCTAGAACAATATAAGTTTTTGAGTAATTTTATCTATATATATAAGCTCTTAAACATCTAGTAGGATGATTAAATCAAAGACTGTATTAGGAGGATTTGCCAGATTATATGGCTGATAATTGTGCTGCCTTCAGATAGTTTGAGGGACAGATCTGTTGTTCGGGTATTTCCTACTGGTATTTTTTTTTCTTTAAATTCCAGTTTCCTAGATAGACTACCTCACAGACTAGTCCCCTCTGTGTATTTCCACCATAGTACCACACCGTGGCGCTGTTGTGCTTTGGCTGAATATTTACAAACCCCTCTTTTCCTGTTGCTGTCAAATCTCTTATTTTGTGGAATGGATAAAATGCTCTCAGAAGTATATGAAAACACTCATATTAGATACTTTTTTAGCTGTACATAATCAGTTTGTGATTGCTTTCAGTGATTGTGCTAGATTGCTTTTTGTTAATCAGTTCGTTTTTTATTAGCATGCATATTTAGATTTTTTTTCCTTGATTGCCCTATCTTATTTAGTTAAAAAATCAGAAGACTTTTTGAAGGTTATGAAGAAACCAGCAAACAAAATGACACTCTAGATGACAACAGGCATATATTTTTAAATACGACTTTTTGGGTAGGGTTCCATTAAAGCTGCAGTTCTGCTCAAAATGTGCAGTGCCGTCTTCCAAATCCAAGGTAGCTTTTCTCCCCATTGTTATTGTTCTGTGCCAGGATCTGTTGAAGAGGAAACAGGTGATGATTTATGCAGATAGCAATGCTCCCAGGATTTAAAATCTCCAGGTTTACTCTTGTCACTTTTGCAGGCCTGCCGTCTTCAGTGTGTTATTTCTCAAGCCAGCATGTATTAGTTCTGCTTGCTTTTTGACAAGACCGTTTTTATTCAGGGGCTTAAGGAAGGTGTCAGAGAGTAAGAGGTCCATGGCCTGAAGAAGAACCTCCTACCCCAGGACTCCCAGATCAGTTTACTATTTCAGTGCTTTGCATGGAATGACTTTGTAGCTTTGCTGGGTTACTTTTAGGAAGTAATAGTCTTTTAACAATATGGATAGATAGAAACAGTAAATACTAGTTGGGTTCATAAAATGTGTTGAGATGTATTCTTCTCTCTTGAGAAGAATACAGTGCCAGGGAGTAGACAGATGAATTAAATGAGTCTGATGAACTTGAAAATAAATGAGAATGTTTGTCTTGATCTGTAAAGGACCACCTTTCACTCATTGTAGGGTCATCAGAAATACTTCCTGGCTAAACAAGAGACTCTTGACTCTGTTGAAGTGGAACTGGTAGGGGAATCATAAACAGTCGTGTGGAAGAACTGGCTTTAATATGTTCTACCCGTGACAGAAATATGGGAGTGGTGGTTGGTTCCTGTAGGGGGACTGTAAGCCCCTGTGAGGACAGGTCTGTTCTGCTCATTGTCTGTCCCTGGCATCCAGCACTTGGGTGTTTTCAGAGTGAGTGATCCTCATAGGAGCCCTAACCGTTGAATCCTCGCAGGGTGAGATAGCGATAAAATGCCAGTAAATCGTTCAGTAGAGGGATTTGACATCTTTTTTCCCCAGACAAGCTTCTAATGCCCATAGAGAGTATGGTGGTGGTGGGGTTTGTTGCTTCAGGAGTGGTAGTCAGCCAGTTGGGCACGTCAGATTTTAGAGTTGGGTATTTTGGAAATGGGAATTGGAGTTACAGTAGATATGCTATGTTAACATGATCTTCAGAGGGACTGCCTTAAAGAGGAGGCAGTATTTCTGCAAAATAATGCAGTCATGAATGAAGGACATAGGACAGTAGGGCATTGGGAAGTAACCAGATAGTGGTTAAGTTCATTTATTCCTATAGTAAGTGTTTGTGGTTCATCTCCCTTGGGCCAGGCTCTCTGGTGGCCCAGCTAGGCTTTTGGGGTCTGTGTGAGGCCAGGAACCGGGACTGACGTTTGTAACCATTAGTTCTAGATACATGTTTGTGTAGTGTTTATACATAATCTGTATATTTGTACAGTAACTAAATGAATGATGATAGAAACAACCTGCTCAGTGGTAAAGATAAACAGCATAGTTAGATTTTGGAAAAATAGAATATGAAAGGCCTATCTTGTATTTTTAATTTGCATCTTAGCTCTTGATTCTGAAAATTGGATTGAGTTACTTTATTTATTATCTCTGTTTAGAATGCTCTGTAATACTTTGTGGAACAGAGGTGCTAGGGCTGGGTCTCAGTTTTTTTAAAATGAGCTTATTTCACAGGAACATCCCTGAAAAGACAAATTAAAATCTGTTTTTATTTGGAGATGTCAAATTAGGAAACATGTTGAGAGACCATCATTTTGAAGGAAATAAGCATATGTTAATTTTGCAAAGTGGTAACTTAGAATAAAAACAAAAAAACGATCCTCAACTTTGATCCTCAACTTTCTACCGGTTCTCAAAAACTTATAGTAAAGAAATTGCCTTTTTTTTTTTTTTTCCCTGTTCTGTAGCAAAGTAAAACTGTAAATCCCAGGGAGTATCTGTCTTAAGAGTGTTGTGGATTTCTGATACTCTGCCACATATAGGAAATTTCCTCCTAGTTACTTAGAATTTATACCACTTTTGGCTGCTAAATGGTATCAGATTTTCAGAAGGCATCTATTGATATAACCATATGTGGTTTTTTCCCTTAATTATTTAATAATCCACAGAATTTCACGATTTCTTTTAAACTATGCTTCTGTTTCTGGGCTAACCCCTGCTGGTCACTGAGTGTTATTTTAATTCCCAGCTTTGATTTGCTGACATTTTGTTTAGGACTATTGTGATTATATTAAAAAAGAAGGTGGCCTGTAGCTTTCTGTCTGTGGTTTTTAACCGTTTCGGTAATAGAACAGCTATTTTTAATTCTGTATTTCCTCAATTGGCAGGTCGTGGTTCAATTCCAGAATTCTTTCATATTATGAAAAGAAAGTTCACCAACAAAGAATGGGAAACAATCAGAAGCTTTAAGGATGAATGGACTCAACTGGACATGTTTTACAGGAATTGGGTATAATTTCTTTCTAATTTTGAGAGTAAAAAGTCTAGGATAATCCATTAGCTTCACTAAAAATGGGAGCAAAAGTCCTTTGGTTACCCAGTAGTTCTTAGAGTGTTTGAAGTAGATGGGTGATTACTTGGGAACTTCATGATTTTTGTGTATCATTGTTACATCATGATCACATGTAGGAGGATTGAATGTATATTCAGTGCTCAGTTAGCAGGTTGCTCTAAGGCTAAAACAAAACCTCTTATTTATCATTATTTATAAATAATATTTAGTGTTTCTGTTTTCAAAGGTACTCATACTCATGAGGCCTTACTTAACAAACACTAGTGTGATATTTACTACGTGCCAGGAGACGCATGCTCTCCATAGGGTAGTTCATGTAATTATCCTGACAGTGCTGTGAGGAAGGTCCTGTGGGTATCTCATGTTACTCCTGATGGAGTGGAGGCACCGGGGGATTGAATGACTAATCCTGAGATCACACATCTGGTTTGTCTCTGTCCTGCAGCAGGTATAAAAACAGTAATAATTTTATTTGGCTTTTTGTTTTTTTAAGATTTTATTTATTTGAGAGAGTGCGAGAGAGAGAGAGCATGAGCCCGGGGGGGGGGGGGAGGGGGTAGAAGCAAACTCCCCACTGAGCCCGGGATTCTAGGATCATGACCTGAGCCAGAGGCAGATGTTCAGCCAACTGAGCCACCCAGGTGCCCCCCAGAATAGTAAGAATTTATAGCCCTAATGTAGCAGAGTTAAAACTCCAGTTGCACTGGGCTTGTAGAGTTTATGAAGAGATTTGCCTGCTGAATGCTGTAATAGAAAATATCTCTGTATTTTAGGCACTGAAAGAAAGCTTCATAAAAGCCATTGGTGTTGGACTAGGCTTTGAATTGCAACGGCTTGAATTCGATATATCCCCATTAAATCTGGATATTGGCCAAGTTTATAAGGAAACACGTTTGTTCCTGGATGGGGAAGAAGAAAAAGAATGGGCATTTGAAGTAAGAAATTTACCACACTTGCTCTAACTATAAGAATCCCCATGTTGTGTGCGTGTCTGTGAGATGGGTTTGGGGTCTGGTCGCTGAGACAAGACGCAGCTGGAGCCCACTGTTGGTGCTCTGAGGGGGTCAGGGATACTGAGAGCATATGGCATTTAGGCTGACGCCTGAAAGCTAAGTCACAGTGAGTTCAGTAAAATGGGAAGGGAAGGTGGCCCTGTTCTTGAACAGCCAGAGGCGGCCACTGTGTCTCCTGATGAGGGGTTTGACGGAGTCCAGGTTAGACGACCACGATCATGTGGCCATAATTGGCCAGGTTAAAGATTTGGTCTTTGTCTTTGGTCTCTGTCACTAGCAATTAGTGGTCGCTAGAGAGAGAAACCCAACACAAACTCATTTAAGCCAAAAATACAGTATTATAGGCTATTAGAGTGATTCATGTCACCGGGCCTCAGAAATAGCTAGAATTCGAGGCTAGAAAACTCAGAAATTCTTTTTTTTTAAAGATTTTATTTATTTATTTGACAGACAGAGACACAGCGAGAGAGGGAACACAAGCAGGGGGAGTGGGAGAGGGAGAAGCAGGCTTCCCACTGAGCAAGGAGCCCGATGCGGGGCTTGATCCCAGGACCCTGGGATCATGACCTGAGCCGAAGGCAGACGCTTAACGACTGAGCCACCCAGGCGCCCCGAAAACTCAGAAATTTTTTATCTTTTACTTTTTCCTTTCTATATGACCCGGCTCAGTTTATTATAGACTGAAAATGCTAGCTTGGACATAATCAAGAATCCATTATTTATTGTAACAAATACAGAGGACTTTCTACTTACCTGAATATTGTATCTCACACCTGGAAAAATAATGCTTTAGAAAAATGAAATGTTAGGTCAAGAGGGATATCCTTTTTTATAAGCTCTCAGTTTCCATAACCAGTTGCTGTTAGGAAGGTCACCACCAAAAAGTTCCAATGATGAGGTTAGAGGAAATAGAAATTCTTTGCATTGAAAGGAAAGTGCTTAAAGAAGTAGAAATGTTAATATTTAGGACAGATATATTTTCAGCTTTGCCATTGAAAAAAAAATTGTAAAATTTAAGAATTTTAAGTTATAGCTTAAACTTTGTTTATAAGATGGGTTATGTAACTAAGAAAATAACATGTGCTCTCACTGAAGCAGATTAATCTTCGTAATCTAACGCTAAACTATCCTAAAAAGACAAAATGTTCGTGCCCCCTTTTGGCTTGCTGGAGATTATAGGGAAGTTCTGGTATTCACAAAAATGTTATGGATAAAAGTTATGAGCTTAGGAAAGTCTTGAAAATTTAGGAAGTCTTAGAAGTTAAATCTTAAATTCAGTAGCACTGAATGAACGTCGTTTAAGTAGCTAAGTTGCTGGTTTCATTTTTTTTGTTTCAACTGACATTTATTATATGCGTTGTCCTTGACAGAAAGGACTTAACGGCAGAGTCCCTCCCCTCACAGTGATCCGTTGAGTGTGGATGTGCCGTGACTGAGTCATTCATTGGGAAGTGGTTTCTTCGTATTTGCTGTCATATTTCCTATTTACGTGGTGCCGATGAGGTCAGAGGAGATGGGGGAGCTTTATTGTGTGACCAGTGTACTGAGTTGTGGCTTCCGGCAGGGCAGGTGTGTGGGTAGGTGGAGCAGGGCGTCCTGGTGCTTCAGCGGACGGGCGGAGTGCACACTGGCGGGTGCCCACGCCTCCTGACATTCCGCTCAGATGCAGACACCACAGAACTCGCCACCTGAGTGGTTTTGTAGAAGTGGTTGCAGCCGAAACGTGTCTGCACTGTGATGGGCACGTGATCAGTATATTCAGTGTGAAAAATGGAAGACCATGTATCAAAAAGGGCAGTTTTGTCTATAATAACAAATATTGTGAGCCTGCTTTTAGTTAAAGGGAAACACGTTTGACCTGTTAAGTCTTCTGATACTCAGCTACTTTTTTTTTCTTTTAAATATACCTGTCCTTAGTGAATCTCATTTATTTTTTTGCTAATTTGGGTACCTTAAGGTGTGAAGTTACGAGTATCCTATTTCTGATTGTAGTTTCCTGTTTCAAACTGGTATCTTACGAAGTAATGCCTTAGTAAGGTGGCTTTTCATTGGAAACTTTAATAGTTTGGGTGGTTTTAATAGTTTTTAATAGTTTGTAAAGATATTGAGGTAACTGCCTCAATATCCTATTCTAGGCCCCATCCCCGTTGTTTCAGACGTAGCGGAAGACAGAAAACTGCGTGTTCTTTCAGGCTTACCTGTGAGTTTCCACGGAGTTCCCAGGGGCTGTAGTTCATGAAATGCGTACAAACCAGGGTTGCGGTCTGAGGTTTTTACATGTGCACCTGAAGTACATCCAAAATAAACACCAGTGATGGCCAAGGACTATCTCGATGTGCGGCCAGATAGGACTGTCCATCTAGGTCGTTTTCTGGCCGAAAATGCGTAATCAGACCCACCAGAAATGTGCAATGTTCTGTTACAAAAAGGAGGGACGGAGGTGGATCGTATGTTTTTAAAATACTGTCATGAAAGACACAAAGGCTAGCAAGACAGGACAACTGAAAGCAGGCTTTGACCCTCGGTGGGCTCTGGTGGGGAAGGGCTGTAAAGGGACTTTACTGGATTCAGTCACAAACACTTTAGTACAGGCAGTAGATTTAACTCTTCTTTCCGTGTAAATTTACTGAAGCTGTTAACTCATGTGGGTACATGAGAGAGTGTCCAGGTGACGGCGTAAATGGGTGAGGGGAGTGGGGGGTGTATGTGCGTGCCTGTGTATACAGAGAGAGAGGGAAAGGAGATCGAAAAATACAGAAGTACATCTGAGTTTGCACATTTAGTGATGTCATTAACTACCTTTTATTTTTCAGGAAAGCAAAATAGACGAGCACCATTTTGTTGCAGTGGCTCTTAGGAAACCAGATGGATCTAGACATCAGGTTGTAAGATTTTAAGATTTCTCTTACTTTTTTCTAAAACGCATGAATCAATGTGGAGTTTGTTCTTTATTGATGGAAACAGTCATCTGGTTTCTATCAGGTTAGAGGTGTTTAAGATCATAGATTTAGAAGTGTTTTTCATTATCAAATTCTTAAGATCATCTGGGATTTCAGAGAAATTTTTTAAAAGCGTGTTACCTGTTTCTTCATACTCAAGAACAGTACAAAGAAGACATTTTGATAGTACTGTCCTAGTACTTACGTTTCAGTAGAAGCTCAAGATAACCAGTCTTAGTCCCCTTAACAGGGGTTTACTTCCCGGTGAACTGGGGCTGGGTGGAAGGTACCAGCTGATGGGTGTTGAGCAATGGCATCACCTGGCAGGTCGAACGCCCTCCCCCTTTTGTAGCAATCTCCCGAATTACGCCCATAGTTACAGGCTCACACGCCTGGGGGCTGTGGGGCAGAGCACTGGTCTCCGTCCTCCCCGTCACAGTCTGCGTTTGCTTGCTTCTGCTCTTAACTGTTACGTGAGTAAATGAAACAAAAACCCCCTCCCGGTCAAGGACGCTCAGCCTCCCTATACATAGTTGTGATTCTGCAGAAATGATGTTTTAAGGAATCCCCGGTAGTGTTAGACGAATCGGAGCTGTGTGCATGTCCCTGTTTTAAGGAGCCCGTGTGGGGCGCCATGGCATGACTGGTCTGTGTGCATCATTACCTCTAGAACAATAGCTCCGTACACCGACCCTGCTCTTGATCCATCAGCCGAGCATTTAATGTCTTCCTGGCTTAGTTACAAGGGGTGTTAGCTGAAGCTGTTCTGGCCCAGGTTGCCTGTCCTCGTGGGTAAGTCTCAGCTCCTCACTGCAGAGCGTTGTGTGCTCTCTGTCCCTCGAGGACGGGCGTGCTCCCAGGCCCAAGGTTGCCATGGTAACCTGGGTGTGAGCTGGCACGGAGTGCTGGATCCTCCTGAGCCTCAGTTTCCCCATCTATAAAATTGAGATAACCACACCATCAGCATAGTTGTGAGACGTAAATCAGGTAAAATCGTCCTGGGCCTTGTTAGAGCACAGTATGAAATCCACCTCCTGCCCTCCCAGAGGAGATGGGACGGTACAGAAGGTCCCCACTGGGTTCAGGTGTGGACTGGGGCTCTGTCTGAGAACACGAGACAGTGTTCACCGTGAGGGTTGAGTGAATCATTTCCCGTAGAGGTGCTGCGTGTCTTGTGCGGCGATGGGGACTTTATCAGATCTACCCTCCAGAGAGTTCTCAGAAGTTTGCATTGTGGCCCTCCTCATCAGAAAAACCTAGCTGCTTATTAAAATGACGTATTTGGGGGATCCTTTTAACTCATCCATCAGAATTTTTGGATGTGTGGCTCAGAAATCTACGTTTGAAACAAATACCATGGGTTATGTACCAAAAAAGTTCAAGGATCAGGTTAACTTTTCTTAACTTGTTATGTTGGAGTGATTACAATTATCTAGAAAATCCTGCTCTGTTATAACTTAATATTACTGACCTGTAATAACTTGGCTGGATTTCTCCTTTTCCTAATTACGAAATTGATTGTAAGATGAATATGCAGTAAAACAATGAGGTAATCTATTCTTTCCCCTTTTAGGTTCCATCTGAAGACGATTCTAAACCAACCCAGAGGCAGTTTACTATTCTCACCTTTAATGATTTAATATCATCTGCTGTTCCTATGACCCCTGAAGATCCTTCATTTTGGGACTGTTTTTGTTTCACAGAAGAAATTCCAATACGAAATGGTACGAAGTCATGATAGGATTCCCTGAGTAACAAAGGAAAATGAAAACTGTTTGTAATCTTCTGTATTCACAAAATAAATGCCTGATAGTATCAAATTTTATTTCAAAAACCAGTTTTCAAAAACAACTTTTCCTATTAGAAACAGCAGGCTGTCGGTTGAGGATAGCTCACTAGAATATGTGTCCCTCTTCTTTCCCCCAGTTGCACTGGATTGATTGACACAAGGAGTAGAAAAGGTAGCGGGATCCTAAAAGTGATAAGTGCTTGTTGTCGAAAAGAGTAGAAAATGCAGATATGCAAAGAGGAAACATTTAAATTCTTACCTTTCAGCGATCATGATTCCTAAAACCCGAAGTATCTTTCTAGACCTTCTTGTAGGCAAATGAATCCATATAAGTACACCTTTTTTTTATGGAACCGTAGTGTTGTGTAATGTTTTTGTTGTCCTAAGTGCACATCTTCTGGTCGCCATCGTGCGTTTGTGGCCCGACAGGCTTCTGCCGTGTGCTTAGAACCGGGATGCTTTAGACCAGACGGTGCCCGACCGTAACGAACCTCAGTCGCCTGGCCTCACACACACTGCCCAGGGGCCCTTGAGGACACTTGGTTTGCCTGAGCCTCAGTTTACTGGTTTTGCCTTCAGCTTCTCTCCCTCGTACACGAGCTGCTCTTGTAACTTCAGCTCACGTTCGTAGAATGGTACCGAACAGGCCGCAAAGGCCATTTCTCCTCTCACATCTCATTTCTGTCCGTGAAGAGGACCTGCCCAGATCCCCGCGTTTCTCCTCAGTTCCTGTTGACTCAGATCCCTGAGTCTGCGGGAAGTGGACTCTGGGTAAGGACAGGCCGAGGCGCGGTTGGGGGCGCAGGCTCGGGGGGGCATCCACCGCGCTGCCCGAGGCCCAAGCGAGGTGCACCGCGGCGCTCGACTGCCCACCCGGCCGGGCTTGGGATTGTCTGTGGCTTTTACACATCGTAACCACATTGTGAGTACATGCCTGCTTAGGTCCTTACCACAAATTCTACGAGCGGCTCACAGGGCTTGAGCGTTCTTACGGCTGTGATGAGTATTGCCAGGCGGCTCCTGAGAGGCCCCTTAATTCACGCTTCCAGTTGGTGTTAGGTGTGACCAGCCCTTCGCCCCACCTGCGTTCTCCCTGCTCAACTGTACATATGAGCCCTTTTTTTAATTTAATCTTTGCCTTATTTTTTTAATTTGTATCTCTTTAATTACAAATGAGATTGATACATCAGTGTTGTTTTTGGCTGTTTTTATTCCTTATGAACCACTTGTTAATTGTGTTTGCCTGTTTTAATTTAGCAAATAGGACTTAAAGTGGGAACATATTATATAAGATGCCAAGACCATCCTATCGATGACAGAATCTCTTCTATGGCTGTAGTGCATGTCTTGGGGAGTTAAAGTCTTGTTAAATATCAAGAAGTGAAATAATTTCATTGTTTTTGTTACTAAAATTAAAAATTGTGTGTAAATTGTATAAAATTAGATACTTTGCTTAGTAAAAAAAATTGGAATGTTTTATAATTTTTTAATTTTATTAAGCATGCCCAAATATCCCAAGCATAGTAAATAATGTGTTTTTAAAAGATCAGTAGCATCCGAAATAGGAAACGTTGTTATCCCTAGCATGAATGTGATGGTGAAATGGAAACCTGTCATCTGTCTTGTCATGATAATAAAGCAGTTAACGTCCGCGAATTTTTATGAGCTAGGCACTGTGCTAGATTTCATGTTTTGTTTTTCTGTTTCTTAAAGTTACACAGGTTTGTTTTTCTGAATGAAAAATACCACCCCCGTGACCTCATTCCCCGATTTCCTACCCCCAGAGCAGGCTCTTTGTTTTACCTTTACCGTATCTTCCAACAACATGCTTCTGTCGCTTCTACTTGAATGGGCATTAATCCCGTGTCAAGCTTGTTCCTCTGCTCTCAACCCATTGGATGCTTCCTTCCTGCTCCCTTCTCCCCCCAGCAGAATTACGTTGTAATTCAGGGCTCTCATTATTGACTGATGCGGAAGATTATGGAACGCTGTGCACAGCGGACTGATGTGATGTTACTCTCACCCCGTATGGCGTTTTTGGTTCCGTGAGTTCACAGTTGACTTTGTTTGCATAGTTTTCTATGTACTTACTGCTAATGCGACCCCAGACTCTGCTAGATGTATGCACATCTTCCCCAGATGTTCAGACGTGTCAGCACTCTCAGTTTTATCTATTTTCTCGAAGAAACGTTTCGGGGGCAATGTGTTTTGTCCATCCTGGCATTGGTCCCTTCTGTGGCTGCTGGAGCCGTCATCCTGAAATCGCCTCTCACTGTCCCCGGGGGTTGCCTGTCTTTCCCCTTTGTCGGATTCCCTGGTTTCCCGTTTCCTCTGTCTCCTGTCTTAGCGTATCCTCAAGTAGCTACCTAAGGACAGCGGGGACACGGGAGGTACATTTTTCCAGACTTTATACGAGGAAGGGGCAATGCCCTGAGTGATGTAAGAGATTTAGCTGCTGCTGATATGCTACATTCCTCTTGCCGCTGAAGCCCAGTATTTGGTCCTCCTAACTGTTGAATCCTCTGCTGGGCTGGACCACAGTGCTGTTGATTCTTAACTGTGTTTTGCTGAGTCCAGAATCATCATTTGCATTATGCCATACTGCTCAAGGTACATTGGTTTCTGTTAGTAGTTTCCTGCATAGGAACTGATGGATCGATTTGAAAAATGGATCTATGTAGGTATGTGCGCATATTCACATACCCCTTGCAATTTAAAACTCGGGGATCAAACAGATGTGGATAAAAATTTCAGTTAAATTTATCACTGTCCTTACTACTCAGTATCAAACTCAGAAACCAGTTAGATTCGGGTAACTCGGTAGCCCCTCACTGGCTGAACTATTTGCCATCTGAACTTGAAAACGAAATAGGTTTATACATAAGTATGAAGGTACATGCATCTTTGATCAAAAATATGCCTGAAAACAATTCCATCTGCTAGGACTCAAAGGGGAGATAAGGAGAGAGAATTTCATTTTATGGGGGACCTAATACGTCGTCATAGAGTTTGTGGGTTTGAGGTTAGCAAAGGTCTTTGGACATATGTCCAGTTAACGTAAAGTGACTTCTTTGTCTTAAGATATTCACATACAGAGCCGCTCACTGCCTTGGGAAGTGCTTCCAGGTGTCGAGCTAGGCAATCCTCAGAACCTTACGGAGTAGGTTGTATCATCCCCATTTTACAGATGGAGTAAAAGGTACTGTGACGTTAAGCAACTTGTTAAAAATCATGCATCCGTGGAATAGTGGACTCGATATATGAACGAGATAGGCTAGATTCAGAGTCTGAACTGCACTCTACAAAACCCAGTGGTAGCCGGTGAATGTTTTAACAAGCCGTCCCGGGGCAGGGATGATGTCGCCGGGGTCCTTCATTGGTAGCTTGTGCTGGTATCATGAAGTAATGCCCTGTGTTTAACAGCTTTGCCGTATTTTCTTCAAATTATCCCCTGCCAACACACACGCAGCTGAAGAGCACCCACCCCCGCCACCCCTTCGGCCTTCCCTCTCCAGGAACAAGCTCTCCCACTTGTCACTGTATACACTTAACTCCTGAAGTGTGCATCATCTACTTACATCCTCTATTTTCCTGTTAGGATGGAAACATCAGGATGGGATCTCTGGGTGTTACTGAAAAGTGGCAACCATGTGGAATAACGAGCTCACCGAACCCGAAATTCTCGGGGTGGGCGATGGTGTGTTGACAGTTACACTTGCCCACCTTCCATCTAAAGTTTTGGAAAGACTCTTAGTAAAAGCAATACAGATTTGTGAGAAGCAAACAAACTTGCCCACATCTTAAGGCAAGAGGCGAAGGAGGGCTTCAGAGGAATTTTCCTGCCTGGGAGTGTACACTGTTCTTTTAGGGTCATTTTTCGTGGAAAGGGCAAGGAACCAACTTTGTGAGAAAAGAAAATAGCATTTATGGAATATGTAAGCAGAAGTGGAGAGAGCCTAATGCTGAGCGTAGTGCACCTTCAGGAGAGTGCCCGTGCCGGGGGTAAGGCCCTCCACGGCCTGGGCCTTGCGCAATAGGCGAGGACGTGGTGGTAAGCACAGGACTTTCTTCTGTGGCTCCTTCGCCCTTCCTGGGCTCTTGCCCGTGTTGGATGAGCAGGAAGCGCCCCCCCAACCCACTGTCCACCCTTCACCCCGCTCAGTACGCCAGAGGTTCATTATTGCACTGTAGTAACCAGAGTCCCCTTGCCTTGTCGGCTTTTGCAAGTGGGAGAGGCCATTAGGGGAAGACCGGGCGGGAAGGGAATGCGGTCAGGGTGTGAGCGCTTTGGAGTGGCGGTAAGCCCTCCTCCTCAGCAGTCGGCTTGTGTGGTTTCAGCTGTGCCGTCAGCCCGGACGGGAAGCAGGTGAACCTCCGGAGGAATCCTCGGAGGTCGGAGGTCAGGAGCCTTACCGACGTCACAGAGCCCATGTCGCTCATTCGCGTCATCCCGCGCAGGCATCTCACCTCACCCATCACGAGACGGGTGAGTGCAGCCCAAGAAGATGCGGTGAGAGGGAGATCCCATTCCTGTAACTTGTATTGCAGTACATTGTTTTAATTGTTCTGTTTGCTCCTTAGTTACTGTTGGTAGGTTGTTATTATTAGAGATTATTATCGTTCATCTCTGTGTTTACTTTTCAAATTAAACTTCAGCATAGGTATGCACATGTAGGAACAAACAGCATTTGTCGTATTTGTACGACCTGCAGTTTCAGGCTTCCACTGGGCGTCTCCGAACATACCCTCGTCTTCAGGTGTAGATCCCACGGGGTCAGGAGCCACTTCTTGCATTTTCTTCTTGGTAGAAACATCTCGCTTGTGCTTAGCGCAGCTGCTTCTCCATCTCTCACAGGTGTCTTTCGTCCTTGCCTGCACTCCCCACGCCATCCTTTGGGTGTGGCCATCTGTTTCCCATTGCAAATCCCAATAAAAAGTAATTCGAACCATGAGTAGCACCGGGAAGCAGCCTCCAAGTGGGATTCTGGGATCGGGTGGCCCTTCTCTTGCTTGGATGGATATAGACGAGTAGCTTCCTTGTTGGTGGAAATGGATACCTGTGACTTCACATTTGCTCACGTTATCGCGAGTGCTGGTGTGGACTGATGAAGGACAACGCTTGGGAGGATCGAGGGCTGTGGCGGGGGTTACAGAGACTGTTGGGGGACCAGTTTTGGGTATCTGGGGTCCACACACGGGAAACAGCATAGATTGAAAGCAAGGGCGAAACAGGAGAAAACTTAAGGCAGCATTGGGGGGGATATCTTGTCTCGTTTCCGACAGAAGCAGCCCCTCCTGTCCGAGGGAAATAGTCTTACCCCACCCCCAGGCCCCCAGGAGAAAAGGTTTCAATGACTTCACCTATAAGACAATTCTCTCTTGAGGGATAACTAATCCTCAGGATCTAGGTCTGCCTTCCATCTTCCTGGAAAATAATGGCATGCCCCGCCCTCTCTCCTTCCCAAAAGGAAGTACGGGATCGGGGCCAAGAGAAGGTGCTTATGCAGAAGAGTTGCGGGATATCACTTCACGCTGGTAGGAGTCTGGGGAACAAGTATGGGAGTGGATTCTAAGACTATTAAGCCAAACAGGATGACATAAGGTGGACCAGGCGTTGACACAGGTGTAGCTCCCACAGGAAATGTGAGAACCTGGGAATGGTGGTCCTAGTGACTTGGTGACTGCCTACAGTCGCCGAGGTCGAAATGCCAGAATTTCCCTGGCATGCTGTCAAAGGAAGGCTCCAAATTCCGAGGGAGATGGGAACGTGGATCTGTCCTGTGCATACCTGCTCCTTTACCACAAACATGGTGGCTTGCAAGGACTAAAACCTATTCTCTCACCGTTCTGGAGGCCAGAAATCCAAAAATTAGCTTCCCTGGGCTGAGATTAGGATGTCAGCAGAGCTGTACTCCCTCTGGAGACTAGGCTGTAGGGGAGAGTCTGTTCCTTGCTGCCGGTAGCTCCGGGTGGCCGCCATCTTCCCTTGGCTTGTGTCCACATCACTCCAGTCTGTCTCCATGGATACATGACCTCCTCTTTTGTCAAGTCTCCCTTCGCCTCTGTCTTAGAAGGATACTTGTGATTGCATTTAGGGCTCACCCAGATAATCCAGGATTCAAGATTCTTAAGTAAATCCCATCAATGGGACTCAGATTCCAGGGATTAGGACTAGATTTCTCTGGTAGCCATTATCCAGCCTACTACAATGTGTCCTTCAATAGGGAAATGGTTAAACGGTAGTAGGTCCATACCATGGGATTCTAACCAATGAGCAGTAAAAAAGAACACACTATTGATACACATTACAACCCGGGTGAATCTCCAGAGAATGATGCTGACAGGGAAAAAGCAAATCCTGAAAGGTCACATACTGTATGATTCTATGTATATAACATTCTTGAGATGACAAAATTCTAGAAATGGAGAGCAGATCAGTGATTGCCAGGTGGGAACGGGGTGGGAGCGGCTGTTGTCAAAGGACAGAGGGATCCCCGTGGGGATGTCGATGTTGTTTCTTGAGTGGATCACTATCAGAATCCCGATGGTGACAGAGTTTTGTGGGCAGAGAGTACGTAGGTGTCTGTAGTATTTGACTGTCACACTCTCAGCACATCACACCCGCCCACCTACATCTGTCCCCACGGCCCTCGCCTGGGTCCCGTCCCTACGGTGGAGCCCCGTTCCAACCGGGACACCAATAAGCCCCCCGCCCTCTCTCCCGCATCAGAAGCGTGGCTCCAGCCGCTCTCCCCTCTCTTCTGACCGGGGCCGTCCCCTGCAGCTGTCATTTCCCACCTGCCCACCACCCTTTTACTCTTTTTACTCCGTAGCACTGTTTGCACCCGGTGCCTGCAGACCCTTTCCTCATTCTCTCTTAAATCCAAGTCCGTGTAGGGTTTCTCTCCCACTTATCCGTAGAAAGGTGGTTCTTACCTCATTTATGAATGACATTCACATCATAAAGCTCACGGTGACGTCTCAAGCCCCAATTTGTTAACTACTCGGCACAATTTTACAGACACAGTAATTATTCCCTTTCCTTTTTAGAGATTTTATTTATCTATTGGAGAGAAAGAGCACGAGCAGGAGGAGAGACAGAGGGAGAAGCAGGCTCCCCGCTGAGCAGGGAGCTGGATGCGGGGCTCCATCCCAGGACCCCGAGATCATGACCTGAGCTGAAGGCAAACACCCGAAGGAGCCACCCAGGCGCCCCTATTCCCTTCTTTAAGAAGTACTTTCTCCCCACGTGGCTTGAAGGACGTGGCTGGTTACTCTTGCCTCCTCCTACGCCCGTGGCCACTGCTTACCAGCATCTCTGTTGCTTCCTCCTTTCCCCACATCTTCCTAAATGGTAGAACAGCCTGGTCTTGGTCCTGGCGCCTCATCTGATTTCCAGCCGTACTTACTCCTGTAAGATCTCAGCCAGTCTGGCTTCTCATCTCCGGGCCTGCTGGGGCCTCCAAATCTTCGTCCACTGCCCACAGCGCAACGTCTCAAGACTCACAACTCCACCTGGTACTACACACGTCCTCTGGACCCCGACGGAGCCTGTTACCTCCCTGACCCCCTCTCCTCTTACCCTCCCCTTGTTCCCTCTGCCGCCGCCGCTGTGCCTCCTCCCTGTTCCGTGAGCACGCCCGGCACACTCAGATTTCTTTTTCTTCCTGGCACTTAGCATCCCCTGTCTTGCTTCCTTGCTTCCTGTCCGTCCCCTGCTGCGGTCCCTGCCAGACTGTAAGCGCCCTGGCGTACAAGGACCACACCCCCTCTGTTCACTGCTCGGCCCTGCGGTCCTGCAACAGCGCCTGGCCCCAACGAAGGCTCAGAAGCCATTTGCCGAGGGAGTCACTGTTGGGATTTTGTATTCGTTTGCAGGGCTGCCGTCATAAAGTACCAACGACTGGGTGGCTTAAGCAACAGAAATTTATTTTCTCACCGCTTAGATCGAGGTGTGGGCAGAGCGGGGTTCTTCCGAGGCCGTTCTCCGTGGCTTGGGGCCACCTGCTTCTCGCTGTCTTCACACGCTCTTCCTTGTGGGTGTGTTGGTGCCTACTCTCTTCTTAGAAGGACGCCGGTTATGTTGGATTAGAACCACCCTAATGACTCATTTAACCTTCGTTACGCTTGCCTTTTAGGATCCAGTGTCCAAACACAGTCACATGGGTAGTTAAGGCTTCAATGTATGAATTTTGGGGGGCAAATTCATTCCATAACAGGTTTCTCTCTATACTACCTACGTAGTCACTTCTCGGATGCGTTTTCTTCTGTTTCCCCTTGCCCCCGTTACGGGCTCACCCAGTGCTAATCCCCATTTGCCCTTATCCCAAATTGTAACTCTGTTTATTAGTATACTGCTGTCTCTTCCCTCTACCTCTAGATTCTCAGATCCTGGGATTGTTAACACTTGACTTACATTCTTAGCTTGAACATCATGACCTCCCCATAAGGTAAGTATGATTACTCTTCATTTAGAGAATATACAACCTGAGGCTCAAAAGAGATTAAGTCATGTTTCTGAGGTCACTGTACTAGTAAATGGTGTCATTCTGATTTTAACTTGGTTTCTCATGGGCTCACAAGCCCACTTTCTCTCTTCTACCACACAGTCACCAAGATGAATGGGGAGAAACCACACTTCTGCCTTATATCTTATAAGCGGTTGTACCTTTAAAGCTGGTGTCCCATTTCAGGAAATGAGAGTAAATTTAGAATCTGAGTAATTATACCCACAGGTTGAATTTGAATCTCATGTCTTTTTTTTTTTTTTTACTGCTGCAATTTCTGTTATCCTTAATGATTATCTAAATTTATTCTTCCCTTTGCAAGATTTAGCAACTAAGAATACTAAGAAAGTTTGTTTCCTTTTTAAGAGGTCAGAATCATACAATGAATTCGTAATGTCAAGGAAATAGCTGTTATTTTATTTTAAAATAGGAAAAGGTCATTGCTTTTGTTATAAGGGTTTAACATGTGTTCTTGATAACATGCCAGAGCTCTGATGATGAAAAACCATCGTAGGCTTTGAAAGTCAGTTATTTATAGTTAGGAGAATATCATTCTCTTTTTGGGTGCAGCTGATTAAAAGAGAAATTAAAATTCTTCTCTATAGATTTTGTATTTTAGAATGAGCTTTGCTTTGAAAAGTATATTATATTTGGGTTGAAAAATTTATCTCCACGGGATACAAGTTGTGCATTCATTAAATCGACAGGGAAGTGGGTGTCAGTACTTTTCATCTTGATCTGTAGATGGCAACATGACAGGTCACGCTGTGGCCCCCCGTGCCTGTTGAGCTCCAGTCTTCCTTTGGCGGCTCCAAACCTCTGCTCTGAGCTTACAGATGTTGATCAAGTGACTGCGTCATGGTTCTTTTAAATTGATATCAGGGGTGCAGGGATGGCTCTTAAGTTGTGTATGAGGAAGCTGTTGGTTCTCTCCTTCTATGTCTGCATAGCTCCTAAAAATAGAAGACCAGACTCTCTTATCCAAATAAATTGTGTTCAAAGCAAATGCACCTTGCAAATGAGCTAAAGGCTTAGATAAAAATCAGTACTTTTGGAGTCTGACACTGATTTAGAGACTTAAAATCAGTCTAGAATAAACCTGTAGACAGTAACATACCCACGACTGATAATTAAAACAAAGAAATAGCCTGAATCTCCAAGCATAAATTACTGTTGTTTCCCTAGGAACCCCTCATATATTAAGTTGACCATTAAGCTGAATGAAAGCATTAATCTTCTAGTAACTTGGAAGAGATAAGCATGCTATCTTAGCTAGTAAGGTTTGGTATATATCTTTGTTGTAGACCCATTTTCTTTAATGATCAAAGAATTAATTTGAGGTTGCTTTTATTTGGGTATTCAGGATTAAGGTAAGTAACCTGAAGGAAATGAATTAAGACCATTTTAGAACTGAGCTAGACTAGAAAAGCCAGGTCCTAGAGTCATGATAAAGATAGTGTGAACATTCCTTTTCATCGATAAAAAAGAAGGACAATCCCTGGATGACAGTCATCATGTGGAGGAGAGTTTCTGGGATTCCCCCCAAAAATGGCATGTGATTTTGAGTCAAGGGTAGAGCCTCACTGAATCTGCCTTCATAGAAATGATGGTTCTGATATCAGTACAGTTGTCTGTTGGAATTGTCTTTTGCAAAACTGACATGCTTTCAGCTTTAGGCTGATTAATTTACTGAAGAGAAAACATGTTTACCTCCTTCTGAAACTTAATCACATTGGTATTTAGAATGATCATTAAAAACAGTATTTCTAAAAATGGTTGATAAATTATGTCAAGATAAATTTGCTTGTGAAGTTATCAAATAGAAAGTGTTCCCAAAGCAGTTATTTTACAATTTACAGGAAAGTTAATCTTCTGTGTCCTTAGTGCATTTATGTTATATTCTACTCACTTGTGTTTCATACTGTGTGTGTGTTTGTGTGTGTGAAATGTGCAGCATTTGGTCATTTAAAAGCTTCACTAATTTAGAAAAAGTCAGCCAGAAACAAAGGCAATACATTATGTCCAAAGTAATCATGCAGATTTTCCATCATGAGAAATAGTTGATTTATTTCACATGAATTTGCTTTCCTCTTTCCTTTTCTTTTTAACAAGCTGCATCATAGAAGATTTTCTTTCTGCTCACCTTGAGGCAGGGCAAAGACAGATTTGTGTCAGAGCACAGGGCCCATATTTATGAGGAACCTAGGAAATTAAGAAAGCCACTTAGATAAAAAGCTTAGTGGGGACTCACGATGGGTTCAGATTTTCCAACAACGTTCTGTTAGGAAACCTTTCATTTACCAGGTTCATTTTATAGAGCGAACTATGTTTTCTGGTTATAAGAAGGAGTTTTAGCTACCACAAAGTCTGTATATCCAATAAAAACTTTTAGCCTGTCATGTTCATACCTACCAGAATTTTCTCTCTGGCAAAATAATTTTGATTAAATAATGCCATTGCACTGCTGGAAAAGCAGGATCAGCTCCCTTTTATCTTGTAGGTTCAAGGATAAAATCCTTAATAGGGTGTACAACACTCCGGTCCCAACCCCTCTGGGTCTTCCTTCCTCTGCTGTCTCCCCCCCCCCCCCACTGCTCCTTAGCTACACCTGCTCCTCACTGCTCACCACACCCTCCAACTCTTCACTCTCTGCCTCTTCGGTCCCTGCCTTTTCCAGCTTCTCGGTCTCATTTAAATTTGTAACCACTACTACTGGATGGACTCTGGTGTTGCTCTGCAGTCATACTGCATTTCTTGGGTCCACTTGCCCGGATGACTGTTCCACATGTTTCCTTCACCCCTCCAGCCCCTAATGCATCAGTCTCAATCCTTACTCTCAGCTAATTCCTTTGTTCCCTATTCCACTGAAAAAACAGAATCCTTCAGAGGAGACCTTCCCCAACTTCCCCAAGCTCCCTCCATCACATCCACTTGTCCTGCTGCACCTGTTCCCCTCCACTCTGCCTTCCCTCCTGCTGCTAGAGAGGAATTCTCCATGCTCCTGCCTGAGGCCAGCCCCTCCCGCCTTCCATTAGATTCAGTTAGAGTCATTAGATTCAATTCCTTCCCCCTTACTTGGGCATTTCTCACCTCCTTGGCATGTTGATTTCCACCTCTTGACTACATCATCCCCCAAAGCATAGAAACATGTTATTGCTCTTCCCATATGAAAAAAAAAAAATCCTCTCTTGATCCCATCCCTCACCCTTAGATACTGTCCAATGTTTTCGTTCCCCTTTTCTGTCAAAACTGGAGACACATACATTATTTCCAGTTTCTCTCATCCATGACCTCTAGAAGCTTCACATCAAGCTTCTTTTTTCCCAAGATAACAAAGACCTCCATATTGCTATATCTTTTGGGGGGCAGTACTAGCCTTCATTCTTTATTTTTAGTCTTTGTCTTATTTGACCTGTCAACATATTTAGCTCAATGCAAATGCTCTCTGTTGGGGACTGACTGTTTGGGTCCTTCCCTAAATTTATATGTTAAAATTCTACTCCCCAATATGATGGTATCAGGAGGTGGGACATTATTAGATGTGATTCTGAGGGTGATGTCTTTATGGATGGGATTAGTGCCCTTGTAAGAAGAGTCATGAGAGAGCATGCCTCCTTTTTCTGCTTCTGCCATGTGAGGATACAAGGAGAAATCTGCACCCCAGAAGACAGCTCTTCCCAGAACCTGACCATGCTGCTCCCTGATCTCAGACTTCCAGACTCCAGAACTATGAGAAATAAATTTGTGTTTTTATAAGCCCCCATACGACATATGGCATTCTGTTAGATTAGCTGGAACTGATTCAGTTGATGTGGCTTCCTCTCTTCGCTTGCAGGACTCCCCATCAGTCAGATCTCCACTTCTAAAGGCATCTGTATTTCCTCAGTCTCTTTGCTGGGTCCTGTTGTCTCTCCAAACCCTAAATGTTGGAGGCTCTCAGGTCCTCACATCTCTTCTTCTCTGTTATCACTCTCTTAAGTACATTTTCCACTGATGATCCCCAAATCTCCATCTGCAGCCCAGCCCTCCCCCTGAACTCATCTCCTATTTCTCTACTTGACATCTTCGCTTGTACAATCACCAATCATCTTAAACACATTATATTCGAAACCAAAACCTTCATCCTATTAGAACCTTCTCATTCCACAGTCAGTCATCTCTCCATAGTAAATATAAATTCTATTTGTCCAGGTGTTTATTTAAAACTCTTGGAGTTTTTTCGACTCCCTACTTTGTTTTATACCCTACCCTAATATCCAGTCTGTCAGCAGGTACTGTTGGCCTTACCTTAAAAATACATCTAAATCGGACTACTTTTCATCCTGTCCAAAATTACCACCCTGGTTCCAGCTACCAACATTCTTCACCAAGAATATTGCAGCAGCCTTCTCATTGGTATTCTGCTTTTTCCCTCTTTAACTTATAGTTTTATTTTATTTTTTAACACAGAGGCCAAAATGATCCTTTAATAACTGAAGTCTGATTATGTGACTCTTCCACTCAAGACTCTGCATTGTCTTCCAACTCTCCCAGACTAAAACCTAAAGTCATTACCATGGCTTATGAGATCTTATATTGTCTGCCTGCCCCTTGGTACCTCTTTGATTTTATTTTCTACCAGTTTCTCCTTCCCTTACTCTGCACCACCTGTATTATTACCTCTTTGCTGTTCTTCAAACCCATGGAGTTTTTATCTCAGAAACTTTGCAAGGAACTTGGCAAGCATTTCCCAGCTATACACATGGATTACTTCCTTCCCTCTTTCTGGCCCTTGAGCAAATACTATCTTGTCAATAAAGCTTTCCCTGACTACCCTATTTAAAATTACACCTTCTTTCCTAACTTCTATTTCCCATACTCATCTTGAGCTCATATATTATATCGTTTTGCTTATGTTTTTTGGTAAATTATCTCGTCCCCTATTCCTTCATTAAGTATTAGCTCCCTCGGTGGCGATTGTGGTATGTTTTGTGAATGGCTGTATCCCTGTTGCTTTGAACAGGGCCTCAATAAATATTTGTTGAAAGATTGAATACCTTCATACTTTTATATTAACTCTTTCCTCTGAGATGTCTTGAATGTTGTTTGTTTAGCAATTCTTTAAAACCTTTTTGTAATACAGCATTCAGTCAGAGAGATTTTCCTCTCTTATGAAAACAGCTTCCAGTTGCTTTTATGAAAATGATAATAATCACTAACAGTTATAGTGTGCTTACTCTGATCTAAATGCTTTACCTATATTATAGGTTTATTTTACAGAGGAGTTGACACAGGAGGTTTAAAATTACACAGGTAATAAGTGGTGGAGCCAGGATATTTTAAACTCAAGGAAGATGGATCTAAAGGCTGTGCTTTCAACCATAGTGCTATGCTGCTTAACGACAAGTTGTGTTAAGTAGGTCTGCAGAAGAGGTGAATAGAGACTTTGATTTGACTTATGGAAGCCAGCTCCTCTTCATATTGGAGTCAGTGTTTGTGAAAAGGATTGGATAAATTTGCATAAAGGAGTATGTGGACATTCCAGGAAGAAAAAATTGGGTTATGATTTCACATTCTGGTGCACTGTCGTGTTGGAGAAAGGTGATGACTCTTACTGTCGTGGTGAGAACCTGGACCAGAAATAGCTGAGTTGTGCCAAGGAGCGAAGAGAGTGGTCTGCTTCCAGGATGCAGCAAACCCTGGAACTGGTGCTAACCCAGCCAAATTGCTCTCCCATGAGCAACTGGACAGGTGAACTGAAAAACTGGCTCAGGAAAGCCTGGAAAACTGGGCCTATGAGGGCAAGATAGCATCTCAAATGAACCGTATAAACTTCCTCATAAAGCCTCTTTGGAGAAATGTTCCTGTGCAGACATGTGGCCCCCTACAGTCTTCTCTTCAGTTCTTGCCATTATTCCTAAAAAGCTTCCCCTCACAGCTGGAACCCCATAGTCACTAACCCCTGAGATGACAGGCATTTTCTAACCTGACTGGGCAGACCCACACTGGGGCTGCCTTATGTCTTGTGAATATGCACTGGTGAGGGAATGACAGAGCATTGATCCTCAGGGTCCTGGCCCCTCCTCTGAGCATAATGCTGGGGAGTGGGTTCTTCCATCTTCAAAGCCTCTTTACAGCTGTGATAAGATGCTGCCTTACTCCTTGTAATAACTACTGAACCCCAAGTACCATGCTTCCAACACAGCCTGCTAATGCCAGTTTTTAAATATCCAGTTGCCATGAACTAGTTGGCAACCTGGGTTAGGACAAAACTGAAACCCACTGTTGCTTTGATATATGAAAGAGGAAAGGATTTGAGAGATGGAGAATGAGTGAACTTCCTGTTACACTTGATGGTTGGTAACTCCAAGCACAGCACAGGTAGGGACCCATTAATTGCACTCAAGCCTTAAAGAGAGGTGACCAGATATGCTTCAAAATCCATCACAAATGTTCCCTTTTTGACTTCCTTCAGGGTAAATGTTAAAGCACTGTTTCTGCATTTCCCTGCCTTGATCATAATTTGTATGTGTTATTCATTAGTTGATACCTCTGTCTGTCCCCACTGGCAAGTAAATTCCTCAAGGGTAGGAACTGTCTCTTGTTGATCTACTTGTCCTTAGACTTAGTTGTGCCTGAATCAGTAGGACTCTTAATATATGCTTGATAATTGAACGAATGAATGAGTACATGGATGAACAAAGAATAATTTCTCTTTTCAGATTATGGTATTGCTACTGGTTATACATTTTAACAAAATGGTGTTATATCGAAAAGGGATTTGTAGTAGATATTTTGGGACAATTGTTCTTTAGAAACATTATGTTTAAAATGATGTTTCCTTTATACAAAGTAGGTATCTAATATACATACGTTAAATCAATTGAAGCGAATTTATGAGACAGTAGAAAGAGCAGACCCCGTTATAGTCTCATTTTTGCCACTGACCTTGAACATGGAGGTTGACTTCTTAAAGTCCCTTCTGGCTCTTATGTTCTAGAGTTTTATGAATTTATATCCATGTATAAACTATGCATCTGTTTCCTAATAAAATTAGTGAAAAGGCAAGTAAAAACACCCAGCCCCCTCAAAGCATAGCCTACTTCTCTGACAAGAAAAGTATAAGGAATTCTGTCAGGCTCCATCGGAGATGAGTTATTTTGCCCTTGTGGCACTAATCTCAGAAAAAGCTACTGTTTGAACGTTTGACTTATGATAGATATAAATAGAAACCCATATACTTTCTGTTGTTCAAATGAATCTAATTCTAACACCTTCAGAAAACCTCATAGATTGTTGGAAAATTTGCATGAGACCAACAATGAAATTGTAACGTGACCTATTGTCTGATCTGGAGGGCCTAAGGGCTCTCCATTGCTAAGAGAATAAAGTAATATCTTAGTAAACTGACATGTATGAAGGTCATTAAATTCCTCTACATTGTTAAAAATTTGCTGAAAATACCATAATACTATTACTTTGATTGATAAGAAAAATTCTACAACACACGTCCAATAGGTACTGTGTAGAACTTACTGCCACAAAATCTTATATTGATTCACTTACTGATATTAATTACCCCATAAGGAAATCTATGTATATATCCTGAAACTCTGCTGTTGGGATTGATCAGATTCAAGCCCATAGACCTGTGCTCTGAAGCAAATGGACTCTGCTAGTGCAGAGAGCAGAGCACAGATATGATGTAATCAATAGGGCTTAGAGTCTTAATCAGATAAGCCAATGAATGTTTGGGTTATCTGTCACTTTGAAGTCATTTTCAAAGCAAGAATGTGCTTTGCAATAATAAGATTTGGGGTTCAGAAAGTCATGTATAATTGGGTCCTTAGGTTTGCATCAGAGAAGAAAATCTCCAGTTCTAAAAACTGTCAGGAAGGAGGGAAAACAGTTCCAGCCCCCAGTAGTAGTACCTGGGCCTCCGAGGATAAGTCAGGGGGAGAGGAGAGGTGTGGTCAGACTTCAGGAAACGTCTGGGGAGCTTGGGAAGGCTCACCTGCAGTAGATTACATTACTGACAGGGAAAACCAGCGTGGCCAGGTGTACTCACCTGCTGTCACAGGTGCATTTGAATGATCAACCAGTAGGGCCCATTGTCCCATATGCGAGATTGGGGACCCCTGCCGAGGCACCCGATACTGTAAAGGTATGGAAGTCTACAGAGACAGCCATTGCCCACCTTTCCCCATGGATCAACATGCTATGCTGCTGAGAACACCCAGTCCCATTACACCTGGGAAAGGTGTTACGTACTCAAATTTGCAATGGGATGTCCCGCAGGATGGGTGAGTTACTTTGCACCCCTGGGTGAGGGGGTACTGCTCACTATCTACTGGATCCTGTTGTTCTGCTGCAAGTCAGACCTATCGAAATGTACTCTACTAGGAATGGAGCACACCCCACCAAAAGAGGGGAGAACATGGGGGTCTTGGTCCGGTGTACTCTCTCCCCAGTCCATCTCCTCATGCCTGAGCATGCTGCCTCCCCCAACCAACATGTATGGTATGCACAACCAGGATAAGTCCCTAAAGCCACTAGTCTCCCTCTCCTCAAGGCCATAAAGCACTGACAGCCCCTGGCAATCAGGAGGCTGAGACCCCAGCCTGGGCATGAGCCCAAGCAACTGACTCTTCAGTAGATAAAGCAGATAAAGTACATTTGAGGAACCACCGTAGAACCTGGGAGTGGATGGAATGGCATGTCACCAAGATTTGCCCTTGAAACACGGTGACTTGGTTAATGCAGTAACAGCACATCCTGTGTGGGGTTTTTGGTAGAGTCTTTTGGGTTTTCTATATATCAGATCATGTCATTTGCAAACAGGCAATTTTACTTTTTCCTTTCTGATTTGGATGTCTTTTATTTCTTTTTTTGCCTGAGTGCTCTGGTAGGACTTTCAGGATGATGTTGAATAGAAGTGGAGAGAGTGGGCACCCTTGTGTTGCTCCTGATCTTACAGCAAAACCTTTCAGCTTTTATTGTTGAGTTTGATATTAGCTGTGGGCTTGTCATATGTGGCCTTTATTATGTTGAAGTAAATTACTTTTATATCTGATTTATTGAGGGTTTTGAATTTTAAATTCTTTTGCATCCATAATGATATGATTTTTATCTTTCATTCTATTACAATGGTGTATCACATTTATTGATTTGTGTATGTTGAACCATCTTTGCATCCCTGGAATAAATCCCCACTTGATCATGTTATATGATCCTTTTGATGCATTATTGAATTCAGGTCATATTTTAATTAGAATTTTTGCGTCTATGTTCATTAGGAGTATTAGCCTGTAATTTTCTTTTCTTGCAGTGGCCTTTTCTGGCTTTAGTGTAAGGGTAATGCTGAGTGTCCTCTCCTTTTCTTTTTTTTTTTGGTGAAGAGGTTGAAAAGGGTTGATATTAATTCTTCTTTAAACGTTTGGTAGAATTTGCCAGTGAAGCCATCTGGCCTGGGCTTTTCTTTGTTAGGAGGTTTTTGATTAGTGATTTAATCTCCCTAGCCATTACTGGTCTGTTCAGATTTTCTATTTCTTCACAATTGGTAGGTTGCATGTTTCTAGGTTGTATGTTTATCCATTTCCGGTAGGCTATCCAATAGACCCGATTCTTTTTTATTTTTTTTAATTTTTGGAAAAGATTTTATTTATTTATTTGACAGAGAGAGAGATACATCAAGAGAGGGAACACAAGCAGGGGGAGTGGGAGAGCAGGAAGCCTGACACTGGGCTGGATCGCAGGACCCTGGGATCATGACCTGAGCTGAAGGCAGATGCTTAACTGACTGAGCCACCCAGGCGCCCCTGGCCCAACTCATGAGAAAGCGTTAGTTGTCAGGCTAATAGGAGGGAGAGCTTAGTACGAAGCAACAGCACAAGTATAGAGATAGATGAACTGCTCGAGTATTGGCTGCCTGTGTTGGACGGAGGCGGATTAGGTAGAATAGTAGCTTCTAAGGTTCACAGTTTGGCTACAAGGAGGGCCACAGTGGGATGTGAGTGGTGGGTAGGGTGGTGGTCATCAACAGTTTATTAGGGTAAGTGATTCTAATTTTAGTCTATAGATTATTAGAAGCCATTGGAAAGATTTTAAGCATAAAATGACTTTGACAGTGAATGAACAGTGCACTATTACTTAAAAGGATCCCCTCAAGCTTTGCTTGAGTCTCCTATGACCCCAAAGGGGAGATTTAATGAAACTGTTCAATCAGGTGCTTCCTCCTTCCAGTGTACTTGTTTGTTATTGGCAAATAGGTAAATTTAAAAATAACGGATGTCTTAAAAAAGGAGATAGCTGGGTGCCTGGGTGGCTCAGTCGGTTAAGCGACTGCCTTCGGCTCAGGTCATGATCCCAGGGTCCTGGGATCGAGTCCCGCATTGGGCTCCCTGCTCTGCGGGGAGCCTGCTTCTCCCTCTCCCACTCCCCCTGCTTGTGTTCCCTCTCTCGCTGTGTCTCTCTCTTTCAAATAAATAAATAAAATCTTTAAAAAAAAAAAAGGAGATAGCTTATTTATTGACAGATCCACTCTCTCACTGTCCAATTACATGGAACTGACCGAGTTACCGGTTTATTGTTTTCCCCAAACTTGGGACTGAATATTCCTTGGGCACTTCTGTGGCTCAATAAAAATCTTTAGAAGTATTTACAGAGCTCATAAATCTTAACGAGGCTGACTTAGAGATGAAAAAAGTTCAAATAAAATGTATGAAAATAAAAAGCCATCTCCCTGCCCAAAGATTAACTCTAATCCAAACAAAGCATCCAGCTCAACTTTGTGTAGCTGCAAAGATTATAGAAAGACATGGGTTACACGTTAGTGCTCAAACTTCAGGACTTTTTCTGTTTGTTTATCTATCTAATTGATTGATTGATTGATTTTATCTTAATATTGAAAACTCAATATGAACTATAAGGACCCTGTAAAATTAGATATAACCACGTGTATTGTTGTTTTATCTGATTTGTATTATACTCATTTAGTTGGCTTATTTTTGTACAACATTTTTGTAAAGCCAGCCCAGCATTTATCAGCTTTATATGCAGAAACTCCATGAGAAACCATTCAAAAGACATTTCTCCTCTGCTGGATTCACTACTTACAGCACCAAGCATAGCTGAAACTGCTTAACAAAATGTATGCCTCAAAAAGAAATTCTGTGTATGCAATGCAAAGCCTGAGAATGTAAAGATAGAGATGAACCTGAGCCAAGTCTAAGTGCTGGCTCCCAGACTAAGTCCTCAGCATCTTGGGCTGAGGCCTGGGTCCCTTCTGCGGTTGGGGAGGCAGGATTTGAGAAGTAAAAGTACAGTCTGGTGTTAGGGTGGTAAGAAGAGAAATAGACAAAACTCTTAGTGAATGAAGTATTTATTTGGGAATCCAAAGGCACCATGGGTGTGGTTAACAACCCTTGGGTCGGTTGAAGAGGCTCAAAATCTAACCTGCACACTCTCAACAAACTATAAACCTGAGGATTAGAAATTAAATGTTTTTGAGTAAACATCTAAGTGTTTGCTTAGAGATAAACTTGAGAATTATGCTTTTGTTAAGCTGTCTATGCTTTGTTCCATTAAACAAAATGCTTTGTATGTATTTGAAAGAGATGATTAATAAGTTACGTGTTTTGCATAAAAAGTTTGATTTGTTGTTGGGAAGAGACTATCCTGTGCCTCCCTAATATTCACCAAAGATGATCTCCACCAGTTTGGCAGACATATTAATCAAGATTCTTTCATTTGCAAGTGTCAGAAACGTAACTCTATCTAATTAACACAGGAAAAAATGAGCTCATGTATTTGGGAAGTTGATGGGAGCTGACACTTGTTCTGTACCTACTCTGTGTGTGGTAAAAGCCTGTATTCTAGAATCAGATGGTCTGAGTCTCAATCCTGGCTTTGCTTCTTCCTAGCAATATGACTTCGGGTGAGTCGTTTTCTCTATGCGCCTCAATTTCCTTATTTATGAAAGGAAGACAATAATGGCCTATACTCCATGGTGTTGCAAGGATTTAGTGAAATACTATGTATAAAGTGCTTAGAACAATGTTACCATTTCCTTAATCCTGACAACACCCCAATGAAGAAGTTATCATTTTTCAAAGGAATGAACAGACTTAGAAAAGGTAAGTGATTTGCCCAGAGTCACATGGCTAGCTGAGGTGGGGCTGTCTTTCTACCTCTCTGTGTTGGCTTCTGATCAGTGAGAAACATGCTTTGAGAAGATAAAATGAGTTAGAAAGGAGGATAGAAAGCAGCCCATGGAGAAACCACAGCAAAAATCCATCACAGAAGTCATGAAGGTCTGAGTTTGAGTAGCAGAAGCTGGAACACATAAGACAAAACAGAATGGAAGATATCATGGGTTGGGTGGACTTAGCCCTGGGTTGTACTGTAAAGGAAAAAGGAATTGGAGGTGAGTGTGACAAGAACGGATGTCCAGCAGCTGGCCCAGTCCCAGTGCCTGGTGCATAACAGATGCTCAATTAGGTTTTTGTTTTCATTTTTCAGTGAATGAATAAATAACAATGATACCTGGGGTCTCTGGGAGAATTGTGTTGTAGGGAAATTCAGGAGAAAAAGCAAGTTTGGGAGGGAGGCTGATGAGTTTCATTTTCAGGGCACTCTGTTGGAGAAGATAGCCAATATCAGGAGAGCCCCAAACAGCTGGGAACAGAAGATCAGGTGGATTTCAGAACTAGAGACAGAGACTTCAGAGTCTTCAAGGGGGATGTGAATTTTGGAGCCATATGATAAATGGAGATTTCCGATGGAGAAAATACCCACAAGAGAAGAGAGACAAAGGCAGGTCAATTAGGCAAGATTGATGTGGAGGAGCTTGAGGGGTGGGCTGCTCAGGAGGAGCCAGAGAGAGTGGAGGTGAGCCAGACACCACCCAGAGGGCAGAGAGGCACGCGTGACTGGCAGCCACAGCTGAGGGCCACGCAGCACGAGGGGGAGAGAGCCCACAAGAATTGAAGATGAGGGCCATTAACCGGAGCTGTTCCAACAAAGCAATGGGAAAGGAAGCTAGATTTCACTGGGTCGAGGCGTGGGTAGATGAGGTTTTCCAGCCGATGGGCTTCTCTCCTTCCCTCTGAGCCCGATGCTGATAAACGTCCCATCTTTCCAGACTGCTCTTACTCAGAGACGAGACCACTGCTGCAGCCGGCAGCACGCTTTGTTTTGGGGGAGAGCTGGCTCAAATTCTTCTTTTTTCTCTGTCACTCTAATGAGGCTGTGTGGGGCTTGAACTGGCCCCCATGGGTCCCCTGGGCCCACCCCGGCCCCTCTCAAAGCCCAGAGTTAGAAGTCCCTCCTGGATAAATGACCTATGTCTTCTCTTACTATCTGAGAAGGGCCAGAGAGAAAACAGAGAAGGGCGGCAGGGAGATGTTCATAGTCTTTACCTCTCCCGTCAAACATTCATTTTCATATTTTGTCTCTCATGAAACACAGAAAGACCAAATAACGAATGAGACCCCGGGTTTCCCAGAGCAGCGGTGTTAAAGGATTGTTTCTTAGGAGCAGGGAGGTCTTCACAGAGCCCTAACCTGTGTGGAAGAACCAAGTAGAAAAGATGGTGAGTTCGGGTGGACCGTGAGGGCTTTGAGTTTCTGAATGGCGCCCGGGTATCAGTCCACGAGTATGCTGGCAGGACGGTCTGTGGTTCAGGGGAGGGCAGAGGCGGTGAGAGCCATTAGATTGCTGTTGTCTTGTTCCTCCTCATGATCAGTCCCGCCGACCACACCCTGCTCCCTTTGCCTTTGCTGGGCCCACTCCACCTCTGCATTACTCTCACGGAGACTCTCACAGGACACCTGCCTTCCCTCCCTGTCTCTCCTTTCCTTCTCGTTTATCCACTGCCCTCAAATTAACCTGGAAACTCAGCTTTATAAGACTCCCCACATGAGTGGCTCTGGAGCACAATGATCAGTATTAGAAAAGCCATACGGCCAACAAAAGAGCATTTTTCTAATTTCCTGTTTTCCCCTCCATGACCTGCTCAACCTTTTTATGATGATAAAGGCCTACTTTCCATCTCCCCCATCTGACCCCATCCTGCAACCCACCATGGCAGAAGCAGCAGGGGAGGCAAGGAAGAATGTCTTCTCCCTTTATTGCTAGCGGAATCCATTTTTTTTCTTCCTTTACACATAAAAACACTCATGGCTACACATTAGGACTTCTTACTCAGTAGAATGTTATTGAGGTCGTACATAGTATGGATTCATGTGGTTGGAGATGCATACATATATTTCTGTGCATCACAGTTCAATGGAACAACACCACAGAGAAAGAAAACATAACCCACCATTCTTATTGCTATTTTAACAAAATGTTTTAAATTGTTTCTTCCAGTTAATAGTGTAGGAAGAAAAATGGGGAAAGTGCATGCATTTTACCAGAATGAGCCATCAGAGATCTAAATAAATGGACCAAATGAGTTTGTTTGAATTTTCCCATTCACACAGGATTACACATTCAAATAAAGCTGTGTACATTTATTTGAATGTGTAATCAAGGAGCTGAGCATAAGTAGCACTTATTTCCAAGTGTAACTTCCCTGGTTTACACATGTGGGTACCTCAATGTGTTGTTAAAAAGCAGAAAGTGGTTCTTTCTCTATGCATTTTATGCAGATGTTACAGCTTTTGCTATTGTTTATCCGCTTCATTGCCCCTCATGCACAAGGCACCTGCACATATTAACAGTCATGCTGCTTCCAAAGGAAGGTTATATTCTAGTTTCTCAAGTTTTTTGAGACTTCAAGAAAGTTAGAGTTCACTCGTTCCTTCATTTCTCGTTCAACAAATATTTGCCAGGCACTGTGATAGTTGCTGGGCGACAAAGATATTTGAGTGAACCACCCGGGCTTTTTATAGTGCCTGTTCCTCCTGGTCTTAGTACTCTTTGTTGGGAGGAACCTGTCATGGTTTATGACCCAACGCGTTTTAGGCCATTGACCTTTTTAGGCTACTACTTGGTTCTTTGGGAGCTCATGCTATCGTGTGTGTGATGTGGTGCATGAGTCCAAACGCGGACCCGCATGTGTCAGTATTTAAAAAGTCGTTAACCAAACTGAAAAAATGTTTAAAACGGTGCTATCCGTCTACCTTATTTCTCTCTTCACAATGGCTGGAAGGCCAAGTTTGAGTTGAGAATTCTTGGCTTCCTCGGAGTTCTTTGCTGGACTGTGGCAGCACTGGGGAGCTAGCCCCTGGCCCCTGGCCCCTGGTGAAGGCCTGTGAATGCTCCATTCTTCTCACACCCTTGGTTCTGTCTGCCCCACAAGGGGCTTTGCATTCCCGTGGGCAGGCACTGTGGTCCACACATCCACTCTCTGTCCATGCTGCATGAACAGTTGAGCAGACCAAGTGAAAAGAACTGAGCAGAACCTAGAAGAAGTTTGGGGCCACTTGGGAAGGAAATTTGGGGTCCCTGTACCTGGAAAGAGGCCTAGAAGGGGGGATGTGTGAGCTCTGGCCTTGCTGATGGAACCACCAAGTGGTTCTCCTGACTGCAAGCACATGGCTGGACAACTTGTGAGCATCATCCACGTACCTTGCTTCTTCATCACACGAGTGTTCATGTCTTTCCTGTGGGTGCCTTTCTGGTCCTCCTTGGCCTTTTCTGCACAGCCATCACTGTAGGTGGGAGCATGAGAAAGAGAAGACCACACAGACAAACATGATTCTAACTTTCCTTCCTCCTTCTACCCAACCTCATCCCCTTTATGGTGACACAGACCTCAGGGAGTGAGCCACACCTTGTGGGGTGGGGAGGGTTGTGCTGGCCTGAGTGCTATCGGTGTGTTTTGCACCAGGACAGAGCTCTTTCAGGACCCAGGAATTTTGATGACTCCCACCTAAGCTGTTCCATTAATTCTAAACAAAGTGTGGGAAGGGGAGAGAGGCAGCAGCAGATGGAAAGATGCTGCTGGAGAAATACAACTACTGGGGGGGTTTTCAGGGTTAAAAAAGAGGTATTTTCATGTGTATATTTTTTCAAAATCTGAATTATCAAGAAAGAAAAATAGTTGACTAAGACCTTGGTATTGAATAACTGAATGCTAGTAAGAAATGCATATGTCACATGATGCAAAGCTATATAGATATGTCTCCATAAAAATTTGCATGAGTAGATGACTTACATTAGCAAGATGGTGATGATGGTGATGGTGATGATGATGGTGATGATGATGGTGATGATGGTGGTGATGATGGTGATGATGGTGGTGATGATGGTGATGATGGTGATGATGGTGGTGATGATGGTGGTGATGATGATGATGATGGTGATGATGATGGTGGTGATGATGGTTGTGATGATGGTGGTGATGATGATGGTGGTGATGTTGGTGATGATCATTAACATTTATTGAGTGCTTACTCTGCATCAGACACTTTTGTAAGAGTATACATTAACTCATTTAATCTTTCCAAAACCCTCAGGACAGATACAATTAAAGGCCGCATTTCGCAAATGAAAAATAAGGCACAGAGATGTCCGACAACTTGGACATGTAATATTGTAAATTTGGATGTGACTCCAGAGCGTGTACTTCTAACCACTGCACATAGAGACTGAAGTGTCATCATCACTGAATTAGAGTGTCTTCTTTTTGGGCGCCTGGGTGGCTCAGTTGGTTAAGCGACTGCCTTCGGCTCAGGTCATGATCCTGGAGTCCCTGGATCGAGTCCCGCATTGGGCTCCCTGCTCGGCAGGGAGTCTGCTTCTCCCTCTGACCCTCCCCCCTCTCATGTGCTCTCTCTCATATAAATAAATAAAACCTTTAAAAAAAAAAGAGTTAGAGTGTCTTCTTTTTGTTTTGGTTAGGTTTATTTTTATTTTTACCTGCTACAGAAATAAAAGATTGGTGACCTACTTATCAATAAACATACTTATCGATTTTCTAGCATATCTCTAAAAGTACATTTTTTTTCTCCAGGAAGTTTGGGGGTACCATGGTTTGTGTTTTACTTGTCCATTTCTTTCCACCTCTGTGACCCCCTTGTGATGTTAGTTTTGTCCCCACTGGGTCTCCATTTTGTCCTTGACCCCTATTAGACCTTGAGCTGAGTGAGTGAATGAGACCCCTGGGCCCTTCCTAGTGATTACAGTGTATGGTTAGACTAATTACTGAACGAAGCAGTTTGATTAAAGACAGTGTCTATTTGAAGGAAGATTAGAATCCAGGACTGAAATATTGACCCAGTGGGAAGAAAAGGGATTATCTCATGAAAAAAGCATGGCATCAGTTATTTGGTACAACATATAAAGGAATTGTCTGACAAAGACAGTTTCAATGTTTCTTCTTCACTGAAACAGATGACAATGGTTTTGGAGATCTAGCCCTTTCTCTAATCCAGTTTAGTCTTCCTGAAATGGAGCTTTTGGTGTGTCATTCTAGCCCAAAGTACTGCAATAGGTCACTGTTGCTTATGGAATTAATTTCAGGCATTTGCAACTCAGCAAAATATTCCTCAAACTCCTTTGTCATGGAGTTTTACTACCTCCTTTTATTGCTTTTGTACATCAATCAGATGAAACTTGTTTCTTCTTACTCATTATGATCCCATTATTTCCTCTCCTTGAAATACCTCTTTTAGTCCCACTCTTGTTTTTACATATCCAGATCTTACTCACTTCCAAAGTCCAGCTCATATTTTCATAAAATGTTCCTAATTCCCCACATGGAAATAACTTTTCCCACTTCTGAATTCCCAGGACATATGCTTATTTCTCTTAATACAAATAACATTCTCAGGGCACCTGGGTAGCTCAGCATCTGACTCTTGATTTCAGCTCAGGTCATGATCTCAGGGTCTTGAAATCGAGCCCCACTTTGGGCTCCATGCTCAGTACAGAGTCTGCCTGAGATTCTCTCTCTCTCCCTCTGCCTCTTCCCACCATTGCACTCCCTAAATTAATAAATACATGCATATATACATAAATAAATAAAATCTTTAGAAAAAAACAAAAACAAATGACATTCTCAACCCTGCTTAATAGTTAGGTCATTATCATCTCCATATTGACCTCTTGATACAGGACATATATCTAAATCATCTTTGTATTTATTAAGGCACTCAGCATGGCACTTTGTACATATTAGGTACTGAAGTATATGCCATTTTGAAATGAATGGATGACTATGAACAGATGTTCTCAGATCATATCTGAAACAGATTTAAGTCCTTTTCCTATCTCTTTAATAATAAACACATCACAGTGGAGGTTCTAGTGACATCTAGAGACCCTTGTAGAACCAAGGAATTGATTTCTGCAGTTGGGTGTGTTAGCTCAGTGCTGGCTCATAGCTGAGCCCCTTCCCAGAAGCTACTTCACCCAAAGAATGGACCTTACTTGGAGACAACTGGCATTGAATGATTGGCTGAGCTGAAGTTCAAAGACCATGCCCCCTCACCTCAGTTTGGGACATCTCTGAAGGGCCACCCCTGCTTTGAAGCACCCCCATGGGACTGACTGAGATCTCTTGCAACTGAATTATAGTTCAACTTCTCCCACTGTCCAGTACTCATGGATGTGGTTCCAGAGAGAATTCACCGATAAGTTTCTTTTATGCAAATCTCCAATTTCCAACTCAGAGTCTGTTTCCTGGAGAACCAAATTTAAGACACATGTTTCTTCACTGGATTATTTTCTAGAGCTCTTAGACTTCGGCACCATATATATCTGGGTTTGTAGCACATTTTAATCCTGACTTTATCACTTACTAGATATGTGAACTTGGAATGTTAGTTATATTCTTGTACCTGTTAGGATCAGATTTACCTGTATATAATGAAAACACAAAATCACTGCTGACTAAATTATATTTAAAAAATCTTTCTCATACAGGAGATCAGGGGTATGGAATAGAGGAGTCCTCATGATGTGAATAGGAACCAGTTCTGTGATTCTCCACTCTATGGTGTGATCCTTGTCTTCATGATCCAAAATAGCTGCTGGAGTTCCAGCCATCACATGAATTAAAGAGTGGAGGAAGAAAAGAATGGCATGACCGCTCCCTTTTAAGGAGATTTCCCAGAAGTTTTATACAATACTTTGGTGTATATCATTGGCTAAAACGTATGTCATAGCCATCCCTAGAAAATGTATCTGAAAAAACTGAAAAATGTATCTGTACTATGTGCATGGTAAAAGTTTTGTTCTCTATAGAATGCTTTGCTGTAAGGGTTAGGAATAACTATATATTGTCTAGACAGATAATGGTCAATAAATGGTCCAAAATCCTTTCTTTTATTTCATAGCTATTTTTTATTATAAAACATTTAATTTTTAATAAGGTAGCACTATAGATAAGTCAGGAGTAGTAGGAACTAAATATTAGTGAGTATTATTTGTTAAAACCTAATAGAATTGAGTGACTGAGATCTCTGAGCCTTCCCTTCCTATGACCTTGTCATAATGGCATTGTGATATGATTAACAGAATGATACTGATACATATTGGTAAAGAAAACAAGTTCCTTTAATGCAGGCAAAAAATATAACTAAATGTGCAGATGCTACTTAGAGCAGGGGAGACAGAAGTAATTAGAACCAGAGGAGCAACAGTCCCTGGTCTTCAGGTCCTCACCGAATTGTTGCCAATGATACCATCATTCCGGACAGGAATCCTGTGTGGTTCCTTGAGTAGCGCCCTCTGCCTTTGAGCTTTTGGGTTGTTTGTAGAGTCATGCCATTTGTTGACTATTCTGTAGATTTCCAGCTCCTTTCTTGTTTGCCAGCAAGATGCAACCTCAGCATACTCTCAGAGTGCTTACTCAGAGTGCTATCAAAGGTCAGTTTTCCAGGACCAAGTTTCCAGGCGTACCTATCCCCAGCGCTTCCTTTCTCTAACTGCCTAGACCACCTCTGTGAGTTTGGGCAAGCAGAGCCGGGAAGATTATATACAACAAGAGTTCCTGGCACTCGTCTGTAGACTTTTCTTCTGGAGTTCTGACCTTAGCTGCCATCTGCCCACATTAAACATCAGTCAGGAAAACCATAACTCCTACTCTTGTGCACTAGACAGAGGTTTAGTTGTTAAGTGGGATCAACGTACAGTTGCTTTTCAGTAAATTACAGTGATTTTTTTTATGGCTGTTTATGAGCAGTATGTTCATCCTCCTCTCACTCTTTCTGAAATCAGGGTACCATATGTCAGCATGCTCTTGATCAAAGCAAATGTGTGGATCTTTCCATCTGCAGAATCTGGATCAGCTTTATTACACTCAGGCCCACCTGGATCAGATTCAGTGTTTTCTCTGTTGTCTCTTAAATGATTTTTTGGATGAGGCTTATTTGCATCTTGGGGCCGTGTGGAATTCTTCCAAGACAAAATATAAACACAACAATCGAAGATAATTGTGAGCCCTGACCTCTCTTTGGGACAAAAAACTTCATTACAGGGTAGCTTTAAGTCTTTATGGTAAACAATAAAATTGGCTTGGTCCTCGTACAAGAATCGGCATGGAGTCTGGAAACATCATTTGGTTTTGTCATTGGGCAGCCCTGGTTCTGAGTCTATTCTTTACCACCTTTTAGCTTTATGATCTTAGGGAAATAAATTAATCTCTCTACATGTACTTCTTAGTATTCATAGTATTTCTGTAAGGATTTAATAAGATTTATAAAGCCTATCACATAGTGTCTGATAGAGTAACCAACACTGAAGATGAACTTTTGTAATAGTATTATTCATTACTTATAAAAGAGGATTTTCTTCTAATTATAGCATGGACTTCTTAAAAATAAGATTTTAAACGCATGTTAAATCTGATCAAATCTTTTTGAGCATTAGCTGAGATAATCATGATTTTTCTCCTTTAGTTCACTGACATGAGGAATTACTCTAATATTTTTGAGGTGAATCATTCTTATATTCCTTGGATAAACCCTCTGCAGCTTACTATTATTACTTTTTTGAAGGCACTTTTAGATTTAATTAATGAACATAGTACAAGGTAACATATTATTTAAGGATCTTTTCTACTACATGTATAAATGGAATGGGCCTGTAATGTTCTTTCCCTGATGTTTCCTTTTCTGACACTGGAATCAAGATTACACTAACCTCATAAAAAAAGTTGGGCATCTTTTTTCCATTTTTCTAAAATAATTTATATAAAATAGTGAAGAATTACTCCTTGAAAATTTGGTAGAATTCTCCTGTAAGGCCAAGATAGCCTGGGTTTTAGGGGAGAAATAGTCTGTGATTACCATTTTAATTCCTTTAATACTTGACTGCTCTATTGAAATTCTCTTTCTTGCACCAATTTTTATATTTTATACATTTCTAGAACTATTTCCATTTCATCTGTTTTCAAATTCATTAGTATAAGCTGTTTATAATAGTTTTTTGTCATTTTAAAATAACTGGTATCTTCTTATTTTCCCTTTTTAATATTAACTTTGATTTAATTGTATCTTCCCTATTTTCTCTTGCTTAATCTTACTATAGGTATGTTTGGCTTATTATTTTCATCTTTTCAAAGAACCAGCATTTAGTTTTGCTAATCCTGTTCTCACCTTTAATATTCCAGCCCTCCTTGTTTTTTTTTTTTTTTTTTTTTGGGGGGGGGGTTTATTATTTGTTGTTCTAAGTCCAAATTTTTGAGATGAATACTAGTCATTAGAAAAAACTTTTATTATGGAAATTTCATACATATATTTCTATGTATATTATTATTTTATATTATATGTTTTATATTATTTATATGTAATTTTATATTAGTTTATATAACAAAATATAAAATATGTGAAATATATTATTAATATAAAATATAGAATAGTATGTAAAATATTATATATAAAAATTATATATATAATTTATATATATACATATATAAAGTAGAGAGGATGGAACATAAGCCTGCACACAGCATTAGCAGTTCCATTTTGGACAATCTCCTCTCCTCTCTACCCCGGCCACTTCTCTCCCCCTCCAGGTCAAACCCCATACATCATAGCATTTAACCTACAAATATCCACATGATAATCTCCAAATATACAGATTCTTTTTTGAAATATAACCACAATGCCATTATCCTACCTAAAATGTTAAAAACTGAGTGATATCTTTTTTGAACCTTGTATTTTATTTTATTTTTTTTATTTTTTAAAGATTTTATTTATTTATTTGAGAGAGAGAGAATGAGAGACAGAGAGCCTGAGAGGGAAGAGGGTCAGAGGGAGAAGCAGACCCCCTGCCGAGCAGGGAGCCCGATGCGGGACTCGATCCAGGGACTCCAGGATCATGACCTGAGCCGAAGGCAGTCGCTTAACCAACTGAGCCACCCAGGCGCCCCTTGTATTTTATTTTATTATTTCATTTCACTTCAGAAAGGACACTTAACATGAAATCTATTAACAAATTGTTTTTAAAGATTTTATTTATTTGACAGAGAGAGCGAGAGAGCACAAGCAGGGGGAACAGTAGAGGGAGAGGGAGAAGCAGGCTCCCTGCCAAGCAGGGACCCCAATGCGGGGTTCGATCCCAGGACCCTGAGATCATGACCTGAGCCGAAGGCAGATGCTTAACCATCTGAGCCACCCAGGAGCCCCAGTTATTAACAAATTTATAAGTAATATCTAATTCTGGTTTTGATTTGCATATCCTTGATGGTCAGTGATGTTGGGCATCTTATCCTATATCTTATGTATTGTTGGTATAGCAGAAGATTAATCCTAAGCCATCTGTATGGCTTTCTTTAAGAAAGGTCTATTTAAAACTCCTTTGCCCATTTTAATTGGGTTATTTGATTTTTTTTCTGTAGAGTTGTAGGAGTTCCCTATCTATTTTAGAAATTAACTCTTTATCAGACAGTTTGCAAATATTTTCTCCCACCCATGGGTTGCCTTTTCCTTCTTTGATTGTTGCCTTTGCTGTGCAGAAGCTTTTTAGTTTGATGTAATCCTACTTGTTTTTCTTTTATTTTCTATGCTATTGGTGTTATATCCATGAAGTTGTTGTCAAGACCAATGTCATGAGATGTTTCTCCTATGTTTTCTTTTGGGAGTTTTACAGTTTCAGGTGTTAAATCAAAGTCTTTAATCAATTTTGAGTTGATTTTGTGAATGAGGTAAGATAAGGATCCAATTTCACTTTTTCACACTTGGATATCCAGTTTTCCCAACACCATTTGTTGAAGACACTATCCCTTCCTCATTGTGTATTCTTGGCACCCTTGTTTGAAGATCAGTTGACTGAATATGCATGGGTTTGTTTCTGGGTTCTCTAGTGTGTTCAGTTGGTGTATATGTCTGTCTTTATGACAGTACCATATTGTTTTAAGTACTGTAGCTTTGTAATATATTGTGAAATCAGGAAATGTGATATTGCCAGCTTTATTCCTCTTTCTCAAGATTGTTTTGGCTATTTGAGGTCCTTTGTGGGTCCATATGAATTTTAGGATGAAAAATGTTATTGAACCTTTAATAGGTAATACACTGGATCTAGATGTCTTTGGTTAGTATGAACATTTTAACAATATTAAGTCTTCCAATCTATGAACATTGGATATCTTTCCATTTATTTATATTTTTAATTCATCAGTATTTTGTAATTTTCAGTGTACAAGTCTTTTACCTCTTTAGTTAGGTTTATTCTAAGTATTTTGTTCTTTTGATGAATTATACTTTTCATCAAATTATGCTTTTCTTACTTTTTTGGGGGGGTAGTTCATTGAACATAACTGGTTATTTTCATGTAGATTTGTATCCTGCAATTTTACTGAATTTGCTTATTAGATCTAACAGTGTTTCTTTTTATTGCCCAATTTCTGTGGCTAGGACTTCCAGTACAATGATCAATAGGAATGGTGAGACGGATATCCTTGTCTTGTTCCTGACCCAGGAGGAAAAGCTTTCCATTTTTTACCATTGAGTATGATGTTTGCTGTAGGCTTTCATATATGCACTTCCTTATGTTGATATAATTTCCTTTTATTTCCAGTTTATTGAGAGTTTTTATCTTGAAATGATGTTCAATTTTGTCAAATGATTTTTCTGCCTCTATTGAGGTGATCATGTGATTTTCATCCTTCCTTCTGTAAAATGGCATATCACATAGAATGAATTCCATAATCCTTGCATCCCAAAGATAAAGCCCTGCTTGATGAGGTATATATATATATTTTTAGCATTTCAATTATTTATTTATTTATTTATAATTTTTATTGTTATGTTAATCCCCATGCATTACATCATTAGTTTTAGATGTAGTGTTCCATGATTCATTGTTTGTGCATAACACCCAGTGCTCCATGCAGAACATGCCCTCTTTAATACCCATCACCAGGCTAACCCATCCTCCCACCCCCCTCCCCTCTAGAACCCTCAGTTTGTTTTTCAGAGTCCATCGTCTCTCATGGTTCGTCTACCCCTCTGATTTCCCCGATTTTCTTCCCCTCCTGCTATCTTCTTCTTTTTTTTTTTCTTAACATATATTGCATTGTTTCAGGGGTACAGATCTGAGATTCAACAGTCTTGCACAATTCACAGCACTTACCAGAGCACATACCCTCCCCAGTGTCTATTACCCAGTCACCTCTTCCCTCCCACCCCACCCCCCACTCCAGCAACCCTCAGTTTGTTTCCTGAGATTAAGAATTCCTCATATCAGTGAGGTCATATGATACATGTCTTTCTCTGTTTGACTTATTTCACTCAGCGTAATACCCTCCAGTTCCATCCACGTCGTTGCAAATGGCAAGATCTCATTCCTTTTGATGGCTGCATAATATTCCATTGTATATATATACCACATCTTCTTTATTCATTCATCTGTCGATGGACATCTTGGCTCTTTCCACAGTTTGGCTATTGTGGACATTGCTGCTATAAACATTGGGATGCACGTACCCTTTCTGATCCCTACTTTTGTATCTTTGGGGTAAATACCCAGTAGTGCAATTGCTGGATCTTATGGTAGCTCTATTTTCAACTTTTTGAGGAACCTCCACACGGTTTTCCAGAGTGGCTGCACCAGCTTGCATTCCCACCAACAGTGTAGGAGGGTTCCCCTTTCTCCGCATCCCCGCCAACATTTGTCATTTCCTGACTTGTTAATTTTAGCCATTCTGACTGGTGTGAGGTGGTATCTCATTGAGGTTTTGATTTGGATTTCCCTGATGCTGAGCGATGTTGAGCACTTTTTCATGTGTCTGTTGGCCATTTGGATGTCTTCTTTGGAAAAATGTCTGTTCATGTCTCTGCCCATTTCTTGATTGGATTCTTTGTTCTTTGGGTGTTGAGTTTGATAAGTTCTTTATAGATTTTGGATACTAGACCTTTATCTGATATGTCATTTGCAAATATCTTCTCCCATTCTGTCGGTTGTCTTTTGGTTTTGTTGACTGTTTCTTTTGCTGTGCAAAAGCTTTTTATCTTGATGAAGTCGCAATAGTTCATTTTTGCCCTTGCTTCCCTTGCCTTTGGCGGTGTTTCTAGGAAGAAGTTGCTACGGCTGAGGTCGAAGAGGTTGCTGCCTGTGTTCTCCTTTAGGATTGTGATGGACTCTTGTCTCACATTGAGGTCTTTCAACCATTTTGAGTCTATTTTTGTGTGTGGTGTAAGGAAATGGTCCAGTTTCATTCTTCTGCATGTGGCTATCCAGTTTTCCCAACACCATTTGTTGAAGAGACTGTCTTTGTTCCATTGGACATTCTTTCCTGCTTTGTCAAAGATTAGTTGACCATAGAGTTGAAGGTCCATTTCTGGGTTCTCTATTCTGTTCCATTGATCTATGTGTCTGTTTTTGTGCCAGTACCATGCTGTCTTGATGATGACAGCTTTGTAATAGAGCTGGAAGTCCAGAATTGTGATGCTGCTGGCTTTGCTTTTCTTTTTCAACATTCCTCTGGCTATGCGGGGTCTTTTCTGGTTCCATACAAATTTTAGGATTCTTTGTTCCATTTCTTTGAAAAAAGTGGATGGTATTTTGATGGGGATTGCATTGAATGTGTAGATTGCTTTAGGTAGCATTGACATCTTCACAATATTTGTTCTTCCAATCCATGAGCATGGAACATTTTTCCATTTCTTTGTGTCTTCCTCAATTTCTTTCACGAGTATTTTATAGTTTCCTGAGTACAGATCCTTTGCCTCTTTGGTTAGATTTATGCCTAGGTATCTTATGGTTTTGGGTGCAATTGTAAATGGGCTCGACTTCTTAATTTTTCTTTCTTCTGTCTTGTTGTTGGTGTATAGGAATGCCACTGATTTCTGTGCATTGATTTTATATCCTGCCACTTTACTGAATTCCTGTATGAGTTCTAGCAGTTTTGGGGTGGAGTCTTTGGGGTTTTCCACATAAAGTATCATATCATCTGCAAAGAGTGAGAGTTTGACTTCTTCTTTGCCAATTTGGATGCCTTTGATTTCTTTTTGTTGTCTGATTGCTGTGGCTAGGACTTCTAATACTATGTTGAATAGCAGTGGTGATAGTGGACATCCCTGCCGCGTTCCTGACCTTAGGGGTAAAGATATCAGTTTTTCCCCATTGAGAATGATATTCGCTGTAGGTTTTTCATAGACGACTTTTATGATATTGAGGTATGTACCCTCTATGCCTATACTCTGAAGAGTTTTGATCAAGAAAGGATGCTGTACTTTGTCAAATGCTTTTTCTGCATCTATTGAGAGGAAAATATGGTTCTTGTTCTTTCTTTTGTTAATGTATTGTATCACGTTGATTGATTTGCGGATGTTGAACCAACCTTGCAGCCCAGGGATAAATCCCACTTGGTCGTGGTGAATAATCCTTTTAATGTACTGTTGGATCCTATTGGCTAGTATTTTGGTGAGAATTTTTGCATCCATGTTCATCAGGGATATTGGTCTGTAATTCTCCTTTTTGATGGGGTCCTGTCTGGTTTTGGGATCAAGGTAATGCTGGCCTCATAAAATGAGTTTGGAAGTTTTCCTTCCATTTCTATTTTTTGGAACAGTTTCAGAAGAAAAGGTATTAATTCTTCTTGAAATGTTTGGTAGAATTCCCCTGGGAAGCCATCTGGCCCTGGGCTTTTGTTTGTTGGGAGATTTTTGATGACTGCTTCAATTTCCTTAGTGGTTATAGGTCTGTTCAGGTTTTCTATTTCATCCTGGTTCAGTTTTGGTAGTTGATACATCTCTAGGAATGCCTCCATTTCTTCCAGGTTATCTAATTTGCTGGCATAGAGTTGCTCATAATATGTTCTTATAACTGTTTGTATTTCTTTGGTGTTGCTTGTGATCTCTCCTCTTTCATTCATGATTTTGTTGATTTGGGTCATTTCTCTTTTCTTTTTGATAAGTCTGGCCAGGGGTTTATCAATCTTGTTAATTCTTTCAAAGAACCAGCTCCTAGTTTCGTTGATCTGTTCTACTGTTCTTTTAGTTTCTATTTCATTGATTTCTGCTCTGATCTTTATTATTTCTCTTCTCCTGCTGGGTTTAGGCTTTATTTGCTGTTCTTTCTCCCGCTCCTTTAGGTGTAGGGTTAGGTTGTGTACTTGAGACCTTTCTTGTTTCTTGAGAAAGGCTTGTATTGCTATATACTTTCCTCTTAGGACTGCCTTTGCTGCATCCCAAAGATTTTGAATAGTTGTGTTTTCATTTTCATTGGTTTCCATGTATTTTTTTTTAATTCTTCTTTAATTTCCTGGTTGACCCATTCATTCTTTAGTAGGATGCTCTTTAGCCTCCATGTATTTGAGTTCTTTCCGACTTTCCTCTTGTGATTGAGTTCTAGTTTCAAAGCACTGTGGTCTGAAAATAGGCAGGGAATGATCCCAATCTTTTGGTACCGGTTGAGACCTGATTTGTGACCCAGGATGTGATCTATTCTGAACAATGTTCCATGGGCACTAGAGAAGAACGTGTATTCCGTTTCTTTGGGCTGGAATGTTCTGAATATGCCTGTGAAGTCCATTTGGTCCAGTGTGTCATTTAAAGTCTTTATTTCCTTGTTGATCTTTTGCTTAGACGATCTGTCCATTTCAGTGAGGGGGGTGTTAAAGTCCCCCACTATTATTGTATTGTTGTCAATGTGTTTCTTTGCTTTTGTTATTAATTGCCTTATATAATTGGCTGCTCCCATGTTAGGGGCATAGATATTTACAATTGTTAGATCTTCTTGTTGGATAGACCCTTTAAGTAGGATATAATGTCCTTCCTCATCTCTTATTACAGTCTTTGGTTTAAAATCTAATCTGTCTGATATAAGGATTGCCACCCCAGCTTTCTTTTGGTGTCCATTAGCATGGTAAATGGTTTTCCACCCCCTCACTTTCAATCTGGGGATGTCTTTGGTTCTAAAATGAGTCTCTTGCAGACAGCATATCGATGGGTCTTGTTTTTTAATCCAGTCTGATAGCCTGTGTCTTTTGTTTGGGGTATTTAGCCCGTTTACATTCAGGGTAACTATTGAAAGATAGGAATTTAGTGCCATTGTATTGCCTGTAAGGTGACTGTTACTGTATATTGTAGGTGTTCCTTTCTGGTCTATGTTGCTTTTAGGGTCTCTCTTTGCTTAGAGGACTCCTTTCAAGATTTCTTGTAGGGCTGGTTTCGTGTTTGCAAATTCCTTTAGTTTTTGTTTGTCCTGGAAGCTTTTTATCTCTCCTTCAATTTTCAATGACAGTCTAGCTGGATAGAGTATTCTTGGCTGCATATTTTTCTCATTTAGTGCTCTGAATATATCCTGCCAGTCTTTTCTGGCCTGCCAGGTCTCTGTGGGTAGGTCTGTTGCCAATCTAATGTTTCTACCATTGTAGGTTACAGATCTCTTCTCCTGAGCTGCTTTCAGGATTTTCTCTTTATCTCTGAGACTCGTAAGTTTTACTATTAGATGTCGGGCTGTTGACCTATTTTTATTGATTTTGAGAAGGGTTCTCTGTGCTTCCTGGATTTTGATGTCTGTTTCCTTCCCCAAATTAGGGAAGTTCTCTGCTATAATTTGCTCCATTATACCTTCTGCCCCTCTCTCTCTTTCTTCTTCTTCTGGGATCCCAATTATTCTAATGTTGTTTCGTCTTATGGTATCGCTTATCTCTCGAATTCTGCCCTCGTGATCCAGTAGTTGTTTATCTCTCTTTTTCTCAGCTTCTTTATTTTCCATCATTTGGTCTTCTATATCACTGATTCCTCTTCTGCCTCATTTATCCTAGCAGTTAGCGCCCCATATTTGATTGCACCTCATTAATAGCGTTTTTGATTTCGACTTGGTTAGATTTTAGTTCTTTTACTTCTCCAGAAAGGGTTTCTCTAATAACTTCCATGTTTTTTTCAAGCCCAGCTAGTATCTTTAAAGTGATGATTCTGAACTCTAGATCTGACATCGTACTAATGTCCGTATTGAGTAGGTCCCTGGCAGTCGGTACTACCTCTTGTTCTTTTTGTTGAGGTGATTTTTTCCGTCTTGTCATTTTGTCCAGAGGAGAATAGATGAATGAGAGAACAAAATGCTAACAGGGTAACAACGTCCCCGGAAATATACTCTAAACAAATCAGAAAAGACCTGAAGCAGTGGGAAATGAAAGGGAAAGAGAGAGGAAAAAAAAAAGATAAAGATAAAGATAAAAACAAACAAAAACAGAACAAAACAGGAAAAAAAACAGAATATGATCAAATATGATCAGGCTGGTATATAGATCAGTGCCACACACTAGATTTTGGGTGTATTTTGGTCTGTTAGAAGAAAGTGCCTCCCAAAATTTTAAAGAAAGAAAAACTTATATATGTACAAAAATAAGGGTTGATATGATGAAGGGATGGAATATGACTGTAAAGATGGAAATTATAAAAAATTTTATAAAAGGAATTGATAAGAAGTTGTTTGAAAAAAGAAAGAAGAGAATTTAAAAAAAAAGGAAAAGGAGAGAATGTGATCAGGCAGGTGAGAAGAAAAAAACCATACACTAGAGATTTAGGGTATATTTTGATCTGTTAGAAGAAACTATCTCAAAATTTTAAAGAGAGAACAACTTATACATATACGCCAAAAATACGGGTAACTACTATGAAGGGATAGAATATGACTCTAAAAATGAAAAATAAAAATGTTTTTTAAAAAAGGGATTGATAAGATGTTTGTTGAAAAAGGGAAAAAGAAAAATTAAAAAAAAAAAGACAGTTAAAAAAAATTAACTTTGAAAGACTAAATGGGATAAAAAGCCATGAATTCTATGTGCAATATTCCCCTAGCGCTGGAGTTCTGCCGTTCTCATTGATCGGTAAACTTGGTCTTGGCTGGCTGTTCTCGCTGATCTTCTGGGGAGGGGCCTGTTGCCGTGGTTTCCAAATGTCTTTGCCGGAGGCGGAATTGCCCCGCCCTTGCCGGGTGGGGCTAAGTCATCTGCTCGGGTTTGCTCTCCGGGGCTTTTGTTCCCTGCGAGCTTTCCGTACAGCTTTGGAGGCGGAGAGTGAAAATGGCGGCCTCCCAATCTCCGCCGCGGAGGAGCCGAGAACTCGGGGCCCCGCTTCTCAGTGAGCCCCCAGAGAAAAGCCGTCAGTCACTCCCGTCTCCCCGGTCTCCGGCCGCACTCCGAGCTCACCGGCCCGTGACCGAGTGTTTATATCTCCGGCGCCCGACCCCGTGTGGAGTCTCCAAAGTCAGCAGATTCCTGCAGGAAGGAAGGTGAGTCTCCCCGGATCTGCCGCTTGTTGGGTCCCTGCGGGAGGGGCAGGGGCCCGACTGTGCCGCGGATCACGGTTTATGGCCACCCCGAGCTGAGAGCCCGCGCCTCGGCTCCGTTTCTGCAGCCGGCTTCCCTGCTCTGATACCTGGGAGCTCTGCCGCACTCAGGCACCCCCGGTCTTTCTGTGACCCCGAGGGTCCTGAGACCACACTGTCCCAGAGGGTTCCACCCCCCGCTTAGCCACCAGAGTGACGTCTCTCGGCGGAGCCGACTTCTAAAAGTTCCGATTTTATGCTCCGCGGCTCTATCACTCGCCAGAAGCGGCCGACGGAGGCCCCTCCCCCGCCGTCTATCCTCCCGAATATCGCCTCGGATTCACTTCTCCACACATCCTACCTTCCAGAAAGTGGTCGCTTTTCTGATGAGAGAGTTGTTGCTCTTTTCTTTGATCTCCTGTTGAGTTTGTAGGTGTTCAGAATGGTTTGATCCCTATCCAGCTGAATTCCTGAGACCAGACGAAATCCAGCTCTCCTACTCCTCCGCCATCTTGCTCTGCGCCCCCCCCCCTTTTTTTAAAGTATGCTCCACACCCAGCATGGAGCCCAGTCCAGGGCTTGAACTCATGACCCTGAGATAAACATCTGAGCTGAGATCAAGAGTCAGATGCTTATCCGATTGAGCCACCCAGACACCCCTGGTTCCTTTTGATTATCATTTTTTAAAAAATATATGAACTTTTTTTATATGTTTGCCTAAAACTCATCCTGAGTAGGGCCAGAACTCTGATTCAGATTAGTTGAAATAATTGTTGATGCTTTTGTGCATGTGAGTTTATTTGGAATTTACTTCTTCCCCATCAATGGATATAGGATCTGTGATATATATACATATGTACATATATATATGCATATATGCATTCTCCCCCTCTGTCCCTGGCACGGTGGGTTCCTACAGCTGTGACTTGTGTGAATATGATTCTCCTGTCACTTGCTCATCTTGTTTCTCTCATCACAGGAGCGTTTTACATCTCAGGGTGGGCTTCTCTCCTTTCACTTCCTTTCCTTTGAGAAGCTTCTTTTTCTTGATCTTTCTGTTCTATCTTGGCTTTTTCTCTCGACTTCTTCCCACTCACATTTCTGCTCAATCTTCACTGTTTTTGACAGTTTCTCTACCTATTTTGACTTATAGGGTTTTAGCTTTTTCCTGTTTTCACAAAAAAAATGGATTAGTGATTTTGTTTTCCTCATTGGTTTTGAATGACTTCCAAGGAAGACAAAGAAGAGTGCTGTCTTCAAACTTGTAGTCATTTTATTGTTTATGAATGTCTTCCACATGTCAGGTTTTTTCTATAAGGCTGGCTGTTGTAGTACAAGTAACAAGGTATTTATTTGCATTCTGGAGGAATCCGATCTGGGAAGGGTTCTTGAACAGGGTAGCATTTTGAATAATAAGCTCTAAATTTCTCTAAACAGTGACATAGTCTATCCCATGCATTAATTTTTCACTAGTTTTGAAAATTCTCTAGATTTAGTTCAGTAACTTAGTCACTCCTTTTTGACACCTTGTATACCTTAGGGTAATAATCACTTTTGATTAATTTAAATATTCTCTAGAAAGCCTTTCACATGAGCCCTGGCCAATAGTTTGTGTTCAATAAATGTTAGCTTCCTATGCTATGTTCTTTATGCTTGTCATCCACTGAGTACTTACAGTAGTCTGCTATTAACCCTATTACCAGACCAGGACACTGAGGAGCAGAGAAGTTAAATTACTCACCCAAGCTGAGTGGCAAACCCAGCTGTTTTACCCCCTCTGCTTGCCTCCACCCTCTGCTCTTACTCTCTCTTTTAAAAAAATCTTTATGTCATTTGGGGCGCCTGGGTGGTTCAGTTGGTTAAGCGTCCGATTCTTGATTTCAGCTCAGGTCATGATCTCAGGGTCATGGGATCGAGTCCCACATCGGGCTCTGTGCTCAGCAGGCAGTCTGCTTGAGATTCTCTCTTTCTCCCTCTGCTCTTCCCCCACTTGCTCTCTCTCTCTCTCTAAAATAAATAAATATTTTTAAAAAATCTTTGCATTATTCTGCTTACTTTGAGAATCACTGAGAAATTACCCATTATTTCTCTTTTAAAAATGAAACCATCTTTGCTCCTTTGTGGTTTTATTGGGTTCTTTTCCCCCCTTTTAGAACAAGGTTATGGTAGAAAGCATCACTTCATAAGGGCCTGATTGCTGTTTATGTCAATGGAAACATTGTTTCTTGTTTCCTAAGACTGTGTTCCTACTTACATGTCCTACACTTGGGACCTGTCTTTTTTACAGTAACATGGCTTTGTGAACTCCTGTCTCATCTCCTTTCCATGGACCGCCCTTTCCTGGGTCCCCCTTTCTCCTCTTTCAGAGACGCCTGCTCCCCTTTCTCCTTCCCTCTAATTCCTTTCAGCTTTCTGGTTCCTTGAAGAGGCTCTGTCACATCCGTAATCACTGTGTGCAGCTCCGGTCCTCTGTCCTTCTTTCAGACAAGCACATCTTTCTCATGCTGGCTCTGACCCCTTGTTAGAACACAAGACTGATAAGCCGTGATGCTCGCAAAGTCCCGTATTCACATCCTTCAGAGATGCAGGTGGCTGGAGGGGATTCAGGTGTGCAGGAGATTTACTGAAGGAAGTTCTGTGAAGGATAAAGGAGGAAAAATGAGCAGTTTATTTTTTACTTTTTTTGCCATTGCCCTTAGAGTCAGATCCATATATATATATATATATATATATGGCCAAGAGTGATGTCATGGAGCTTACCCCCTGTGTTTTTTTTTCCTAGGAGTTTTATGGTTTCTGGTCTTACATTCAAGTCTTTAATCCATTTTAAGTTAATTTTTGTATATGGTGTAAGACAGTGATCCTATTTTATTCTTTCGCATATGACTGTTCAGTTTTCTGAACACTAGTTATTGAAGAGACTGTCCTTTCCTCACTGTATAGTCTTACCTCTGTTGTCATAAATTAAATGACCACATATGCCTGGTTTTATTTCTGGGCTCTCTATTGTTCCATTCATCTATGTGTCTGTTTGGATTACTACAGGTTTGTAATGTAGTTTGAAGTCAGGAAGTGTGATGCCTCCAGCTTTGTCTTTTTTTCTCAAGATTGCTTTGGTGATTTGGGATCCTTGGTGATTCCATACAAATTTTAGGGTCGTTTGTTCTATTTCTGTGAAAATATTATTTGGTATTTTGATAGAGATTGCATTGAATCTATAGATTGCTTTGGGTAATATGGACATTTCAACAGTATTAATTCTTCTAATTCATGAGTACAGAATATCTTTCCATTTATTTGTGTCATCTTCAATTTCTTTCATCAGTGTCTTCTAATTTTCAGTGTACAGGTTTTTCACCTCCTTGGTTAAATTTATTTCTAGGCATTTTATTCTTTTTGATACAATTTATTTATTTATTATTTTTAATATATTTTTTAAGATTTTATTTATTTATTTGACAGAGGGCACAAATAGGCAGAGCCATAGACAGAGGCAGAGGGAGAAGCAGACTCCCTGCTGAGCAGGGAGCCTGACGTGGGGCTCGATCCCAGGACCCTGGGATCATGACCTGAGCTGAAGGCAGATGCTTAACCAACTGAGCCACCAGGCACCCATTTTTGATGCAATTTAAATGGGATTGTTTTTCTTAATTTCTCTTCTCGATAGTTCATTGTTAGTGTATAAAAATGCAACAGATATTTGCATATTGGTTTTGTATGCTGCAACTTTATTGAATTTATTTAGTAGTCCTAACAGTTTCTTTGGTGGAGTCTTTGTAGTTTTCTATATGTAATACTAGATTATCTACAGATAATGAGTTTTACTTCTTCCTTTCCTATCTGGATGGCTTAACTGGGTTATCTTTATTTTATTTTATTTTTGCTATTCAGTTGTATGAGTTCCTTATATATTTTTGGAATTAACCCCTTATCAGAAATATGGTTTGCTAATATTTTCTCCATCCTGTGGGTTGTCTCTTCCCTCTATTGATTATTATCTTTGCTGTGCAGAAGCTTTTTAGCTTGATGTAGTCTCATTTGTGTTTTTTTTTTTTAAAGATTTTATTTATTCATTTGAGACACAGAGATACAGAGAGAGAGAGAGAAAGCATGAGCAGGGAGAGAGGCAGAGGCAGAGGGAGAAGCAGGCTCCTCGCTGAGCCAGGAGCCCGATGTGGGGCTCGATCCCAGGACCCTGGGATCATGACCTGAGCCGAAGGCAGACGCTTAACCATCTGAGCCCCCCAGGTGCCCCCCATTTGTCTATTTTCATTTGTTGTCTGTGGTTTTGGAGTCATATTTGTGAAATCATTGCCAAGACCAGTGTTTTTCTTCTCCTGTGCTTTCTTCTTAGAGATTTACAGTTTTATGTTTACATCTTTAATCCATTAAGAGTTGATTGTTGTGTCTGGTGTATGATAAGATCCAATTTCAATCTCTAGTACCTGGATATGTCGTTTTCCCAACTCCATTTGTTGAAGACAAGGAATCCCCATTGTCCTTTCCCCATTGTGTGTTCTCGGCACTCTCACTGAGGATCGGATGACTGTATACGTGTGGGTTTATTTCTGGGCTTTTCATTCTGTTCCATTGGTCTATATGTTTGTCTTTATGCCAATACCTTGATGACGGAAATTACGTAAAACAAAAGCAAATGGAAAGACATTCGTGTTCATGGTCTGGAAGACTTAATATTGTTAAAAGTTTCTTTCTACCCAAAGTGATCTATAGATTCAGTGCTGTGCCCATCAAAACCCTAATGGCAGCTTTTATAGAAATAAACAACCCTAAAATTCATGTGGAAGCATGAAAGATCCAGAATGGCCAAAGAAATCTTGAGGAAAAAGAACAAAGCCGGAAGCGTCATATTTCTTGATTTCAAAATATATTTCAATGATACAGTATTTGAAACAGAATGGTACTGGCTATCCATTGATTCTAAAATGTACCAGAACCAGCATAATTAGTACCTACATAAAAATATGTTGTGAATATTACACCAGAGGGATAGAACTTAAAATAATTTGCTGGTGCCTTCATCCTAGAAACAACTTTCACTCAGGTTGATTCATCGTGTCAATTTGCTGAGATGTGATTGGACACCAGAGCATAAAGGTGAGGCCCCTATCATTTCTCCTTACTAAAAAGTGAGGAGGGAATTTAATAGACTCCTACAGAGAGGAATATTATCCCATGCCCTCCTAAAGAATTCTTGTTATTTTGTGATCCTTAGAGACTCTGATTGTACCTATGACTAGGTGTGGATACTTGCTTGGGCCTGGGTGTGTTCATCTCTGCCTTCAAGTGAACAGGAGTGGTGGGTTTTTAGCTTTAACATTTTGTAATCTCAAAGCAGCAGACAAACTGACCTCCAAAAGGAGGTGGCAACAAAGAGGCCGTCTGGGAACGTGAGGCAGGGAATCCACATGGGGGTGTCTGCATGCAGGGCTGAGCGCAGAACCAGTCTCCAGGTTGATAGAAGACATACAAAGGTGTTTCTTAAAATGTCCACACAAGATCCTCTTCCAAAGGCTTGCCGAAGTGGTCAGAAGCTGTTTGTCCCCTTTAACGCCCTGGTAGGCAGAAATAAAATAAATCGGAATAAAAGAAGCTCTGGAGGCACATACAGCAGATTTAGATCTATGGTTTGTGTATTTATTATTTGATCTTTTGTCTGGTTTCCTGGCCCATGCTTCTGTCAGCCTGATACTAATTCTAATACCAATGACACTGATACCAATGATGATAAATACCAAATGGATGGAATACAAACCAAGAGCCAGACATTCTTCTGAATACAGACATATCCCATTGTATTGACTTCCCTTTATCGTGCTTCACAGAAGCTGTGTTTTTGGCAAAGTTTTACAAGGTCCAGAACTTTAGTGGAGGAAGTTGCTGCCGACGGGGTGGAAACAACAAGAGAACCCGGATCAGAAGTGGAGCCTGAAGATGGGACTGATCTGCTGCAATCTCGTGATCAGACCTGAACGGATGAGGAGTTGCTTTTTGTGGATGAGCAAAGACAGTGGTTTCTTGGGATGGAATCTACTGGCGAAGGTGCTGTGAAGATTGTTGAAATGACAGCAAAGGACTCAGAATATGACAAACTTAGAGTTGATAAAGCAACGGCAGGTTTGAGAGAATGGACTCCAATTTGGAAAGAAGCTTGGCTGTAGATGAAATGCTATCAAACAGCATTGCATGCTACAGAAGATTCGTTGGTGAAAGCCAGTCAATGCGACACATTTCATTGTTGTCTTATATTAAGAACTTGCTGCGGCCGCCCCAGCCTTCAGCAGCCACCACCCCGATGAGTCGGCAGCCCTCAGCACTGAGGCAAGACCCTCCACCAGCAAAAAAATCATGACTTACTGAAAGCTCAGATGATGCTTAACAGCTTTTAGCAATAAAGTATTTTTATATTACGGTATATGTACGTTGTTTTTAGTACACTTAATAGACTATTATACACTTCATAGACTACGGTATAGTGTAAACATAACTTTTATATGAACTGGGAAGCCAAGAATGTTGTTGGACTTGCTTTATTGTGATAGTCAGTTTATTGCAGTGGTGTTGAACTGAGCCAAAAATGCCCCTGAGGTATGCCTTTCCTTTCCGTAAATTATCTCAGTTAATCCTCACAGGAGCCCCATGAAATAGACATTTCGCTTATTTTAGAGATGGGGAAACTGGAAGGCAGAGAGTTTGAGCAATTTATACAAGGTCAAGCTTCTAGTAAGTGTGAGTTGGACATAAGTCGTGGGCATCTAGAGCCCATGCGCTTCATCGCTTTGCCCTGCTTTCTCCCTGCATGACTCTAGGCTGTTGGGTTGGCATCATTAATTTCTCGGTTTCTGTGCTTACGGGTGAGCCAGCTACCAGTTTTTGTTGCTGCCTGCAGCCTGCCGTTTCTCCCTTTGCAACCTCTGTCCTTCCTATCAGCACACCTGTGCATGCCGTGTTTGGCCCAGGCCCGGCTCTTCGGCTCACTTTAACATGACAGAGCTTGAGTTACGGAGATGGTAAATGCACGGTCTGTTACTTATCTGTCGCTGCTGTAACACATGACCACAAAGTGCATGGGTGAAAACCCCGGAAATGCTTTTTCTCCCACTGAGGAAGGCCAGAAGTCTGAAATCAAGGTGTCCGTAGAGCTGTGCTCCTCTAGGGGCTCCAGGGGCGAATCCATTCTTGGCGTCTCCCAGCTTCCAGGGGCCGTCAGCATTCCTTGACCTGTGACTCCAATCTCTGCCTCCGTGGTTACGTCGTGTCTTTCTCTTCTGTCAAAGTTCCTTCTACCTCACTTTTTGAAGAACAGGTGTCCCACCCTGATAATCCAGGATAGAGGACACTCCTTGAAATCCTTAGTTTAATCACAGCTTTTACCACATAAGGTGATTTCATTCTTTTACCATATAGCAAGGTAATATTTGCAGGTGCTTCAGAGTAGGATGTGGACAGATCTTTGAGGGGGACGCCCTTCAACCCACTAGACATGACAAGACAGCAGTCACTCGTTTGCACAATTGCTGATCGATTCCTGAATTGCAATAAAGCTGGTACCTCTCCCGAGTACAGAGAGCTACTGTCAATGGGCTGGCACTTGCTTTGGAGGTAAAATCAGCGTGTTATTCATAAGATGATGTGTAATGTCCCCTCTCGACCCTTATAATTGCTTTTCTGGTGCTCTGTGCAAACTGACAGCAGCACCAGGCTTTTAGTATTGTACTTAGAAGGGGTCGAAGTGCTTCGTTTCTCTTGGATATTGGCAGGCGATAAAAATGATGTGAAGATTTTAATTATCTCTGAGGACAAAAATATTTTTTGCATGTTGCTAGAAAGCTTCTTTTCTGAATTTGATGAAAGAATAATACTGTCTTCTCCAGTGCATTCCATGCTGATACTCTAGGTGATTAGCCTATAAGGACCCCAAAACCTGCCCGAGGTTCTAGTCACTCTACTTATAATCTGGATATTTCCATAAAAACAGAACAGTAGCTGCTAGAAAACAGAGATCATAAGTGTAAAATGTTATTTTTTACAATTTATTTTGGGTCCTCATTTCCATAATCTTTTCTTTTTTAGTGTTTTCACTTACATGGCATTGATTTTAGTTTTTTATTTTTATTTTATTTTTTTGAGATTTTATTTATTTATTTGACATAGAGAGAGAACACAAGCAGGGGAAGTGGCAGCAGAAGGAGAGGGAGAAGTAGACTCCCTGCTAAGCAAGGAGCCCGATGCGGAGCTCGATCCCAGGACCCTGAGATCATGACCTGAGCAGAAGGCAGATGCTTAACCCACTGAGCCACCCAGGAGCCCCAGTTTCTTGTTTTTAGTTGAAAAACATTTCATACACAATCTTTGGATAACAGGTAGATTGTTGTAGAGCAGGGTACGTGGTGTGATAGTTGGGTATTCAGACAGATGTAAGTGGAGTCTTGACCCTGCCACATGATGCCTGGGTGACTTTGGCAAATGGAATTTGCCCTACTTACTTTGGCAGGTTGCGGTGAGGGCCAGAAATGACATCAATAAACCCCCTGAAGATTATTTGTTGCATGAATGAGTGAACACTCTCTAGGTTCTCTAGAGGTAAAAGAAAGATAAAAATTTCCTTTGACTTCGTAGAGCTGAGTGTTTTGCAAATAGAGACACCTACATTTCCATATTCAGTGACAGAAAGTTAACATAGGGGAAAGCCGGACTATTAGCTAAGTGCTGTGTGAACACCAACGAAGCCCACTTCAGCTTGAGTAGCGGTGCCCTATGATTAAACAGTGCCATCGCTGGGGAAGAATTCTGAGGATAACTGCGTGATGGTGAGATATTTTTGGAAAGAGAAATGGTAGAAAACTCATCCAGTTAAAATGACTTTCTTTCTATAGGAATTTCATTGGTAGTGAAACAGTTTGCTCTGTCAGTCGCCGGTGGGCGAGGGGATTTTTGCTAACGCATTACTGTTCCCATGTTGATTGGCTTCGAACTACGACACTTACCTATATGAGGTGACCAGAAAAACCCTAACTACGTGTCCATGAGTCTGTGGCCCTTTAAAGGACAGACAGTGATGTTTGAACGCATATTTTTTCCTTCTTAACTCCTATCATTCTACTGTATTTTCTCGTCTCTAAGTTTTGCATTGTACGGTATTTCTGTTCCTATTTTCATATTCTCCCCTATGTGTTATCAGAAGGGACACTCAGAAGAAGAGCAAGGCTGCATACCTATTTTATTCAGCCTCTGCAAACTATTTGAACTCTATGAGGGCACTTAGGAGATACTAACTGCTAACACTGAGCACATGGATGTGCTCCCTCAGTGGCAAGTAAAGTGTGGTTGTGCCTGAGAGGAGGTACCAAGCCATGTCTAGAAAGACCGCGGGCTCTGAAGCCCACAGACCTGGATTCAGACGTTGGCTTTTCCACTTACATTGCTTTTCGACCTTGAGAAAACCTCTGAGTTTCTATTTCCTTATTTTAGAAATAATTATCATAATATATATCAAAAGAGTTGTTTGGAAGGAACCAGCTGGTATTGTGTTTGAGTCATGGCAGATGCATAGTGTCTAAATTCCCTTCTCCTTTCTTTTGAATGGAAAATAACCCCCTCCCCAAACACATATTCCTCAAACAAAATAAAATGAAACCAAACTAAACAAACCAAATGACCCCATATAATCAGATCTTGCTATTCACCTCTCTATGATTTTTAGGAAAAAATTTTAAACCAAGGTTGCATTTCCTTTCATAATAGGGAAAAAAAAAAAAAGCAGTAAGGACCAGTAATTTGATCGGGTGTTGGGACTGTTCGGTACTATTCTTCAGTGGGATGTCCTGCTTTCTGCAGTGCATGCTCTGCTTGTATGTTCCTACTTCTGTTTGCTTTATAGAAGTCGTTTGCATAATTTTATATCCAGGGGATATATTAGCTACAGTGAGTCATTTTAGCCATATGATGCAATCACTCATTCACCACATATTGTTCAAAATATTCACTGTAGAAATAGAATTGCTGAAACAAATAGACCTCAGGTGGGTAATTCTGATAGCAGATTGACTAACACGGTTTTCTTCTTCTATCTCCACACTTATTTGCTCTTGCATTCATTCAGGTCTGTTTGTAGAAAGCTGATTCGTTAATTTAATACATGTTTATGTATACCTACAATGCAGTAATCATGGGCTCCAGTGGCAAAGAATAGAAAATTATACATAGATGTACATACAGACACGTAGGAACACACATACACACATTCAAGTATATATCCATAATATAGATTGAATAAGCAAGTAAATAAGTAAATTTTATATGTATATATATTAACTTCAATTGTCCTACCCATTTGGAGGAGGGATTTGAGGTAGCTTGCAGAAGCTGAGATGGACAAGTGAAGGGTTTTGCCATCCTGGGTAGGAGTGGAATTACTGATACAATGTAGCAGTCTCTGGAGTTAGCTCGCCTTTGATTTCTGGCCGCGCCGATTCTGACAAAGTTAGGAAATCTCTTTGCAGCCTCAGTGAAACTATGCACGGAAGATTTATATGCTTGAGCGTGTGTGTGTGTGTGTGTGTGTGTGTGTGTGTGTGTGCGTGCGCGCGCGCCTGTAGTTGGGTTTAAAGGTTGAAAGTAGAGAAGGAAGCAAGACTGGGACTCCCAGAGCTAAGATCCGGTGGGATCACTCCCAGCCTCCTGGTTGTCTTCACTGATGACAGCCTCTTGACCGAGTTAATTTTCTGTAATTGAACCTAGAGGCTTTGTAAACATGGTCCTTGCTTTGTTTTTGTTCTCACTGGCTCCTTTCTGCTTAGTCCCGGTGTGACACACAGACGGGCTGGCTCCAGGCTCTACAGTGTGCAGTTGGCGAATGTTACATGCTAAAAGAAAATCTGAATGCTGGGTTATATCCTAAACCAGATAAAGTGCTGATCGACTTCTGTAGATGGGTTACAGGGCTGTGTTTTGGAGGGATTTCTTGAAATCTATTGTCCACATTCTGATTGAGACCTCAGAGTGCCTCATCCTGTATCCTCATGTACTGACGTCTTTGCTCTAAAGGGGATAAAAGTAGATCTTATCCAGAGAGTAAGCATAATCATATCTTATTTTTAGACAGAAAATGTTCTCAAGGAAATTGGGGTTTAAACGAGTTTAGTATTGTCCATTAAGGCAATATGAAAGCAACTCAACTCAACTCAGCATTTGCTGAGCCCCTGCTGTCTGTCAAACATCCTAAAAGCACTGGAAAACAAAGATGGATAATACACAAACACATTTTCGAAAACCAGCAAGAGAAGGAAAGAATCCTCATCTTTCCTATTTTAAAGTATTCCTCAGGGTATCCAAATAGTTGATGGGAAGGGGTTTCTCTTTACAGGGGTATTTAGGCTAATAAATGCAGAATAAGTGATAATTGGGTCAGAAGGTCACATTTTACAATGCTGTTATGAACTCAGTTGTGTCTCCTCCAAATTCTTATGTTGAAGCCTCACCCCCTAGTGTGACTATATTTGGTTAGCCTCCAGAACTGTGAGAAGAGACATTTCTGTGGGTGAAGCCACCGGGTCTGTGGTATTTTGCGATGGCAGGCCTAGCAGAAAAACCCAATTGCCTAGCGAGGTAATGATTCTAAGCAGTGATCATCCGTGACTACTAACAGCACAGAAAGAGGACCAGAAAATAAATGTCTCATAATAGAGGTAGATGTTGAAGTCATATTGCCAGAAATTCTAGCCTGTTTCTGTTAAGCTTCTAGACCTAATTTATAGCAAATACAAGGAGTCAGGGAATGTTTTATATGACAACATGGTGATAGAGTTAGCAGAAGCCTGTCTGTGGGAAACTCTTCAAGACAGATAAGCCAGTTTCTTCAACACATAAATTACAGGGAAGAAAAAGGAATGGGAGGGAAAAGAAACTCTATGGTTTAAAAAAGAGACATATCTACTGACTGCAGTTTATGGGCTTTGTGACAATCCCCATTAACGAGCACACGGTACAAAATGTTTCTGAAACAGAGAAATGTGAGTACCAACCGGACATTTCATGAAATTAATGAATTACCTAATTACTAGCAGGGATAATGGAATTGTGATTATATTTTACAAAGATAACTATCTTTTAAAGATATGTGTTGACATATTTGTGGATGGAAATGATACTGATGTCCAGGAATGGTTTCAAAATAATCCGGAGGAGGGGAAAGTATGTGGGAAAATGGACGAAGCAAAATTGGCCTTGAGTTGATAATGGTCTGAGGAGGGTGATGGGTGAGCAGGGGTTCATAATATTCTTCTCTCTACTTATCTGCAGATGTTTGAAAGTTCCCATAACAAATACCTTAAAAGAAAGTTAGAAAATGCGTAAAACCCCCATCTTGCCCTGAAGGATCTCAAAATGTAATAAGATGGGCATGCATGCGTGCAGATCATTGCGATAGCACGTGAAGGACAATGAAGGGAGAGACAACAGAGCAGCTAGGCTGTTTATTATTAGAATTTCAGTGTTTTTCCAGCGAGAGGCAATGTGTTCTGCCTGTTGATTTGTGCATTTACCACCTAGAGGCAAATTCATAAAGACATGAATTTTCTTTGAAAAGTTTACTTGGCTATTTTCTATAGGCTTCAGACCTGCTGAAAGATCTTCCCCTCCTTCTTCTCAATTCTTTGCTAATAAAAGATGCTCATAAAGAGTCCACACAGCAATGGTGGTTTCTCTGTGAAATTGTTAAGTGTGACATTTGGCATTTAATGGTGACATAACCGTATTTCATTATGCCGAATGAATGGTGGTTTGCTAAATCTCCTGTCATTTAACCTTATCAAGCCCCGGTTTCTTCATCTGTAAAATTAAAATGCTAATGATGTCAGAATCTCTTGAACATGGTGTGATAGATGTTAGGTCCTCTGTCTCCACAAGGATTGTTTGTTGCAAACAAACGGTACACTCTGGCTCTTTTAGGAAGGACGAAGCAAATTTTTAAAAAAGATATTAGGCAGTCACGGAATATGTTGAAGGGTCAGAGAAACAGGCTGGAAGCTAAGCCGAGCTTTGGAAATCAAGCCTCAGAACCACACTGCAGAACCGGCATGATAACAAACTGGCCTGCCATCCTGCTCCTCCCCATGCTCTGGGGGCCGGGGCCCTGACTCCGCAAATGGGACACAGACGACGAGGACATCACTTTCACTGTTCCCTGTCACTGGTGTCAGACAGATGATGCCCCCTCCAAGCCTCATATCTTTAGGCTACTCACTTACAGCTTGCAGTCGGGGATAGGCGTTTATGACAGGTGAAAGCTAGGTGTCATGCCTTCATCCTGCAAGGGGGCCGGGGAGCAAGGTACTCTGGATGCCACCTTACGGGCAGAATGGGGTATAGGGCCCTCAGAGAGGGTAAGGGTTGTCAGAAGAAGCTGGATTCCTTCTTACTGTGCTCAGCTCCAGTAACAGCATTACCTTCTTTTCTTTTGTCTGCATCTACTAAGCACTTAGCAAGGGGCCAAATGAGACTACAAACAGCTCCACTTTGCAGATGAGCAGATGGAGGTACGAAGAGCTTCGTTTGCCCTTGGTTGGTTAGCGGCAGAGCCAGGACCCGGACCTCTGTCCGACTCCCAGTTTCGGATGGGGATCCCTATATGATGCGGTCTCTCTGAAGGTGCTTCTGTGTTTGCAATCCTGTTTCCTTTCCTTCAGTTCTGCCCTAGGAGCTGCTGAGCGTCCTGCCCTATTAACTCTCCACTAGTGCTATTCGTTCCAAGCTAAGCCCACCCAGCAGCCTGCCCCCCCGCCAAAGAGGTTTGGGACGGTGGGTCAGGGAAGCACATAGACTCCTCCGAGGCCCTAGTGACCACCTTCGGGTCAGAGACCTTTCTTCCTGTGTTTCCCGCCTCTTGCACAGGGCTGTGCAGTGCTGAGCACGGGTAGGGAACGCTGTGCCGTGACAAGAACATGAGCCACGCTCGTTCTGACTCGATTTCAAATCTTGACTTCATCCCTGATGGGCAGTGTCGGCTTCGGGAGGTGATTCAACCCGTCTGGGCCTCAGTTCTGTCATCTGGAAGATGCGCCCTGCTTTCAGAGTTATGGTGCATACGGTCCGTGGGACATTTTGACCCCTGCCACCCCACGCCATGTGTCTTAGCCCATTCTGCAGAAAGTGGACTCGGAGACCCAGCTTCCCAGCTAGCACTTTCCCGAGCGGCAGTAACCAGCACGTGCGGCAGGAAGGAGGGACAGCCAGCCCAGGGGACGTGGTATCAAGGGGGCCAGAGCCTCTCAAAAGCACGCTGCTCGGCGCTCAGCCCCGCAGGACGTTTCCAGAGAGACCTTCCGGAGTTACTGACCCTCAGAGCAATTTTTCCAGGAAAAGAACAGCGAGCAGCTTACCAGCTGGATTCTTGCCACCTCCTATTGCTTATCCATCCAAGTCTGCCCCTGAGACATTAACTATGCCCCTGGTTTGTGTGATGAGGTCCCTCTCGGCAGCCCCTGGAGAAGCCAGGATGGAATCCGGGGGATCAGAGCTGCGGGGTCTCCTTCTTGAGACGATGCCAAAGCCCCACTCCCACCCCGGAAGGGGGGATGTGCAGAGACAACGGTGGCCGGAGGTCAGTGTCACTGTTGGCTTTGTGTTTGCAGGACAAATGTGAGCCCTTATCCCCCTGCTCTGTCACAGAAGTGAGGCCCAGGACCAGGATCTAGGGGACAGGTGGTGCGGAGCCCGTCAGGGTGGTGTAAGCTGGGTCAGAGACCCTGTTCCGGGGACTGGCTATCTTTGGGGTCATGGTGGAGAGCAGCATCCTTCCCGGCCGTTCCTGTTGTCAGGGTGCAGGCAGGCTGGACTCTGGGCTATGCTCAGGAGAGGCACCCCCCCCCCCCCGGGATTCTGACTCGGGAGCTATGGTTTGAAGAGTCAGGGGCTTCTCAGAGCCATTCTGGTGTGGAGAGGGAGCCTGAGATGCTACGTCAACTTTCAGGAGCCCCGATGACAGGTGTTCAACAGCAGAGGGGGGCAGTATCTTCATGGGATAGATCAATTTTATTGTGAGTTTTGGATGCCGTTCCTAACATCTGCCCATTCCAGGTCTGGTTCTCCCAGCCTCCTGGAGATCCTGTGAGCCTCTCATATCCTGTGACACAGTTCCTTTATGTTTAAATTAGCCAGAGTTCTTGTATCTAAAACCCCGAGGGACACAGTGATGACAGGAGGATGTGGATGAGTGGTGGTGTCATATTTTGGAAATGTTAACCATTTTTTTAAAAGATTTTATTTATTTATTTGAGAGCGAGAGAATGAGAGAGAGCATGAGAGGGAGGAGAGTCAGAGGGAGAAGCAGACTCCCTGCCGAGCAGGGAGCCCGACGTGGGACTCGATGCGGGACTCGATCCCGGGACTCCAGGATCATGACCTGAGCCGAAGGCAGTCGCTTAACCAACTGAGCCACCCAGGACCCGGAAATGTTAACCATTTTTCCCCATTTGCTGTGTCCCTTTCCAAGCATGCATGTCATTGTACGCTTAACTTTTCTGGGCAGGGGTTTGATAGGCTTGAATCACAGGGGGAAAAAGTGACAATTTCTGGCCTCCAAAGGCTGGTGACTTTGGGGAGGGCAACAACAAAGCTCCAGCAGACAAAATATTTGAGAGATATCACAAGAATGAGAGTTGAGTTTCTCTCCTCCTTCAGGCTCCAGGACAGGAAAACTCTTTCCGCAGGATAGGGAGAGGATGGAAATACGAGAAACCCTTCAAGCCCCCCGAGATGATATCTCTGCCATTTCCGGAGAATGGGCTCTCAAGGCAGACTTGAACTTGGGTTATATGGGAAAACTGAAGACTTCTTGTACCTGAGTTTGTGGCCTGAGATTTATTCTTGTTCCATGTGTGACAAAAAACAAATCCCACAGAAACTTCCACCTACTCTACCAGAGGCAAAACTAAGTGCTTTATGAGCAGCACTGTTTTTAGCTCACTTATAGCTCATTAGAAGTGGGGAAATGTGTGCTGTGCTCTGGCTAGCTAGCAAAAGGAAGTCGAGGGGCCTCGGGCGGTGGTGTGTTCTGGAGGGAGAGAAGTCTTAATGCTGCTTGGGAATCGCAGACACGGAATCCTGCTCAGTGCGTGAAATCAATAAAGTGCTTGGTTGAGGGAAAAAACCCAAACCACTCTGATGAGCAGCCCATCGTCTTTGTCCTGTGGGTTTGTACAAGATGATCGCAACAGGCATCTGCTGCCGTACCCTGTTTCACAATTACACTGATCCGGAGGTGAGCGTGAATGCAGGATTTAGGGTAAGGCCTGTACATTTGATCTGGCTCGCTCTGAGCCTACCAGGCCGACCCCAGCGTGCGTGGGATCCAGGAAGACAACGTGCTTCTGAGACGCAGGAAGAAAGACCCCGTGTTGTCCCACACTGCCGACTTGACTTACATTCCAGTCTTCACTCGGAGAGATTTGTCACAATGTTGCTTATAATTATGAAGGCAGAATGCTTAATTTTGGCATAAAGCAAGCTGTGAGTGTTGGCTTTTGTGCCCTGATGTGGGTTGTTGCCTAGAATTTAAGGAGCATTTATAATTTATAGTCACACAATGAAGTCGGTTATTCTTACTTGTTTTTTCAGGATGAGTGAACTTTATGCACCTTACATAGATCTGTTTGGGTACGGAAGAAAATAAATGTTCCTCGGTTTACCTAATCCAGTGTAATGGAGAGTCTCCATAGCAAAAATGCCAAACTGTTCTTTTCTGTGTCATTTTAACTTAAATTATTTTAATCCAACTTAATTTTTTGGCCATTTTTATTACTCAAATTTAATTTTACCACCGTAATTGGACCTTTTTTTTTTTGATGTTATTAACAAAGGTGTGTTTATTTTGAAGGCAGAATGGATATTAGAAAGATCTTATGGAACCTTGGTTAATTTTCATCTGTGTGGTGATGTTATCGTAGTTATATATGAAGATGTCCTGAGGAAGTCCAGGCTGAAGTATTCATGAGGTGTCATGCTGTCCACAAGTGATTTTCAGATGTTTCAACAAGGAAAATACATAGCAGGAGCGAAAAAGATTATGTGAATGTGGCAAATGATAATTCTTAAATATAGGCAGAGGATATGTGTACATTTATTGTAGTAGTCTTTCAAATTTGAAAATATTACTACATTGAAGACTTTTAAAAACTATTTAACTGAAGTAAGGGAAGTTGTGGTACATTGCACATGACTTTCTTGGGACGGAGTATTATAAAGTTTCTGGAAATTCTGGCTTTCTAATAGGAGATCCCACTGATCCTGTGCTGAGTCTTCTACAGCTATCTCATTTAATCTCCACAAGGACCTTACATATATCACCCCAAACCTCTACTAACTCCAAAGGAAAGGGGTATCAGCTCCATTTAGGGGGGAGCAAAATCCAATCTAGGCTAGGCGAATTGGCAGAGAACCCAAGTTTACCTCTCTGTTATAGAGTTTCACATTCAACCATCAGAAGAGAAATAGTGGTTACCCCAAAATATGTTAAGTGAATAAGGATATTTCAATGCGTGTGTTAAGATAGGGAACTGAAAAGATGAATCTAGCGGCACAACACAGGTAACAGGCTGCGCGTGAGAGAGCCGGCGAGCATCGCTGGAGGGCTGACTGGACAGAGGACGAGGGCTAGGAATACGGACGTGTATGTGCATACGTCTCCTAAACATATACACGTGTATGTATACTTAACATGCACCATCAGCTTCCTGTTTCTATAGTTTAGCCTCGGCTAGCTAAAACATGGTACTGTCCCTGTCAACTCTTGAACAACTGTGAGAAAGACCAGAATAAATGTCATCGACTCATAAACATGGCTCCAAGATGAATGAACTCAGTATGTTGGATTGGCCGCATAGGGTGCTTCCTTGCGAATGGGAGTCTCAGAAAACCTTAGCTGAGGAATAATTTATTTATCTGTCTTTATCTTTGGAAAATCACCAGGGACTCTGACAAATATAAATTAGCTGGCTCTGTCTTGGTATTGAAGGAAGTTTACCTAATAGAGTGTAACAGAGAGGCCCAGCAGTCAGCAAAAAATGGCAAAAATGTTATTTTCTTTGTAATTTTAAATCAAATTAAATTAGATGAATTCTTGGCTCTTTTTGTTATTCTAATTTAATTTTGCCACTGTAATTGGACTTTTATTTATTTATTTTTTAAGACATAGCCAGCCCTAAAAACGTAAATTCTCCAGTGAGCTGATGGGAGCAATGAGATGTGGGGCAGCTGTTCTTCTAGCCCTTCATTCCGGAGCGCGTGCATTCCTTCTGTCGAAGGCACAGCGTGAGAGAAAGCTCTTTGAGTCAGCGCATAGAGTGCATGTGGGAGATGGTTCTCATTCTTGCAGAATATTGCCCCCAAAGTGGCACATGTCAGTCCCTACGGTGGCTGACAGTTTCTGGGCAGCACCACCTGCAGTACAACCAGGGGGTCCTAGGATTATGGGCTCACTCTCGCACCTCCTTTTGCTGTGAAGTGGGTCCTGGTCCGACGTGATGTCATTTGGGATGCTGCGTCAGTGGGTAAACAGTCCCTAAGCCTTAGGCCCGTGGTACTGGCTGAGGCCCACCTATAACTGAAAGAAAATGCAGTTTCTCTTTCGGAAACACAGCGCTGGCTTCTGCAAGCATGGAACGGGCCACTGGGTGGCCACAAACGGGTTCATTGTTCTCCTTGAGGAACGGCAGCACACCGCGGAGCCGGCGTTAGTAAGTGTGGTTCGCAGGTTGGACGTAGGCAGCAGGAGAGTAAGATTGCCAAGGCAGGAGTCCCCGTGTCACGTCCGTCTCCGCTGCCGCGGTGACTGTTCATGTGCTCACTGCTCCGTCGCTGGTGTAGCCAATGATAGAAGCCGATGACATCCACGGGCGGAAACATCGGTCGCGTAGCCAGT